>NC_066585.1:484149178-484461451 GCF_024323335.1 Lathyrus oleraceus | reverse complement strand
CCTCAACTTCTAAAATGCATAACTCTTTCATTCCAAATCCAAATGAGGTCAAATTGGTGACCAAATTGAATAGGTTTGAAAAGGGTACAACTTCGATGAAGGAACATTTCTCATTTTAAGTCCATAGAAAAAGTTATTCAAGGTGGAAGAAGTGAACATTTGACTTGGGACTTAGAAAATTTTCAAATATGTTTGATTTCCCAAACGTCCACCTCAAAATGCATCATGATCCAAGCTTCAAATGAAAAAGTGTTAAACATGAAAGTTGTTCCCCTTGATCTCACCTTTCGAAAACATCCAGGATCATCTCATTTGGACCAAAATTGAAGGACTTGCGTATGGCTTCATTATGGGGAGGGTTTTGGCAAGATTGAACTTCACATGATCATTTCCATTTGCATGCTTGTACACAATGATTTTAGCAGACCTTGTACATGATTTGGAAATGGATTGCATCACTCCTGAAGCCCAAATGATTGACCATTCACCCATGCAAGTGTATTATTATTTTTGTCCAATTTTCAAGTGGTGCAAATATCAAACACATTGCCTATTTAAACAAGCTTAAAGCTTCAGATTCAGGATCAACACCTTGCCCAAGCTTTGCTAGACCTCTGCAAACCCTCACTGCCATATATTTTTTTTAAGATTTCTCTTGAAATCGAGCTTGAACTTCACCTTCTGTTTGGAAGTTCAAACTCCAGAAATTCACTTCCATTTTCAGTTCATTTCGTTTCTGCAAGCAAGAGGAGGAGAAAGCAATCAAATCTAGATCAATATCAAGTCAAATTGGATCAACTCGAAGGTGAAATTTCAGAAACTTCCACTCTTTTCTTGTTGATTTTTGGTTGTCTGAAGTCCTACCAATGTAGGCAACAAGATTGAGTTCCTTTGAGGTCAAATCGAAGCAACTCAGTTCATGATCCTCAAAATTCAACTCCCTGTATCTTCTTATATACTTGGAGTTAGACAAAATTGAGGTCAGATTTGAGCTCTTGAGCATTTTTTCTTTAAATCTATGTCTTGCTTTTTCATTTTGGTTATCGTTGAAGGTGGACCAGTCCGGTGAGGTCCACCGGAGAAGAAGACCGGAGCTCTGGCTCCGGCGATGTGTTGGCCAGCTTCTCAACCACAAGAGCCATTTAAATTGTTTTAATCTTGGGCGTTGATTGTGATTACCACGCGTGCTGCTCAGTTGACTAAAGACCACATGGAACGCGCACTTTGGACCATCAGATCTTCCACCTCAATTAATGAGGGAGATCAAATGGTCCACGTATTTTTGAAATTTTGAATTTTCATTTTAATTGCTTTATTTTCATTAATTTAAATTAATTTCATTATTGATCCAAAAAATATGGGACTTTCACCAAAAAAATTCAAATATTTTCCTCTTTCATTTTCTGAATTAATATTATTTTTTGGATCAATATTGATATTTTTAATGATTTAATTGTTTTTGTGCATATTTTTAATTGTTCAAAAATACTTCTGACTTTTCAAAAATAGTGAAATTTTTTCTCTAAGGTCCTTTGACCTAGTTTGACATATGATAAATCTCGTGGCCATGTTTTTGCTGTTTTGAAGAGGTTTTAGCTTTTTAATAAAACATAATTTAATTTAATTCATTTTAAATTGATTTTTAATTTGTTTAATTGAAAATAAATTGTGTTGAGCCATTTTTATTGACTTGTGAAGTGTGACTATGTGTTTGGGCCTTGGTCGAGGTTGATTTGACTTTTGTTGGATTAAAATCATTGGATTTAGGGGAGTGATGAAATGTACATTTCATCTCCCAAAATGAATGAATGATTTTAATTTGATAAAACTCCTCCCATGACCAACTTGTGTTTGTCTCATCTCCATTCCCTCTTCATCTTCAATCCCTTTCTATCCCACTCCTCTCATAGGCCAATGACATCTCAATATCCTAAGGCTAATTGGTTAATGAACCAATACAAGTATGGATGAGATTAGGTCCACCCTTTGATCATTTTCTTTTTGTGGTATGTTCTAGTAAGTGAGATTGTAAGTCTCCCCCCTTTCATGGTATTATATGGAAACTTGACCTTTTTTCCTTCCTTTGGAAGATGTCTTGGTTCAAGGATCCATGCTTGTGAATAAAGGGTTGAGTGTTCTCCAAAGAATGACTTAAATAATTGAAAAGCAAAACTCCACTAACTTCTAATCAACTAACATTTGACTAACTTTTTAATTTCAAGTCATTTACTTTATGCACTTAAAATTCAAGCCATTTATCATTTATCATTATACATATCATTTAACTTGTTTATTTTAATACCATTATCTCTTTCCTCACTTGAGCCATATATATTGTGATTGTATATGCCTGTTTGTGGTCTTAGGAACTTAAAATACTTAATAAACAAAAAAACACCTAAAAAATGTTTGTGTGGACTGTTGGATTTTATTTGAGATTTGGACTTAGAATTAGGCAACATTCCCAATGCAAAAGGACTTGGCCAATGCCAACATTTCTGAAACCAAGTCATTGTGATGTGAGCTTTCATCTGATGCAAGTATTGGGATCCATTTTAGTTCATCTGCTACCTGGTCTTGATGCAAATGTTATTTTGAACTTGTGTCTAATGCCTTATTCTGAGCCATTCAAGGAGTATGTCATCTGATACATGGGGAAGATTATGAAGAAGACTACGAAGTTGCTAGCTTGGATGTGGCTATCTTTATTTGATGCCCTGCTCTTCATCTTGCTTTCTTATTGATATTGCTTGATTTTAAAGTCCAAAGGAAAAGTTGGTTTCTATATGACATTCTTGTCTATTGGATTGCATCCCATTAGTCAGATCTTTTCAACTCTTAACTTTTAAATTTTTGCTTAGGATTAGTCTCTTCATCTCCTCCCACTTCTTAAATTTCAAATCTCTCCCTCTTTTTAAAACCTTCTTTGCTTGTGATTTCTAAACTTAGACTCTTGATTGCAAATTAGAAACCTTGGCCTTATGCCATTGCATTTTTAGACTCTTTTCTTAATCAAACGTGTAAATGAACTTAACCATATTGACTTAAAATTTCAAAAGACAAAAAGAACTAACACCCATTCAAACTCTTTTAGGCTTTTTGTACCTCTTTCAAACTTGAACTTTTGATCCCTCATTTTTATGTTAGTACGTAGGTACAAGTCCGAAGGTCTTGTCAAATACAAAAATATAATTAATGAATTCTTTTATCATCCCCACACTCTAATTTTTCTCAAACATCATTTTATACTAAAATTCATGCACACATAAAAGGGCTCCCTAGGAGTACCTAGGACACTTTGGGTGCTAACACCTTCCCTCTGTGTAACCAACCCCCTTACTTGTAATCTCTGGCATTTTATTAGTTTTGATTTGAAAAGTTCTTATCTTTGGGTTTCGTTCGTACTTTTCCCTTTTTCCTTGGAAACAATAAAAACGCGGTGACGACTCTAGTTTTATTAACGTTAAGTTTATCCATAGCTTAATGGTCATGAATTTACCGCTACATTAAGCACATAACTTAGGGTTGCTGGAAAAGAAGGGCTAAACCTGAAAATTTAGGCTTTATGGATTGGGAATATAAAAGTTTGGGTTTTCTGATGAGGATGTGCCAAATATGAAATTTGGGCTTCATGTGGATGTAAGGCTAAATGCGGAGATTAGGCTTTTGTTAAGGGTTGGCCAAACAATAGCTTGGGCTTTAGGGATAGAGGGGCTAAACAACGGTTTTAGGCTTCTGCAGGAGGAAGAGATATTGATCAAATAAATAGTTTAGACTTAGAGGGGGGCTAAACAACAAGTTTAGGCTTCAAGTTGGTGGATTGGCCAAATACAAAGTTTTGGGCTTAGAGGGCTAAACAACAGTTTAGGATTAATGAGAAAATTAGGGGCTAAACAACAAGGTTTGGGCTAATGGGAGTTGGCTAAACGAAGGTTTAGGCTTGAAAGGTATAGGAAATTAAACAAACGGTTCAGACTCGCTCGGGAGTTGTTCAAACACAAAGCTTGGGCTAGAAGGATGTGGCTAAACAACAGTTTAGGCTTAATGATAAAATTGGGGGCTAAATGACAAGGTTTAGGCTTGCATGGGGATTGGTTAAAAGAAGGTTTAGGCTTGAAAGGTATAGGATATTAAACAAACGGTTCAGACTTCGCTGGGGAGTTGGTCAAACATAAAGCTTGGGCTGGAAGGATGTGGCTAAACAACATTTTAGGCTTAATGCGAAAATCAGGGGGCTAAACGCACAATTTAGACATGCTTAGGGAATCTGGGGCTAAACAAAAAGGTTTAAGCTTGTTGGGGAAGATGGCCAAACACAAAGCTTGGGCTTGATGAAAGTATCATGAATAAACAACGGTTTAGGCTTTAATAAGATAGGGGCCAAACAAAAATTGGGCTTGAAAAGATATAGGGGGCTAAACAATAAGGTTTTGGCTTGGGAAGAAAGGATAAATGAAGGTTTAGGCTTACTGAGGGGATATTGTAGTGGTAAATTCGTGACCATCAAGCTATGGATAAACTTGACGTCAGTAAAACCAGAGTCGCCACCGAGCTTTTATTTTTTCCAAAGGGAAAGGGAAAAGTACAAACAAAACCCAAAGATAAGATGTTTTCAAATCAAAACTAATAAAATTCTAGAGATTACAGATAAGGGGGTAGGTTACACAGAGGAAAAGTGTTAGCATCCAAAGTGTCCTAAGTACTCTGAGGGAGCCCTTTTTGTGTGCATATGTTTTTGGTATAAATGATGTTTGATAAAATATAGTGTGAGGGGATGAGAAAATAATTAATTTATTATATTTTGGTATAAATGATGTTTTTGTGTTTGATAAAATATAAAGGGATTAAATGAAAAATCTGAAATAAAATAGAAATTAAAAAAAACGAGGACCATCATATCTCCCTCATTAATTGAAGTGGCAAATCTGATGGCCACGCGCTAGAGTGCACCAAACACCTCAGTCAACGTGTGCACACCAATGGTAATCAGAAAGAAGGGTCGAGATTTAAACGTGGCCATGAGATCAAAGGGTTGGAACCTTTGTAGCGGGGTATTCGTTACCATTAGAGATATTGACTAAATCCAAGGTAAATCATACAAGTCGAGTCGCCACCACACTTCTATTTATCCAAAGGAATGGTTAGAAAGCGAACAAAAACCTAAAAGTTTTATCGAATCAAAAACTAGTAAAAATGTCAGAGATCTGGGTAAGGGGGTTGGTTATGCAATGGGAAGGTGTTAGGCACCCAAAGCATCCTAGGTACTCCTAGGGAGCCCTTTTCACATTTGTTGCAAAAGTTGTTGTTTTGGTGAAAATTTATTTGTGCAAACATGATTGAAGGGATGAGAAAAGCGTGTATGTTTATCTAATGTACTACTTACTAAAAGAAGGGTCAAAAGAAAATGACTCGCACGGACGTCGCATCCACTGCATACGTATCTCATCTGAATCTGAGAATCAGAGTCTTCGTAGCTCGGCTACCTATGGGTTAAAGAGGAGGGTGCTCGCTAAGACATCGTGTCTTATGCCTACGTATCTCATATGGGATGAAAATCAGAGCAAAACGTAGTTCGACCACCTATGGGGTAAGGGTTGAACGACCTTACTACGCAATCTACCGGATGCTCGACCTTTGGAGACTTACTCGCCTGTAGTAGAAGGAGATAACATGTTCTTAGGAGAAGAAAAATCAATGAGTTGGGGTGTTTAGGGATGCTTATGCAAAAAGGCAGTCCTAGATGAAGGAGCTGCGCTACCTTAAATGACATGCCACGAGAGGCTATACAAAACCTAAGAAATCGGTAACATGCGGGAAAAGTAAAGGGATCGAGAGATCTACCATACGGATAAAGATCCGAAGTAACAGCAATTAAAGAGATAAGAAACCCATAGATCTCTCAAGCTAGCACCATCAAAGAAAGTGAGTCAGTACAGGTAATCGGAATAAACCTCTAGGTGGTACCCCACAAATAAAGTGGAACACCAAGCAAGCTATACCTTCAAGAGTATGTGAGCCCTCATAAAACAAAACTCAACAAACAGGTTAGAGAAACAAGATAGGGTAATCAAGAGTTACCCCCAAATCAAAATGTAACCACATGAATTATGCCATTAAAATTCACAAAAAGCTCACAAAAAGCAACCAAGGGTAGGAGGCCTAAACCTCTTGTCAAACACATGCATCAAAAGGGTATCAAATTCACCCATAATACCTCATACATTCAGAGCATTCAAATTAAAAACATAAAGTAATGGGAATAAGGCAAACCTGATTGGAGAGACCGATGAAATTGAATGACACGGTTGGGTTTGCAAAGCACTCTTAGGGTTTATATGAGAGGGAATTGGTTCTTTGCCGATGAGTTCCCTTCAGTCTCTGGAGGTTGCTTTGAACTCTGTTAGCTCTTCTCTCACTATCTTTTTCCTGCCAGGGTAATAGGAATAGAATGGAATTTTGTTTCACTGAAACTCTGAATTTATAACCTGATTTTTGTGGACCTGTGGGCTCAAATGAGAGAGGCCCAAGTCCAAAATTTTTCTGTTATATTTTATTTATTTATTTCTTTACTTACTTTTTTTTTTTCGTTTTTCGTTTTTTTTTCGTTTTTTTTAAACACGTGGGCTTCGCCTAGCGAGCATGACAGTTCAAGAAATTCCTTTGAGCGTAGGTGATTCTGGTGGCTTTTCTTGGGACTCGCTAGGCGACCCATTCAGCTCGCCTAGCGAGCATGACAGCTCATGAACAAACTTTTGCTCCTTCTGTTGACTGACGAATAGACCCCATTTGAACCTGTTGGAAGCATCTCAAGCCATTCCCTTATGTTGACTGATCATCTAAATAGAACCCACAAAGTGTCTTGGATGATACTCAAGCTTCAAACAAAAGATGTTAGTGACACATTTTTGTGCTTTTGGTTAGTAAACAAAAGTAAGAGAAACAATGATGTATAATTCAAGCATGCTTGGTGATCTCAAACCAATCACAAGGAGTCCCACCCAAAGGCAAAGGGAACCAAGATACTAAAGATCCTTGAGGCAATGCAAATGCAATGTTATGTTGCCATGAGGGATCTTAGGGTCAAAATTGGGGTCTTACAGATGCCCCTATTTAAGGTCATTCTAGCCGGAGAAGTGAAGGTTAAAATCTTCGTCTCGACGGGGTAGAATGAGCTTAAATAATAACAAAGAGACGAATTTTGGTCCCTAAGTGACCTCATGATGCAAATGTAGGTATGAAAAATGGTAGCACTCTGTGGAGATATGTGTCCACAAAAGCAAAGAAATCAGAAGCCACTGATAATCCATATGAGCAATTCACTCCATGGGACCAAGACCCTGGGGACTCTCCTGGGGATAGAAAAGGGATAAAAATGCGCGAGCAGGTCACGACTCAAAGCGTGGGGAACAGAATTCCAAAGGGAAAAGATCCAATGGAAAGACTCGATCTGACTCGAAGATGCATGTATTGGGGAATACGCCAATACAGCAAAAACTATCCATAGAGGATACTTCGGATAAAATCCGGATGAAAACAATCCACTAAGGGACTTCGCTGGGGATGTCTAAAGAGACACTCCTTGGGAAGCAGCGGGACGAGGTATTACCGGTTACTGGGTAATAAGCTCAAGGAGACATGTGATCTGAACGCCAGGTATGAGGGTGAGAGATACAACATGCTCAGGAAGAGATGAATATCCAAGACCGGTATAAGGGTGAGAGATATCAAAACATCAAAACGTCTGAGGAAAACCTAAAAGGTATACTTCAACTCAGGGATTCTGACTCCACAGGGGACAAAAAGTCATAATAGGGAGCAAAGAGGAAGGAACACCAGGGATACCGGTTACTGGGCATATAATAGGTGACCAACCAAGGCGTGAATTGGGGAATATTCCCAAAACACTCATCATCCAAAAGAGGGTGTAACACCCCAAAATTTGCCCTCCTCATTCATGCATTCATTTAGCATTTCATATTGCATTTCATCATGTCAATCAGAATTAGATCCAAGAAACTTAAAAAAAAAAAAAAAAAAAAAACGAAAAGGAAAAAAAAAAAAAAAAATCTTTTACAAAAAATAAATAAATAAATAAAAATAATAATAAAAAAAATAAATAAAATATAATAGAAAAAACTTAGACTTCGACCTCTCTCATTTGAGCCCACAAAGCCATGAAAATCAGGTTATAAAAGAGGGAGATCAGACAGAAAAAGGAAGAGAAGCAAAATACTCTGAGGTTTCCTTGAAACAAAACCCTTGACAAAACCTGGAGAGAAACCTGGCAGAGAACTCAGAGCAACCCCCAGGCAGCTCTGAAAAATTCAATCTGACTCACACACTTTCATCTCACGCAAACCCTAACATTGCCTTGCAAACCCAGCCGTGCCATTTGATTTCAACCGGTCTCTCCCATCAGGTTTGCCTCATTCCCATGATTTTATGCTCTTAATTTGGATCATCTGAATGTATGAGGTATGATGGATGAATTTCATTATGTCTTTGCCCACGGGTTTAATTATGCATGAATGGGTGAAATCTATGCCTTGAATGTTTAATCACATGATTTCTGAAATGTATGCCACAGGGTTTGAGGTTTTTGAAACCATACTGTTATCCATGAAAAAAATGCTTATCGTGTTTCACTAACCCTTTTGTTGAGTTTTTGTGAGGGCTCACAGACTCTTGCAGAGATGGTTTGCGTGGTTTTCCCACTTTATTTGTGGGATACCCGCTGGAGGTTCATTCCGATTACCTGTACTGACTCACCTTTCTTTGATGGCATTAGCTTGGGAGATGCATGGGTTTCTTACTCCTTTAATTGTTGTTACTTCGGATCTTTATCCGTGTGGTACTTTTACCTCTTTTCCGCATTTTATCGCTTTCTTAGCTGGAAGACCTCGATAGGAGGCATTTGTTTTCTTTTGTTTATTTACTTCTGAGCCCCTTGTTGGCACATTTACTTTATACATGTTTGTTTTGTATGTGTTCGTATCCCTGCAGGTAGCGCGGTTCCTTCGTCAAGGACTGCCTTTTTGCCCTTGAGCATCCCAAACCCTAAAACCCAAAGCAACACGTTAACTCCTTCTACTACAGGCGAGTAAGTCTCCAAAGGTCGAGCATCCGGTAGATTGCGTAGTGACGTTGTTCGTCCAAAACCCAATCCATAACCCCGTAGTTAGCCGAACTACGGCTTGCTCTGATTCTCATTCCAGATGAGATACGTAGGCATAAGACGCGATGTCTTAGCGAGCACAATTACCCTTAACCCCTAGGTAGCCGAGCTACGAAGACTCTGATTCTCATACTCAAATGAGATATGTATGCAGTGGATGCGACATCCGCGCGAGTCATTTTCATTTAACCCCCTTTTTTAGTAAATAACACATTAGATAAACCCACACCCTTTAGACAAGAACTACAAAAGTGGATCCCGTAGAGTACTACGGATGCGTAGGGGTGCTAATACCTTCCCTTCGCATAACCGACTCCCGAACCCAAGATTTGGTTGCAAGACCCCGTCTTGTCGTTTCCTTTTTCAGGTTTACTTCGAGCGTTTCCTTTCCCTCCTTTGGGATGAATAACGCACGGTGGCGACTCTTCTGTCATTTTCTTTCGCCGGTTGTTTTTTCGCGCACTGTATTTCTCAGGTTGCGACAGCTGGCGACTCCACTGGGGATTGAAAGAAGTTGACCTCTTGCTGGTCCATCTTCCCTAAGTGAGTCCCTCCTAGCTTGTGTGATTTCTTGTTTATTGGGTGTTCATGCTTTTGTACATTTATTTGCTTACCTGCTTGCATGCATCTGTTGTATCTGTTGGATCTGTTTGTTTGTTGGGATGGGGTGTTCTATGAGAGATAAGCGCATTACCCAGGCTTGAGTGTACACACAGGTTTTAGAGTGGATAATCATGAGGCTTGCGTGGCGTGTTGCTACATTAAGTCGTTCGTGAAGAATTACACCCAGACGAGGTTTCTTTTGGATATATTATGTCTTACGGGTGTTCCGTAACGGCAAGATGTTCCTCTAGAAAGCGTCGACTCTGGTGACCATTTCCCGAGAACTCAGTCGAGGCCTCTCCTCCGAGACGTGATTATGTTAGCTCTGGTGGGCGCATTCTCGCTGCTCAATCTGAGGATCCCGAGACTGGGAACTTGCTATTAGGATGTCTTGTTGAGGGGAGTCAATGGAGGTCTTTTGTCCCGTAATAATACCAAACCTTCAGTGGTAAACGTATTATTCGCGACTGAAGGGCTGAAGCTGACGAACTTCTGTTCTTAGAACATACCAGTGAGGGGCGGGCTAAATTCAGGAAACCTTAACCTCCAACCAACCAGGTTTTCTGGAGCAGAGTTTTGGTCCTGTATTATATTCCTCAGTGAATTTCTCTCCAGGCAGTGCAACCTGACAGATGTTCAATCGGATCCATCAATTCTGATTGACATGCCTTTGCATTGCATAACATCATCTGCATATTTGCATCCAACATCTCATGCTTATTCATTTGCAGGCTATTCCCTTTCAAAACGGGGGTGCCTTAAAATTGAACAAGCAGTGCATCGCATACCATGCATATTAACCCTTGTCTGTTTTGCAGGTGTCACCGCAGTGTCTAATGTTTGTTCCCTGTATCAGGCAGTTATTGGTCCCAAGCGAGTCCACAGGTACCCGACAAAGGAAAATCGTCCACAGCTAGCATGGACCAAGTACAGAAAGAGCTGGCTGATATGCGTGAAAGGATGGATCAGTTCATGACATTGATGATTGGTATGGCAGAAGGCCAGGAAAAGCTAAGGGAATTGGTTGAGCAACCGAGACCCGATCCGGATGTGGAGATACCAAATGCTGAGGGAAACCCTGGTAACCCTGGGAACGCTGATAACCCTGTGAACACTGGTAACGCGGGTAACGCAAATGCTGATGGAAACCCGGGTAATGTTGGCAACACAGGGAATGTTGGAAATGGTATTGGCGGAAGGTACAATGTGAATCAAGGAATTCGGATTAACCGGCGCCCCGTTACTGAAGATTATCAGTATGATCAATTTTCTTTGCACGACGAGGCCCTCGAGACCACTCGCCGTATGGATGAGCTTGCTGAGAAGCTCAAATCTTTGGAGTCTCAAAATTCCTTAGGCTTTGATGTCACAAATCTTGGTCTGGTTCAGGGAGTAAGGATTCCTCACAAGTTCAAACCCCCTACTTTTGAGAAATACAACGGGGCTTCTTGCCCACACACTCATCTCCAATCTTATCTGGGAAGGTTGGGAGCTCACACGGAAGATGAAAAGCTATGGATGTACTATTTTGAAGATAGTCTAACTGGAGCTTCTCGTGAATGGTATTCTCATTTGTCTCGTACTACCATCAAGAGCTGGAAAGACTTGGCAGAGGTATTTGTCAAGCAATATCAATACAACTTGGACATGGCTCCAAATCGGACCTTGTTGCAAGGTATGTCTCAGACTGCCAAGGAAACCTTTAGAGAGTATGCTCAGCGTTGGAGACAGATTGCTGCGTCCGTCCAACCCCCTATGTCTGAAAGGGAGATGGCGGACATGTTCATGAACACTCTTCAAGGCAATTATATTGAGAGATTGGCTGCTTGCCCGTCAATCAGCTTTGCAGAGATAGTAATTGCTGGAGAAAGAATCGAGAGTCTGTTGAAGATGGGCCGAATTCAAGACAATAGTGCTTCCAACTCATCAGGTCTCAAGAGACCGTTTGCTGGTAACGGTCAGCGAAGAAAAGAAGGCGAGGCAAGCGTTGTGTATGCTGGCAGAGGCAGGGGTAGAGGACGCCCTAATTATTATCAAGATCAAGTGGCCGCAGTCACTATTCCAACACCTGTTCCTCAACCGCAATATCATTCGCAACAACAACCCAGGTACAACAATCAACAACAAGGAGGTAATCCGGGTCAGCAGAGACACTATCAACAACGTCCAAGGCAGACGGACCGGGTCATCGAACCAATCCCAATGCCTTATTCAGTATTACTTCCCAAGCTGATTGACATGAATCTGGTTACGTTGAGAACTCTGGCCCCACCAATCGATCCCAATAATTTGCCTAGAGGTTTTGATGTCAATGCCAGATGTGCTTTTCACTCCAACGCACCTGGCCATACTACAGATAATTGCAAGGCTCTCCAGTTAAAGGTACAAGATTTGAGAGATGCCCAGGCTATCAATTTTGCTCCGGTGCCTAATGTTATCCAGAACCCGATGCCGGCTCACGGCGGGCAGAGGATTAATGTTGTTGATAGTGGGGAAACTTTGAATTTGGTTTCTGATGTGACTAAGGTGAAGACTTCGCTATCGGTGGTTAAAGACCGACTTCTGAAAGGACAGATTTTCCCGGGCTGTGGGGAAGAATGCAGAAATTGTCAAGCTGTCGAAAACGGATATGACAGTTTGAGAAGGGGTATTCAGCAACTGATAGATGAAGGTTGTCTTCAGTTCGATCAGGCCCGTCCAGTGAAGAATGATGTATCGACGGTGACATTTTATTTCACTCCTGAAGAAATATATGTTCCCGAGAGACTCGCTCCGACAATAATATATTTCCCAGAAAGTACAGAACCAGCAGCGGTGAACATCGAAAGTTCAGCACCAGTTGCAATTTACTCTGACAGCCCTCAACCGACTTTGGTTGGTCCGATCACCATCACAATACCAGGACCCGTTACGTATGAGAAAGACAGTGCTATCCCGTGGCACTATGGGGCTGATATCTACTGCCAGGGGCAGAAAGTTAACGAAGAAGACATTGACATTGGTATCTCCGCTGTAGGAAATGTTGGAGGGGTTGGTGGCTTCACTCGCAGTGGACGCCTATTTGCACCATCAACATTACGCGCGAATACTGAAGCCGAGGCAGCTGCCAAGGCTAAAGGGAAACAGATGGCCGCCGAAGAGGTTACTACTGAGGAAGATCCTCCTAAGACCGCATTCGAGAAGGAAGTGGATGAGTTTATGATTATTATCAAGAAAAGTGACTACAAGGTAGTCGACCAGCTAAATCAGACACCCTCAAAGATCTCCATTCTCTCACTATTGCTGTGCTCTAAGGCGCACAAAGCAGCCTTGTTGAAAGTACTAAATATGGCCTATGTTCCACCGGAGATAACTGTTAACCAGCTGGAGTCGGTAGTTTCCAATGTAAATGCTAGCCGGGGGCTAGGTTTCACCGATAATGACCTGACATCTGAGGGCAGGAATCATAACAAAGCCTTGCATATCACAATGGAGTGCAAAGGGGTGGTGCTTTCCCATGTTTTGGTTGATACATACTCTTCTCTGAATGTTCTTCCAATGAAAGCCTTAACGAAGTTGGATTGCGATGACACCATCCTGAGGCCAAGTAACTTAGTTGTGAGGGCTTTTGATGGCTCTAAGAGAGCTGTCTTTGGCGAAGTTGAGTTGCCAGTTAAGATTGGACCGCAGGTATTCAAGAGTACCTTTTATGTGATGGATATCCAGCCTGCCTATAGTTGTCTGCTAGGTCGGCCTTGGATTCATGTTGTCGGTGCTGTTACTTCTACCCTCCACCAGAAGCTCAAATATGAACTAGAAGGCCAGGTCGTCACTGTCTGTGGTGAAGAGGATATTTTTGTTAGCCACCTGTCTACATTTAAGTATGTAGAGATGGACGGCGAGATGCACGAGATGCTTTGTCAGGGCTTCGAAGCCATAAACATCAATGAGGTCGCGCCCGAAGCTGTCTTTTCACCTGAGTTTGAGAAGGTCGGGACTTCTATCTCTTCATACAAGCAAGCTGTCGAAGTGGTTAAAGCTGGTAATGCCCAAGGCTGGGGCAAATTTGTGAAGCCAGTCATCAAAGAAGATAAGTTTGGATTGGGGTATGCTCTGGGATCTCAGAAGAATGAAACCGGTACTCTCTCTAGCGGGGGTTTGGTTTCTCCCCACATCGTCAATGCTGCAGATGAAGACAAGGCTGACAGCGACTGTGACTTAGATAGCTGGATTCGCCCGTGTGTCCCGGGAGAAAAGCTCGACGATTGGTCGTCTGAAAAAACCGTCCGGTTTACTCTACTGAAAGAATGATTTTTATTGTTTTCCTTTATTACATGCATAATAAAGTCTTACACTTTGCCCAAGATGTAACGGCTCATTTGTAGGGCCATCCATTTAGTTACATTTCGCAATTATTTTTATCATCAATAAAGGACGGCTTTTGCAAACAATTTTGTGTTCTCTTTCTTTCAGTTTTTTTTTTACTTTTCCAAAAAAAAAAATGGAAATCTTTCTTTTTTCGTTTTTTCTTTCTTTCCAAAAAAAAAATCTCTCATTCTAAGGTAAAGCATGATCCTCCATCATGCAGAGCTGACCACCCGGATCTCACTACTAACGACACTGCTATGGCCAAGTATGACTTCGACAATCCTATCTATTAAGCCGAAGAAGGGGTTGAGGAAGATTGTGAATTGCCTGAAGGGTTATCCAGATTGTTGAAACAGGAGGACCGAGCTATTACACCTTATCAGGAGGTGATTGAGACCGTCAACATCGGTACCGCAGACGACAAGAAAGAGATCAAGATCGGGGCAAGTCTACAGGCCGAGAGGAAAGACTGTTGATCATGTACTTGACTGTGTTAGAAAGGTCAATGGGTTGTGTGCTCGGTCAGCATGACGAGTCAGGTCGAAAAGAGCATGCAATATACTACCTTAGCAAAAGTTTACCGACTGTGAACAAAGATACTCATTGCTCGAGAAAACTTGCCGCACTTTGGCATGGGCTGCTCGCCGACTAAGACAGTATATGTTGACTCACATGACTCTATTGATATCAAAAATGGATCCAATCAAGTATATTTTTGAAAAGCCAGCACTTACCGGAAAGGTTACTAGGTGACAAATGATACTGACAGAGTATGACATCCAATACACTTCACAAAAAGCCATCAAGGGAAGTGTCTTGTCAGACTATCTTGCAGAGCAACCGATTGATGATTACCAACCTATGAGGTTTGACTTTCCTGATGAGGACATCATGTTTCTCAAATCGAAAGATTGAGAGGAACCACTTCCGGAGGAGGGGCCTGACCCTGAATCCAAATGGGTTATGATGTTTGATGGGGCGGTCCACGTCAATGGTCGCGGAGTTGGTGTAGTGTTGATCACACCGGAAGGGGGTTCATATGCCATTTGGTGCCAGAATAACTTTTCCCTGCACCAACAATGAAGCCGAATACGAAGCTTGTATCCTAAGACTTGAGGAAGTCGTCAATATACAGATTAAAACCCTGGATGTATACGGGGATTCAGCTTTGGTCATCAATCAAACCAACGGGAAATGGTATACACCTCAGCCTCATCTGGATCCTTACAGAGACTACACGAGAAGATTGTTGACTTTCTTTTGAAGAAAACCAATTTGCTGATGCTTTGCTTACCTTGTCTTTGATGATTAAGGTGCTATGCTGGAACTACGTACCCAGAATTGACGTATCTCGGTCAGAGACGAATGAAGAAAGCATTTGGTCAGAAAGTGCGCCCTCGGGGGTATCAAGTCGGTGAATTGGTACTCAAAATATTTCTTCCTCCCAACACAGATCACAGGGGCAAATGGACAGCGAACTATGAGGGTCCGTACGTGGTTAAAAGGATTTTCTATGACGGAGCTTTGATGCTAACAACCATGGATGGCGAAGGATTCTCGTCCCCTATTAACTCAGACGCAGTTAAAAATAATACTTCGCATAAAATAGACCCGCTGGACGATAAAAAAAATAGTCCAGGCAAAAAAAAAGGGCATCCCGACGAACCAAAAAAAAAGAATAAAGAGGTTCGGGCAAAAATTAGGGATATAAAAAAAGAGTACACCCGGTGAGTCGAAAACCCGAAAGGGCGGCTCAGGCAAAAAAGGGTATCCCGTTGGATTGAAAACACAAAAGGGCGATCCAGGCAAAAGTTAGGGAATATGCGAATGACTGTGATCTGAGTTCATCAGTGTTATATCACCGTTTCATTCAATCCGGCAATCTTCGAAGGTTAAAGATCGACTAATCATCCACTTCAGAAAGCAAGATGAGCAGAGCGTCTTGAGGACATACGAGCCATAGCAGAGTCGAAACTCGGTGGGACCCCGTATCCCCATTGCCATTAGGATAGTTCTCTTTTTATAGCGATCATCTCTTTTTAGGGATCAGCTTCCTGATACCCTCGCCTATTCCTGGCACAAATTTTCTCCCCAGTAAGAGTCGAATAATTCAGTTAAAGAGCCTCTTTATTTTTCATTTATCAGTTTGTTTGCAAAAATGTCCGAATTTTTGATAAAACATATTGCATATGAACATAATGGTGGCTTTTGCAGATGATTTGCACAGGAAAACATTTAAAATTGCTTTGAATGTGCTTAATCCCGGACGGTGAATTCAAACCGAGTAATTCCCCCGAGGCATACGTGTATTTTTGGTTGCAGGTCACAGGAACCGGATGCCAAGTCATGAATCCTCATCCCCAAGCGGTTGACAAAGTCTCTCCTCAGCAGAGCATGTTCCCCAGTAAAGTTGACAGTATCCAGACTATATATCCCCAGCGGAGTTGACAGTGTCAGACTGTATCTTCCTAGCAACAGCGGAGTGGTTGCATAACCAACAGATGAGAGGGTGGTGTTCCCAATGTTCATCTCATTCCCCAGCAGTTTATTTTTAACAGATTGGTTAATCCCCAGCTTGAGGGCGATTAGCAAGTTCATATCCCCAACAAAGGTCGTTTCCTACGACATTTCCCCAGGAAGTGTTTTCCCCACAGACTCTCCTCACAGAGCCTCGCCGAACAAAGTTTCCATAGTTGATACTCCCCCCGCAAGGTCAACTTTTCAAGCAGCCAATTTATTTTGGGTGGCTCATTGGTCCCGGCAGACGGATCATTCCCCACAGAGCATTCAAGGAATGATACAACGATCTGTTCCCTACCGGAGTTTGCTTCCCCAAGCAGATTTCTTTTTACACCATGCATAACATTTGCATTTGCATGCATATCATATCAAGCATACACATAAGCTGATAAACAGGTTCTTCCAAGCATACTGAAAAATTACTTTACAACCAAGGTCATGAGATCCAGCCAGAGGATCAAGCGTGAGTGATCCAGCCTAAGGGTCGTTTTGAAGATTCAACTTGAGAATTGTTTTCCAGTGATCCAGCCTGAGGGTCATTTCGAAGATTCAGCCTGAGAATCGTTTTCCAGTGATCCAGCCTGGGGGTCATTTTGAAGATTCAGCCTGAGAATCGTGTTCTAGTGATCCAGCCTGAGGGTCATTTCGAAGATTCAGCTTGAGAATCGTGTTCCAGTGATCCAGCCTGAGGGTCATTTCGAAGATTCAGCCTGAGAATCGTGTTCCAGTAAGCCAGCCTAAGGCTCAATTTGAAGATTCCCCAGTGAAGTCACCTACAAGCTTTATTTCTCCAGCAAGCCCAAGTCTAATTGAGGAGTCGTTACAACATGTTCTAGCCCGAAGAATATGTACGAAGCCCAAAAGTGGAATATTCTCGAAGCTGCATATCTAATATGAAGGTTGGGTGTAGATTTCAAAAGAGGGTCAACCAGCGCATGCCTCAGATGCGGGATCCTAATGATGGGAATTTATCATCAAAACAATCCAGATCTAGCCAGAAGATCGAAGTAGATTCAGCCAGAGAATCGAAACAAAGAAGATCTATCTAGAAGATCAAAAATCGCAACAATTCAGATCTAGCCAGAAGATCGAAGTATATTCAGCCAGAGAATCAAACGAAATAGATTCAGCCAGAGAATCGAAATGAAGGAGATCTAGCCAGAAGATCGAAGAAGATCTAGCCAGAAGATCAAAATCGTATCCAGCCCGAGGATCAAAATTAATATCCAACTAGAGGACTAAATTGAGTATAGGTTCATCCAGAGGATCGAAACTCCAGATTAAGCCAGAAGACTGATTCAGATCCAGCCAGAGGATCGGAAGAAAAATAAACAGCGCGGTGTATTTCCGCGTTTTGTGGTGTTCTCGGAGCGTAAATTTTCGGTCTGTCTTTGGTATTCAATCACAGCTCACCCCGTTTGTCTGATAAGCTATCCGCTTTCATCCTACTCGGGTTAGCTGATGATTGAATAGGGGCAGCTGTAACACCCCAAAATTTGCCCTCCTCATTCATACATTCATTTAGCATTTCATATTGCATTTCATCATGTCAATTAGAATTAGATCCAAGAAACTTTTTAAAAAAAATAAA
This sequence comes from Lathyrus oleraceus, assembly GCF_024323335.1. Lineage (NCBI taxonomy): Eukaryota > Viridiplantae > Streptophyta > Magnoliopsida > Fabales > Fabaceae > Lathyrus > Lathyrus oleraceus. Next base: position 484,443,215 of record NC_066585.1, on the reverse strand, counting down.
AATAAAAAAAATAAAAATAATAATAATAATTTTTTACAAAAATAAATAAATAAATAAAAATAATAATAAAATATATTTATATATATATATATATATATATATATATATATATATATATATATATATATATATATATATATATATATATATATATATATATATATATATATATAATAGAAAAAACTTGGACTTGGACCTCTCTCATTTGATCCCACAAAGCCATGAAAATCAGGTTATAAAAGAGGGAGATCAGACAGAAAAAGGGAGGGAAGCAAAATACTCTGAGGTTTCCTTGGAACAAAACCCTGGACAAAACCTGAAGAGAAACCTGATAGAGAACTCAGAGCAACCCCCAGGCAGCTCTGAAAAATTCAATCGGACTCACACACTTTCATCTCACGCAAACCCTAACATTGCCTTGCAAACCCAGCCGAGCCATTTGATTTCAACCGATCTCTCCAATCAGGTTTGCCCTTATTCCCATTGCCTTTATGCTCTTAATTTGGATCATATGAATGTATGAGGTATGATGGATGAATTTCATTATGTTTTTTGCCCACGGGTTTAATTATGCATGAATGGGTGAAACCTATGCCTTGAATGTTTAATCACATGATTTCTGAAATGTATGCCACAGGGTTTGAGGTTTCTGAAACCATGCTGTTATCCATGAAAAAAATGCTTATCGTGTTTCACTAACCCTTTTGTTGAGTTTTTGTGAGGGCTCACAGACTCTTGCAGAGATGGTTTGCGTGGTTTTCCCACTTTATTTGTGGGATACCCCCTGGAGGTTCATTCCGATTACCTGTACTGACTCACCTTTCTTTGATGGCATTAGCTTGGGAGATCCCTCGGTTTCTTACTCCTTTAATTGCTGTTACTTCGGATCTTTATCCATGTGGTACTTTTACCTCTTTTCCGCATTTTATCGCTTTCTTAGCTGGAAGACCTCGATAGGAGGCATTTGTTTTCTTTTGTTTATTTACTTCGGAGCCCCTTGTTGGCACATTTACTTTATACATGTTTGTTTTGTATGTGTTCGTATCCCTGCAGGTAGCGTGGTTCCTTCGTCAAGGACTGCCTTTTTGCCCTTGAGCATCCCAAACCCTAAAACCCAAAGCAACACGTTAACTCCTTCTACTACAGGCGAGTAAGTCTCCAAAGGTCGAGCATCCGGTAGATTGCGTAGTGACGTCGTTCGTCCAAAACCCAATCCATAACCCCGTAGTTAGCCGAATTACGGCTTGCTCTGATTCTCATTCCAGATGAGATACGTAGGCATAAGTTGCGATGTCTTAGCGAGCATAATTACCCTTAACCCCTAGGTAGCCGAGCTACGAAGACTCTGATTCTCATACTCAGATGAGATACGTATGCAGTGGATGCGGCATCCGCGAGAGTCATTTTCATTTAACCCCCTTTTTTAGTAAATAACACATTAGATAAACCCATACCCTTTAGACAAGAACTACAAAAGTGGATCCCGTAGAGTACTACGGATGCGTAGGGGTGCTAATACCTTCCCTTCGCATAACCGACTCCCGAACCCAAGATTTGGTTGCAAGACCCCGTTTTGTCCTTTCCTTTTTCAGGTTTACTTCGAGCGTTTCCTTTCCCTCCTTTGGGATGAATAACGCACGGTGGCGACTCTTCTGTCATTTTCTTTCGCCGGTTGTTTTTTTGCGCACTGTATTTCTCAGGTTGCGACAGAGGGCTAAAAGCAAACTCGATTAGAGGATGAATATTCGACTCCACAAAGGGGATACGGATCTTACTCAACTGGGGAAGAACAAAAGGCTTCAGACCCGAGAGTGCATGAGATATACTATCTATTACCGTCAGAACGTAGATAATATACTCGCATGGACGATTATCCACAACAGGTTACTGGGTTAATAAAGGATAAATCGACCGAAAAGAAAAGGCATCGGGATACCGAAACTAGGTATATAATGATGACCAATTCAGGGGAGAAACAATCGTTACCAACAACAACAAGGTAGACGAGAGATGACCCGCTGGGGATAAATTGCGTAATCAGGGCAATCATCCAAGCAGATGAGGGGATATCATCACCGAATATTGGATGAAGATAACTGTCACCAATTAAAGATGAGCAAAAATAGTTACTTTGCAAAAAGGGAAGAAATAGGGTTTACAACTACCGGTATAAGGGTAGAGAAACACAGACTCCACCGGGGATAATAATTACTAATTATTGAGCAACTATTCATTTACCATGGGGAAACAGGAAAAGAGTCTCAAGAGACTGATCTAGGATCAAACTAGATAGGCACACCAAATCAAGACTTGTCCCGGTGAAAATATAACTCAATGGGGGAAACCATCCCAGTATATGTGTTGGGAAGGAACAAAAACAATCAACATCGACGAGGATATAACCCGACGGGGAATATGGAAGAAAGGATAGACGCTTTCTGCCTATGGAGCTGACTCTATATGGAGAGATCAGACACACACATCTGCTTGGGGAAATATATCACCAAATAGCAGAAGACAGCAAACAACGATATATGGCAAAGAATGCAACATGAATATCTGAATGTTATAATTATGCATGAATATGCGTGGTTTATGTATGATGTATGCTGACAGACAGACATATCTAACACAACCAGGTCCAGGAATCAACCACCCGATACTACATCTCAAGAGAGAAAGCCAAGTTCACCGGAGAATATCCAATCTGCTGGGGATCAGAGATACCAGGAAGCAAAGAACTCTGCAGGGGATGAATCATCAATCATCCCAGTTGGGGACGAGAGTTATCACAGACAAGGTCCACCACACCAACAACTCTACTGGGGAATCTATCCGAGGAGATAAAGGATTTATCGGGATCAACCACCAAATACCGCTCTTGCCCAAAGAGATCCAAGCTGCTGAAGAAGAAAGATTGCTACTCTGCTGAAGGGAAGAGAGGTGACTCTCAACAAGCAATCCACTTGGTAGGATAAACCACAAGGGGTTCTGGAGGGAGGAGATACAGTCATGCCAGTAATATGGACAAAAATCTTACCCTGTTGGGGATCGTACCACCCTTGGGAGAGCACTGAGGATCTCCTAAGTATCCTTTCGTCATTGTGAATGTTCACTTTGTTTAAAAACAAATTATAAAAATTTTGATCGTTTAAAACAATGATATTTTCTTAATCAAAACATGCAAAACATTTGTTGAATAGAAACAGATGAGAGTGCCAATAATTGGATAAAAGGCTCAAATTTATTTGATAGAATGGTAGTCTGCGAATGGCAAGACTCCATAGATCTTTACAAATTTGAAATTGGTGATATATATTGGAAAAGGGCTACATTGAACCTAATGACCATTTCTCCACCAATTCTGAATCTGATGTATTTGAAGCTTTGGCTGATAATGAGCAAGGATCTCTAACGGATGACAGTTGTAGAATAAAGTCTTGTGAAGATGCAGTTACTTGCCAAATCCCTAATTTTTGCCTAGATTGCCCCAGGATGAGGTACTAAATCTAGCGGGATACATATATCATTATTATATATTTTTTGTGTCTCTAACTTTTGCCTTGATCGCCCTTTTGGGTTTTCAATCCACCGAGACGCTCATTTTTGCCTAAGCCGCCCTTTCGGGTTTTCAACTTAGCGAGCTATTTATTTTTTATTTTTTTAGGCGAAGTATTTCTTGACTGCATCTGAATTCACAGGACGAGTGAATTCCTCCCCATCCATAGTTGTAAGTATCAAAGCATCGCCTGAAAAGGCTCTCTTAACAACATACGGACCCTCATAGTTCGGAGTCCACTTGCCCCTGGAATCGGGCGCGAAATACAAAACTTTCTTGAGCACAAGGTCACCTTCTTGGAACACACGAGGCTTGACCTTCTTATCAAAAGCTTTCTTCATCCTCTGCTGATATACCTGACCGTGGCACATGGCAGTCAATCTCTTCTCTTCAATCAAATTCAGCATCAGTCAACTTGCCTTCCATCAAGACTCTTATTGATGGGATCTCCACCTCTACTGGGAGTACATCCTCCATGCCATAAACAAGAGAGAAAGGGGTTGCCCCTGTTGAAGTGCGGACAGATGTACGATATCCATGCAAAGAAAATGGCAACATCTCATGCCAATCTTTGTACGTAACAACCATCTTCTGGATAATTTTCTTAATGTTCTTATTAGCAGCATCAACAGCCCCATTCATCTTGGGTCTGTAAGGAGAAGAGTTATGATGCGCGATCTTGAACTCACTACACAGTTCTTTCATCATCTTGTTATTCATGTTAGATCCATTATCAGTAATGATCTTATCTGGCACACCATATCGGCATATGAGTTGATTCTTGATAAACTTCACGACCACCTGCCTGGTCACATTTGCATACGATGTCGTTTCAACCCACTTGGTGAAGTAATCAATTGCTACGAGAATAAATCTGTGTCCATTGGACGCTTTCGGCTCTATCATGCCAATCATGTCAATTCCCCACATGGCGAAAGGCCATGGTGATGAGATCACATTCAAAAGTGTCGGGGGAATATGAATCTTATCAGCATAAATCTGACACTTGTGGCATTTCTTCACAAATTTGCAGCAGTCAGACTCCATTGTCAGCCAATAGTAGCCTGCTCTCAACATCTTTCTAGCCATGGCATGTCCATTGGAATGAGTACCAAATGAACCCTCATGGACCTCAGTCATCAACAGGTGTGCTTCGTGTCTATCCACGCATCTAGGCAAAACCATGTCAAAATTTCTTTTGTAAAGCACTTCGGCATTGAGGTAGAAACTGCCTGACAATCTCCTCAAAGTCTTCCTATCTTTTACAGATGCCCCAGGCGGGTAAATCTGGCTCTGAAGGAAATACTTGATATCATAATACCACGACTTATCATCTTTTACTTCTTCTACTGCAAATACATAAGCTGGTCTATCTGTCGCATTACGCGAAAAACCGGCGGGAAAAAGAAACACAGAGCCGCCACCGTGCGTTATTTATCCCAAAGGAGGGAAAGGAAACGCTCGAAGTAAACCTGGAAAGGAAATGGTCTTACGACCAGAGATTGATAGGATTGGGAGTCGGTTATGCGAAGGGAAGGTATTAGCACCCCTACGCATCCGTCGTACTCGACGGGATCCACGCTAAAAAAGAATAGAAGAAAGGTTGCTAAATAACTTCTCAAAGAATGCACGCACACTGGAACGAAACACAAATGAAAGACGGAAGAGGCGGACTCGGCAGGATATCGCATCCTGGGCCTACGTAGTTTGTCAGGCACAAACATCAGAGTCGACGTAGTTCGGGGGAATAGGAAACGTGCTCGCTAGGATGTCGCATCCTATGCATACGTATCTTCTCTAACCAGAGAAAGAATCAGAGCACTCGTAGCTCGGCTAACGCACGCCAAACAAAGACACTAAACGAAGACGCTGAGACGTCAAACGAGACACAACACTGGAAACGGAATGCCAATCAATGGGCTTATATCCAACTCCAGACACACAAAGCAAAACAGGAAACCGACTGCCAATCGCTGGACTTATGTCAGACTCCAACCAGCAAACACACACAGGAAACCGACTGCCAATCGCTGGACTTACGTCAGACTCCAACAAGCAAACAAGAGGGTTAAAAAAGAAAAGGGTGCCGGAGAGATCAACTCATCTCCTGCCTACGTACCTCATCTGGTATGAGGATCAGGGCGACGTAGTTCCCCTAAACAGGGAAAGAACTTCTAGCCTAACCAGAGACAAGGGAGATAACAAGCTACTAGGGAGACTACGACTCGAGCCTAGAAGTTGTCATGCATACGATCCCTATGTTGAGGTCTCTATCCTAACTAGCACAGGAAGCAAGCTAGCCTAAACAGCACAATAAAGCAAGCACACACAGTATATGCAAACAAATGGCTCATACAAGGCTAGGCTGTAGAAACAAGCCAACTGGAATGGGGTGTTTTTAGCTCTTAACCCTAACATTGAGAGTTAGGGTGAAGCAGATGAAATGGAGATGAGGGTTATGCCTCACAGCTCTTATCCCTGGCCTGGGAGAGCTTGAATCAAATAGAAAGTGTGGGAGTTCAGAATGTAGGAACTCTTCTCCACATGACTGACACAACAAGATCTTGGGTTCTTATTCAAATTGCATCAACACATGGTGTGAGCAAAGTGAATGACACAACTGAATAGCAGGGGATGGATTGCACATCCCTTTTATCTGCCAATTGCCTCTTAAGAGGACTTTACCTGCTTGGCACAAAATTAAACAACCACAAACATTGCCTCTTAAGGAGGGCTTCAGACAGGTGCCTGCCAAAGTAACATGACAAGTCTTCCAGACTACATGAAGATCAAGGAATTATACCTCAGTGGTATGCCAACCACAAGCAAAAGCAAAGCAAAGTTCAAATGAACTTAAAGCAACTTAGGTACCTGTGGAAACAGCTAAACCAATCAGTACAGCATTCAGACAAACTATTCACAGACAACAGTCAACAACAAACAGACAAGGCCTAAGAGGCAAGCAACTCAATCTCATCATTCAAAGATCCTACAAAACAAACAAATGTTAGCCAACAACAACAAATGATCAAGCTCAAATGAAGGAGCAACATCAATCAGGGAGATGCCTACTTGAACCTGAAATTCACAACTCAAATGTTAGTAACAAGCCACTAGGTCAAAGCCTAGGGTCAAAAGTGGATCAAAAAGCCAAAACAGAACTTGATATTCAACACAAAGTATGTTTATTCAATCAAGAACAAGTCCTAAAAAGGACCAAACCAAAATCATCAAGCAAGTTCAAGTAAGAGGCAAGAGAAGTCAAAGACCAATTCAAGGCATACATTTGATCATTATGAATGAAAATTCCCAATCAAAACAGAAATGATTCAGATAATTCTGGAAAAACTCATGAGCATTCAACACATCCAAAACATCCATCATACAAAAAATCAGAAGCATTAGAGGTCATTTGATATGGAAATCAAATTGCACAAGTTGAACAACCAAATGTGTGACACAAATTGTCACACCATACAAACATGCCCATAAAACAGAAATGGTGAATGAGAAAAATACCAAACCAATCCTCAAAGGTCCAACAACATGTCTAGAATCATCATGTAAAATATCATGTCTATTGGATTAAAATCAAGCATTTCATGATAGAAAGAGCAAGGCAAGGTCATAAAAGCACCTATGTTCAAAGAGTATAGCACAAACAGAAATCCAGCCATGCACAACTTTTGAAATCATTATAAAAAAAAAAACTAGACAAACAAAGGATCATTTTGCAAAAAATTGGGAGTGATTTGAGTCATTTTTTAAATTGATATGGATTTTACAAGTTAGCATAAAAAATGAAAATAAAAAATAAGCAAAGCATGTGAAATATGGAGGGAAACACTAAAATAGGACTGCATTTGAAAACATGCGCTCGGCTAGGATCGAACCCTGTTTCAATTCAAACTGCGCGCTGTCGCATTACGTGAAAAACCGGCGGGAAAACGAAACAACAGAGCCGCCACCGTGCGTTATTTATCCCAAAGGAGGGAAAGGAAACGCTCGAAGTAAACCTGGAAAAGACATGGTCTCGCGACCAGAGAACGATGGGATCGGGAGCCGGTTATGCAAAGGGAAGGTATTAGCACCCCTACGCATCCTTCGTACTCGACGGGATCCGCGCACAAAAGAATAGAAGTAAGGTTGCTAAAAACTGCTCAAACACTGCACGAGGCTGGAAGCAAACACAGAAAGATAAAAGAAACGGGACTCGGCAGGATATCGCATCTTGGGCCTACGTAGCCTGTCATACACAGACATCAGAGTCGACGTAGTTCGATGACAGGGGAAACGTGCTCGCTAGGATGTCGCATCCTATGCATACGTATCTTCTCTGACCAGAGAAGAATCAGAGCACTCGTAGCTCGGCTAACGCACGCCAAACAAAACACAAACACTGGAAACCGACTGCAAATCGCTGGACTTATGTCAGACTCCACACAAGCAGGCAAACATGGAAACCGAATGCCAATCGCTGGACTTATATCAGACTCCGAACCAACAAACACACACAGGAAACCAACTGCCAATCGTTGGACTTATGTCAGACTCCAGACAAACAAACACACACAGGAGACTGACTGTCAATCGCTGGACTTATGTTAGACTCCAACAAGCAAACAAGACACAGGAAACCGACTGCCAATCGCTGGACTTATGTCAGACTCCAAACACACACAAAGGGTTGAAAAAGACAAAGGGCGCCCGGAGAGATCAGCTCATCTCCTGCCTACGTACCTCATCTGGTATGAGGATCATGGTGACGTAGTTCCCCTACACAGGGAAAGAACTTCTAACTTAACCAGATACAAAGGGAGACACAAACTACTAGGGAGGCTACGACTCGAGCCTAGAAGTTGTCATGCATACGATCCTTATGTTAAGGTTTCTATCTAACTTGCACAGGAAGCAAGCTTATCCCAACACAGCACAATCAATCACAAGCACAAAAGCAAGCACACACACTATATGCAAACAGATGGGCTCATACAAGGCTAGGCTTTAGTCAAGGGGTCATGTCAACCACAACAAACAAGCCACTGGAATGGGGTATGATTAGCACTTAACCCTAACATTGAGAGTTAGGGTGAAGCAGAGGAAATGGGAAGTGAGGATAAGACCTCACAGCTCCTATCCCTGGCCTTGGAGAGCTTCAGACAAATGAAAGTGTGGGAGTTCAGAATGTAGGAACTCTTCTCCACAAATGACTGACACAACATGATCTTGGGTTATTATCCACAATGCATCAACACAAAGGTGTGAGCAAGGTGAATGACACAACTGAATAACAGGGGATGAATTGCACATCCCTTTTATCTGCCAATTGCCTCTTAAGAGGTCTTTACCTGCTTGGCACAAAAGTAAACATTCACAAGCATTGCCTCTTAAGGAGGGCTTCAGACAGGTGCCTGCCCACATATAAGGAAAGGTCTTCCAGACTACATGAAGTCAGAGAAAATATACCTCAATGGTTAAGCAAACCACAAGCCAAGTCAGGCAACTCAAGCAATGAGTTATAGCTACTAAAGTACCTGTGCAAACAACCAGACAATCAGTACACAGTTCAAACAAACAGACAACAGTCATCAGGCAATAATAAACAGACAAAGCAATCAGGCAACAATGAGCAAGGCACAAGCACAAGGGGATTTGTTCTCAAAACCTAGAAAACAACACAATGTTAGCCAACATCAACCAATTAATCAAACTCAAAAGAATGAGCCACTCCAATCAGGGCAATGTGCATCTGAACCTGAAATCCATAATCCAAACAGTGAGTCCAAACCACTAGGTCAAAGCCTAGGGTCAAAAGAGGGTCAAACATTCAAAACAGAACTTGAAATTTAACATGAATCATCCTCATTCAATCAAGAACAAAACTCAAAAATTCTCACATCAAGATCATTAATCAAATTCATTTCATGAGCAAAACATGGCAAGGTATGCAAATGGTGATCACATTGAGACATTAGAAAAAACAAATGCACATCAAATCAAAAATGACTCAAATAATCTTGGAAAAATTCATGAGTAAACAGGACATACAACATGATCATCATACAAAAAATTAGAGGCATTGGACATCATTAGGCATGGCAATCACATAGTACAAGTCAAACCATCACATGTGTGACACAAATTGTCACACCAAGTTAGCATGAGCATAAAACAGAATGGGAGCATGGGAAAAATCTCAAACCAAAGCCAAAATGTCACTCAACATGTCTAGAATCCACACACAAAATTTCAGAAGCATTGGATAAGAAACAAGCATTTTATGATCAAATGAATAAGGAAATATCATGAATGGATACATGTTCAACCACCCTAGGACAAATCAATTTTTTAATCAGGCACAACTTGCAATTCAATAATCATAAAAAACTAGACAAGATAAGGAACACAATGCAAAAAATTGGAGATCAATTGGTGCATTTTTCATTTTTATATGATTTTTTGAAGTTTGGAGAAATTTTGAAAATGAAAATGGAGCCAAGGTATGAAATGTGGAGGGAAAAGGAATAATGCATGGCAATTTGGAAAAGTCCTCTCGCTCAGATTCGAACCGGTGCCAGATTTGAACTACAAGCGCGCGCATCAACCAAACGACGGCGTTTGGACTCTAACCCTAAACCTGGCGCGCTTTTTGAATTTCGTAGCTAACCAAGAAGTTTCGTAGCTAAAACGTAGCCAATTCGTAGCAAATTCAGGACGTGCATGAGCTTCATACGTGGAAGATGAAGATCATGAAGATCTTCATCTGAAATTTCCAGAAAATAAAAACTGTTCCAGAATCTAACAAAACCTATATCAATCAACTCATCCTTCCATGCTCATGCAAGATCAACAATTAGTCATGCAAAAACATCAATACACGTTCAGATCGAAGGAATCAAAAATTGACATCAAAACTTTAATTGAACCTAACTTTGTCAAAACAACACCCAGTCACTCAAATTTTACATCAGCATCATCACCAAACCATGATCTACACAAATATCACAAAGATTTTGAGAATTATTGAGATCAAAAAACTGACCTCTTGATGAACAGAACTGGAATCGCGTGCTTCCAAGCTTAGCCAAGCCTCAGATCTCTTCCAATATGCTTATTGAAGTATTTGATGATGAATGTGAAGCTTAAGTATGCACGAATCCAACAGATTTTGAAATCACCATGGAACCTTCAAGCTTTGAACCTAGCTCAATCTGCCACGATTTCTCTTGATTCCACGTCCAAATTTGCTCAGAAATGCCTCATGAAGATGAATTGATCAATAGAGGATGCTCTTGTTTGAAGAATTTTGAAAAAAAATGAGAGAAGAATTTTGATGATTTTTGTGATTCTAGATCTGAAATGTTGCTCCTCATGGAAAACAGTTATGATTAAGTATATATACCTCCTACTAATCATGTTTAAAACCAGCTTAAGCCAAATGCAAATGTGATTAACCACTTTGAAGGTGTAAGTACAAAAAATGATATTTCACCTCACATGCATGCCATGCACGTGAATAGTACTCTTTCAAGGCCCAAATCCACTTAAAAACATCCCATGCAAGCTTTGAAATTGGTTTGGTATGCTCATGATCATTCAAAATAGTTTTATGCAATTTCCTCTAAAAATCTTCATGAGTGAACCAATGATCATGCAATGAGATTTTATGCCATGTAATGCTATGCTTGGAAAGTACATGTTATAAGGATCAAAATGCAAAAAGAACCACACATTTTGGAGCTTTGGTTTGAAAGTTATGCTCATTTGAACTTTTGAACACACTTTGCCATGATTGAACCATAACTCCTTAACCATACATGAGAAATCCATGATCTTGGACTTTTTGGAAATGGGAGAAAAAGATCTTCAACTTTCATGTTGGAAAACATTTCATTTGAAGCTTTCTTGATGATGTAATCTTGAGTTGAAGTTGGTCCAAAATCTTTCCATTTTTGGAAAGTTCAAATTACAGGTCACCTACTATTTTTGGAAAGTCTTGATCTGACTTCAAATTCTTCAATGTTGATGTTTGAAATGTCAAATGAGACTTGTTTGAACATGAATGAATCATCTCTAACCACTTCCCACTTTCAAATCCACAATTGACTTTGCAATTGACTTCTATGGGCCTCAGATGAATTGATCATGTACTGATGAGTTCTGAGCCTTCAACACTTGGCCAAATTGCTTCAAAGTGGTCCTTGAGTCATGTGAGTTCATTGGAACCACTCTAGGGCTTTGATCTCATGGAGAATACTCTTGTTGCCTTGCACAGTTGAATCTCCTGACCAGTCTTGCCTGATGAGATGTGATGGACTATGCAATGACAATGCAATGCTAGTGACCTAAAAAAATGAAATGGATGTACAAATGGGAGGTGAAAATTTGAGGTGCTACACGCGCGCCAAGGTGAAACGACATCGTTTCACCTGAAAACCCTAACACTGCCCAGATTGGACGCTAGTCCGTCGCTAGCATGCAAAAATTCGTCGCTAACATGAATCTTCATCTTCTTCATGATGAAGATGATGAATGTTCATGCACCAATTTCCAGATTTCCCAGAAATGTCCAGAATTCAACAAAAATTATATCATCACAAAGAACTTTCAATGGTGAGCAAGGATCAACCAACAACTAAGCCTAAATCCATATAACAAAAGAGAATCGAGCAAAAACATTTTTGAATGCAAAACTTAAATCACTCATAACTCAGTGAATAATGCTCCATTTTCATGAAATTTCTACCAGAATCATCAGCAAACAAAGATCTACACAACTATACACATGGATTTGAGAATTGTGAAGGTCGAAAAACTCACCTCTTGAAGAGCAGGTTATGGTTTTGCACGATCCAAGGCTCCAAATGATCCAGATCAATTCCAGAATGCTTGTAGAGATGATTGATGAAGAATTGGAAGCTTAGAAACATGTAGATCCAGCTCAATTCGAAATTGCCATGAACACCTTCAAGCTTTGGTATGCACGATTTTGAGCAGAAAATCACCAATGGCACATTCAACCTCACTCAAAACTTCACCAGGATCAAGAATTATGCAAGAGAAATGAGTCTTATGCGTGGAATCTTGAAGTTATTTGTGAGAGAAAATTTTGATCAAAACCCCAATTCTAGATCTGAAACTCTGTCTTCTGTGCAATGCAGTTGTAATTAAGCTTATATATCTCCTCTTAATTAATCTGAAATCAAACTTAAGCCAAAACTAATTGAGATTAAAGGAGTATAAGGTGCATGCACAAATTTGCATTTTCACTTCATGCATGAGATGCACACGTGAACAGTACACCAAGCTGGCCCAAATCCACTCTAAATCAGCCCATGCACACATTGGAAATGGAATTACATGCATGTGATCAACCCATTTTGATTTTGGCAATTTTCCTTCAAAAACTTCATGACAAAGCAAGTGATCCTATATTCCAATTTCATGCAATGTGATGAGGTATTTGGAAAATTTATGTCATGGAGAGAAATGTGCAAAAAGGAGCACCCAAATTGGAGTCTTGGTTCAAAAGATATGGCCATTTGAAGTTTCAAGCACACTTTGGAATGATTTGATCATAACTCTTTGACCATTCATCATAAATTCATGATCTTGGACTTTTTGGAAATGGGAGAGAAAGATCTTCAACTTTCATGTTTGACAAAATTTCATTTGAAGCTCCTTTGATGTCGGAAAGTTGAGTTGAAGTTGGTCCAAAAACTTGCCATTTTTGGAAACTTGAAATTACAGGTCACTTTCCATTTTGGGAAACTTTTGATCTGGCTTCAAAATCTTCAAGGTAGATGTTTGACATGTTGAATAAACTTCTTTGGGACATGAATGAAGTGTCTCAAACCATTTCTCCATCTCCTAGCCCTCAGTTGACTTTTATGGGCCCCAGATGACCTGAAACTGCACTATGGACTTTGAACCTTCAACACTTGGCCAAATTGCATCAAAATAAACCTTGAGTCATGTAAGCTCTCTAGCACAACCATAGAGCCTTTGTCTCAAGGAAATGCTTGGTCTCTTGCACAATTGACTTCTCCTGATGCCAGTCTTGACTGATGAAATGCAAGGTACTATGCAATGTTAATGCAATGTCAATGACCTAAAAATGAAATGAATGTACAAATGGGGGGTGCAAATTTGAGGTGCTACACTATCCAAGCGCATCACGATGATATTGGGGACTTCATTCCACAATTTAACCATAATCATTGAAGCAAGCGTAGCAAGAGCATCTGCCATCCGATTCTCATCTCGAGAAATATGATGGAAGTCAACCTCAGTAAAGAACGTTGAAATCCTCCTCGCATAATCTCTGTATGGAATGAGGCCAGGCTGATTCATTTCCCATTCACCCTTAATCTGATTAACAACAAGGGCCGAATCATCATATACATCAAGATGCTTGATCCTTAGATCAATACATTCCTCCAATCCCACAATACAGGCCTCATACTCAGCCATATTATTCGTGCATTTGAAAGTTAGCCTTGCTGTAAAAGGAATATGCGCGCCCTGAGGAGTAATAATCACGACCCCAATACCATTTCCATACTGATTTACAGCGCCATCAAACACCATACTCCATCTGGAACCAGGCTTTGGCCCTTCATCAAGTGTAGGCTCATCGCAATCTTTCACTTTCAAATACAGAATTTCCTCATCCGGGAAGTCATACTGAACTGACTGATAATCTTCAATAGGCTGATGTGCCAAATCGTCAGCCAAGATACTACCTTTAATAGCCTTCTGAGCTCGATACTCAATATCATACTCAGATAACAACATCTGCCAACGGACAATTCTCCCTGTTAAAGCAGGCTTCTCGAAGATGTACTTGATTGGATCCATTCTGGATATCAACCAAGTCATATGATTTATCATATACTGGCGTAGGCGCTTAGCAGCCCAAGCCAAAGCACAACATGTCTTTTCAAGCATTGAGTATCGAGACTCACAATCAGTGAACTTCTTACTCAGGTAGTAAATAGCATACTCCTTCTTCCCTGATTCGTCTTGCTGACCAAGGACACAACCCATCGAGTCTTCAAGAACAGTCAGATATATGATCAAAGGTCTTCCCTCTACAGGCAGAGACAGAATCGGAGGCTCAGACAGATATTCTTTAATACTGTCGAAAGCTGTCTGGCAATCCTCGGTCCAATCATGGGACTGATCTTTCCGGAGGAGCTTGAATATAGGCGCACATGTGGCAGTCATGTGGGATATGAATCTGGAGATATAATTCAAGCGGCAAAGAAAACCTCGGACTTGCTTCTCAGTTTTGGGCGCAAGCATCTCTTGTATTGCTTTGACCTTTGCAGGATCAACCTCAATACCTCTTTCACTAACAATGAAGTCCAATAACTTGCCAGAACGGACTCCAAATGTACACTTGTTGGGATTCAGACGAAGCTTATATTTCCTCAAACGCTGGAAAAGCTTCAACAAATGCTCTACATGTTCAACTTCCGTTCTTGACTTAGCAATCATATCATCAACATATACCTCAATCTCCTTGTGCATCATGTCATGGAACAAGGTAGTCATAGCTCGTTGATACATGGCTCCGGCGTTCTTTAAACCGAAGGGCATCACTCGATAACAGAATGTTCCCCAAGGTGTGATGAATGTTGTCTTCTCCATATTCTCGGGTGCCATTTTAATCTGATTATATCCGGAAAATCCATCCATAAACAAGAAGATATTGAATTTAGATGTATTGTCTACCAACATATCAATATGTGGTAGAGGGAAATCATCTTTCTGACTAGCTTTATTCAAGTCTCTATAGTCCACACACATCTGGACTTTTCCATATTTCTTAGGCACGGGCACAATATTGGCCACCCATTGAGGATATGTAGAAGTCACCAGAAACCCCGCATCGATTTGCTTCTGAACTTCCTCTTTGATCTTCACTGCCATATCAGGATGAGTTCTTCTAAGCTTCTGCTTTACAGGCATGTACTCAGGCTTTAGATGTAGGAAATGTTGCACAATATCAGTATCTAGACCAGGCATGTCTTCATATGACCAGGCAAAGACGTCAACATATTCTCGTAGCAACTTAATCAACCCCTTCTTAACAGATTCTTCCAGAAGTGCCCCAATCTTTACCTCTCGCACATAATCTTCAGACCCCAAGTTGACTGTTTCCAGATTCTCAAGATGCGGCTGAACGATCTTCTCTTCATGCTCAAGTAGCCGGGTGATCTCATCAGGAATCTCTTCAACATCATCTTCCTCTGCCTTAAATACAGGGAATTCAAAATTGGGAGATGGTGTTGGGTCATTATGTTCAATGGGTTTAGAAATCAACCTGCATAATGATTTTGGATATGAAAAGCTTTAGAATTCAAATAAGGCAAATCATTATGCATATGAAAAGATCGATTTTATTCTATTTTTTTTAAGGTTTTATGTGATCACCAGTTTCATGCAAAAAGCGAAAAGGGAAAATAAATGGAAAAACAAACATTTAACATGAATTTATTGAATGAAAATATCATTGTATTTATGCGTCATCAATGTCATCACTCCTCCTTTTGGCATGGGAGAAGGGTTTTTAAACAAAGTGATCATTATGTTGACTTATGGACAACTGTTGGAATATCCACAGCGACCCAATTGTTGTAGATTCCCCCATGGATGATGAAATTGCCAGAATCCTCTGCATCTTCTTCTAAGACGGCAACAGCCTCCTCATCTAGACCAGTGTGGATGAAACCTCCACTCTTGAATAAACCTTGCTTGTTGAAAGTACCAGAAGAAAAACCTATGCCAGCCCGGGACTCGTTGTCTTCTAACTCAATCATTTTTCCTAAACCAGTGGTTGCACCACGCTCAAAGGCCATCTTTGCATCTTTGTAGGAAGCAAATGAAGGAGTTCTCTTCTCAATAGGCTCAACTATAGATAAAGCTTGGAAAGGAGTTCCAACTTCAACCTTAACATCTATATAAGAGAAGGAAGACAAATGGCTAACTAGGAGAGCCCTTTCTCCCCCTACCACCACCAGTTTCTTGTTTTTCACGAATTTCAATTTCTGGTGTAGGGTGGACGTCACCGCGCCTGCCTCGTGAATCCATGGTCTGCCTAAGAGACAAATATACGATGGGTGAATGTCCATAACCTAAAAGGTAATTTGGAAATCACTTGGTCCAATCTTGATTGGGAGATCAACTTCCCCAATCACAGTTTTGCGAGACCCATCGAAAGCCTTCACAACTACTCCACTATGCCTCATGGGAGGCCCTTGATATGATAACTTTGAGAGAGTGGACTTTGGCAATACGTTCAATGATGACCCGGTGTCCACCAGCACATTGGACATGGCGTCGTCTTTGCAATTCATAGATATGTGTAAAGCCAAGTTGTGGTCTCTTCCCTCCTTAGGGAGATCAGAGTCACAAAAGCTCAGGTTGTTGCAAGCAGTAATGTTTGCAACAATGCTATTGAATTGCTCCAAAGTGACATCGTGATCTACATATGCCACATCCAACACCTTCTGCAGAGCCTCTCGGTGTGGTTCTGAATTTATGAGTAAGGATAACACAGATATTTTGGATGGCGTTTGTAGAAGTTGGTCTACAACATTGTACTCGCTCCTTTTGATGAGTCTCAGCATCTCATCACAGTCTTCTTTCACATTGCCACTCGGGCCAACAAAAGTAGGAGTTTTTAGTACGGAGGAGAGCTTAACAGCAAGTGTCGGATTCAGAGAATTCACAGTGTTCCCGATCGGTCGTTCAACAAAATCAGCATTAATTTGAGGCTTCGGCGGTGCTGAAAATACACGGCCACTACGGGTCAAACTGCTAACATCGGCAATAATCACAACAGAAGAAGAGGGAAAGGACACCTCTTTCCCATTCTCTACTGCTACGGCGTGATAGGGAACTGCATTTTCAGAGGAGTAAGGTACAGGACCAGCAGGCTTAATGATCAGAGCGGGAGAAGCCTTCTGCTTGCTACCATTGTACTTGATGATAACAGGCTCGGGTATCCGGAACACTGGGGAGATCACATTTACCTCAGGCTCATTTTCATCAACATTCTTGTTTTGAAGGATCTCAATGACTCCTTCGTCCAGCATTTCCTGAACATCCTTGCGCACCTGGCAACAACCCAATCGGTTAACAGAGCAGACTCAACATCTATCATGGTCATGCTCATTATGACTGTAGTCACACAACAAACGATGCATCTGGACCAGAGACTATTGAATATGACTGACATATTTGACCTTGTATTTTCCAGGGCAACCCTGGACCATGTTGACAGATTTCCCATGTTCAGGCAATGGGTTCTTCTTCACATTAGGGCCCACGTCCTCAAAACATAGAATACCACACCTCACAAGGTCTTGAACCTTGGTCTTCAAAGGGTAACAATTCTCCACGTCATGGCCGGGAGAACCAGAATGGTAAACACAATGTAACTCAGGCTTATACCACCACTGGGGGTTAGCAGGTATAGCCGGTGGGTCTCTCGGAGTAATCAACTTCCTTTCTATCAAAGAGAGATATAACTCTGCGTATGTCATAGGAATAGGATTAAAGGTGACCCTTTTCCTCTCGTAACTCGTGCTGGTTTGATTACTGTTTCGAGGCTGGTATGCCTGCTACTGCGGTCGGTGCTGTTGTTGCTGATATTGCGGATGTGGTTGCTGATTGTTACTATGTTGCTGATACTGTTGATTGTCTTTGAAAAACAGGTGCTATATGAGCCACCTGGTGCTGGTTATTGGCGGGACGCACAATCTTCCTCCTCATAGAGGGTCTTCTTGGTTTCTCATGGGAGATCACAACATGTGCCTCTCCATCTTTCTTCTTTGCAAACGCCCCATAACGTTTGGCAGAAGAGCCTTCTTCTCTGGTTAACCGTCCTTCACGAACCCCTTCTTCTAGACGCATCCCCATATTCACCATCTCGGTGAAGTTAGAAGGAGCGCTATCAATCACCCGCTCATAATAAAAAGAACTTAAAGTCTTCAAAAAGATCTTAGTCATCTCTTTCTCATCTAACGCAGGCACGATCTGTGCTGCCACCTCTCACCACCTCTGGGCGTACTCCTTATATGTTTCTTTATCCTTCTGGGACATGGCTCTCAATTGATCTCTATCGGGAGCCATATCCACGTTGTACTTGTACTGCTTGACGAAGGCTTCGCCGAGATCATTGAAGGATCGGATGTTCGTGCTGTCTAAACCCATGTACCAACGCAAAGCGGCACCGGACAGACTGTCCTGAAAGTAGTGGATGAGTAGTTGGTCATTATCGGTTTGAGTCGACATATTCCTGGCATACATGACCAGGTGGCTGAGAGGACAAGTATTTCCTTTGTACTTTTCAAAATCAGGGACCTTGAATTTCACAGGGATCTTCACATTTGGAACCCAGCAGAGTTCAGAAGCAGACTTGCCGAAAAGATCCTTCCCTCTGAGAGTTTTCAATTCCTTGCGAAGCTCAAGAAATTGATCGTTCGTAGCATCCATCTTCTCATAAACATCTGGACCCTCAGACGACTCAGAATGATAGATGGTGTCGTCTACCCTGGGAAAAGTATGCACGACAGGAGGAGGAACGGCAAGGACTGGGCTAGATGCCGGTAGAGAAGCAAAGGTAGGAACAGGACCCTCAGGCATGAAATTGGAAGGCATCCCCCACGGGAACCCGGTTGGCATGGCTGTTGGAACAAAGTATGCACTGGCAGCGGGCACAATAGAGGAGACAATCTCGGAGATAACTGTCCTCTGGGGAGGAGTTAAAGGTGTCGGAGAAGACTGGCTCTGGGCAGCCATGAGTGACTCCATTAGGACAGTCAATCTGGCCACTTCCTCTTTCAGCTCGCGGTTCTCTTGCTCTAAGTGATCCATCAGTCTTGAAATGTTGGCTCTAGTGTAGTACCGGTGAGTCAGCTTGTCTTCAAAATAAATGAAGGACACAGAGTTATACCACAGGGCAAGGGACCGGAAACAAAACCTTCTTATGCATATGATGCATGCAATGCTTGTGCATATGGTTTGTTTTTTATTTCAAAGGAACTTTAGAGTTTTATTTGCAAATTTTGGAAGTATTAAGCATTTTATCACATATGGAAATATCTCATCAAATAATATCAGGGGAAAGAAGTGCAACATCGTCAATCATACACAAGAGAAAGGAAAATAATCGTCCTATGGATCCTTAGAAACAATCATCTAAAGCTCGGGACACAAGAAGATAAGATGCGCGAAGCCTCTTCACCTTCCTCTCGTAGGCTGCCTCCATATCGGGCTTCTCTTTGGCGAGTCAATCATACTTCCTCTTCCAGAACTTAGAAGACTGAGAAAGTAGAGAAGTCCATACATCATCAGGGTCATCAATAACCTGATGCTCAAGAAACTCAATCAACGCATCCTTCTCCTTAATATTCTGAAGCAACTCTTCACGTCCACGGATCCAGGCAGGTGAACGGTCTTCGTCTCTCAACTCCTCTACTCCTTGATTAGGGAGGGTTGAAGGCCCATCCATAATCATAGGTGTAGGTCTCAGATACTCGTAAGGCATGAGATACTCCGACGCCCTCTTCCTAACCCAAACAGTGTAAGGCTCCAAAGCGATGAAATTCTTAGGACCCAACCCTTTCCTTCCTTTCCTATGAATTTTGCGCCAAGCGCGGACCATCCTAGCTTTCAAGCCTTGGGGGTCTTTACCATCCTGAAAGAATACACCCTCTAACAGAATGTTATTGGGTTTATCCTTTAAGGGGAACCCAAGCTGCCGACGTGCCAAAACAGGATTGTAGTTAATCCCACCACATGTACCAAGAAGAGGTACATTGGAGAATTCACCACAAGAGTCAATAATCCGCACACCATTATACATATGGTTATACCAAGAGATATCATCATTAGTGAGAGACATAAGTCTCGTGGACCACCGTAGACATTCCTTGTTCTCCTTGAAAGTGTCCGTCTGAGGTAAGTGAGAAATAAACCACTTATACAACAGAGGCAAACAACACACAATGGCGCCACCACCCTTTGCATTCCTCATATGCAAAGAGAAGTAGGTATCGCCCAACAGAGTCGGAACGAGATTAAGAGTAGAGAAGATCCTAATAGCGTTCACATCCACAAACTTGTCGATGTTGGGGAACAATACCAATCCATAGATGAGAAGTACAAATATGGCTTCAAAGGCATCCTCACGCATGGCCTTCCCATATATAGTAGCTTGAGCAATGAGGAACTAAGAAGGGAGACCTTGAATTCCACCTTTGGTAGTCATATGAGCACCAACCAGAGATTCATCTATGTGTAACATGTCAGATATCTTTTGAGAAGTAGGAATACTCTCCAAGCCACTGAACGACAACTGGTCTAGAATAGGTATACCCACAAGGTAAGCATACTCCTCAAGGGTAGGCAAAAGCTGGAAATCCAGAAACGTGAAGCAACGGTACAAAGGATCGTAAAACTGCACCAATACACTCATCAATCCTTCATCCACCTGAGTGGTCAGAAGAGGAAGAAGCTTCCCGAAACGAGCCTTGAAACCCAAGGGATCTAATACATAGGATGTCAAATTCCTTAACTCTTTCAAATCTGGTTGCCTGAAGCTGTACTTCTTTGTATTCCTTCTTTGTCTTTCCATGTCTGAAAATTTTGCAAATAAAACCCTTAAGTTCCTTGAAATTTTTCTTATTTATTGATGATATGGATGCAAATGGGTGCATGAATGCATGAATGCAACAATCACACTCAAGGATCAAGCAAAGCACACCAAACAAAGGTCATGGGATGGATCATGTTATCCTTAATATCAATCATCCATTTTGGTGGATTATGGTTTACACCTTATCAACACCCAAGTTCCATTGATATTAAGGATTCATGAACGGATCAACCATGAATCAAGGGTTTATTGTAAGTCACGAGCATGGAGTTAGGTTAAGAACCACCCAAAAGGGAGTGTACTAGGGTTTAAACCTGCCAAACATGTTCTACAAAAGGTTCCCATAGTCATCATCCCATCTTTGGGATATTATTGGAGAAACGACTACTCGTATTCCGAAAATATTCTCAAGAGAGACTCTTATGAGTGTAGTATCGCGTAACAATCATATCAAATCTTACACTTGAATGACTTTCGCACTACATCCTAAGAATAGGCCAAGATGGGCTTGGTAAACTAAGGTCCTTGGCTTCTAAGGTCTATATTGGAAAGAGTAATGTCTAACCACAACTTACTTGTGTGACATTATTGATCCCAACATAACCTCCACCAAGTGAATGGGCTTGCAAGTCAACTTGCTAAGGAATAACTCCACACAAGTCGACAAGACTATGCCATTCTCCTATCCTATGTGCACTCGAGTCCAGGTATAGAACTCATCTCACAAAGATCACTAAGCATACAAGGAATTAATATTCAAACAATTCAATCATTACATACAATACAGTAATCCCAAATTGCACAAAAGTATGTCACAAAAAAAAATATACAATACAATACAACAAATATGAAAAGTAGGCAAAACCCACTAGGATTTCATCATCCCCAGCAGAGTCGCCACTTTTCTGTAGCGGGGTATTCGTTACCATTAGACATATTGACTAAATCCAAGGTAAATCATACAAGTCGAGTCGCCACCACACTTCTATTTATCCAAAGGAATGGTTAGAAAGCGAACAAAAACCTAAAAGTTTTATCGAATCAAAAACTAGTAAAAATGTCAGAGATCTGGGTAAGGGGGTTGGTTATGCAATGGGAAGGTGTTAGGCACCCAAAGCATCCTAGGTACTCATAGGGAGCCCTTTTCACATTTGTTGCAAAAGTTGTTGTTTTTGTGAAAATTTATTTGTGCAAACATGATTGAAGGGATGAGAAAAGCGTGTATGTTTATCTAATGTACTACTTACTAAAAGAAGGGTCAAAAGAAAATGACTTGCACAGACGTCGCATCCACTGCATACGTATCTCATCTGAATCTGAGAATCAGAGTCTTCGTAGCTCGGCTACCTATGGGTTAAAGAGGAGTGTGCTCGCTAAGACATCGCGTCTTATGCCTACGTATCTCATCTGGGATGAAAATTAGAGCAAAACGTAGTTCGACCACCTATGGGGTAAGGGTTGAACGACGTTACTACGCAATCTACCGGATGCTCGACCTTTGGACACTTACTCGCCTGTAGTAGAAGGAGATAACGTGTTCTTAGGAGAATAAAAATCAATGAGTTGGGGTGTTTAGGGATGCTTATGCAAAAAGGCAGTCCTAGATGAAGGAACCGCGCTACCTTAAATGACATGCCACGAGAGGCTATACGAAACCTAAGAAATCGGTAACATGCGGGAAAAGTAAAGGGATCGAGAGATCTACTGTACGGATAAAGATCCGAAGTAACAGCAATTAAAGAGATAAGAAACCCAGAGATCTCTCAAGCTAGCACCATCAAAGAAAGTGAGCCAGTACAGGTAATCGGAATAAACCTCCAGGTGGTACCCCACAAATAAAGTGGAACACCAAGCAAGCTATACCTTCAAGAGTATGTGAGCCCTCACAAAACAAAACTCAACAAACAGGTTAGAGAAACAAGATAGGGTAATCAAGAGTTGCCCCCAAATCAAAATGTAACCACATGAATCATGCCATTAAAATTCACAAAAAGCTCACAAAAAGCAACCAAGGGTAGGAGGCCTAAACCTCTTGTCAAACACATGCATCAAAAGGGTATCAAATTTACCCATAATACCTCATACATTCAGAGCATTCAAATTAAAAGAATAAAGTAATAGGAATAAGGAAAACCTGATTGGAGAGACCGATGAAATTGAATGGCACAGTTGGGTTTGCAAAGCACTCTTAGGGTTTATATGAGAGGGAATTGGTTCTTTGCCGATGAGTTCCCTTCAGTCTCTGGAGGTTGCTCTGAACTCTGTTAGCTCTTGTCTCACTATCTTTTTCCTGCCAGGGTAATAGGAATAGAATGGAATTTTGTTTCACTGAAACTCTGAATTTATAACCTGATTTTTCTGGACCTGTGGGCTCAAATGAGAGAGGCCCAAGTCCAAAAATTTTCTGTTATATTTTATTTATTTATGTATTTATTTATTTACTTTTTTTCGTTTTTCGTTTTTTTTCTTCGTTTTTCATTTTTTTTAAACACGTGGGCTTCGCCTAGCGAGCATGACAGTTCAAGAAATTCCTCTGAGCGTAGGTGATTCTGGTGGCTTTTCTTGGGACTCGCTAGGCGACCCATTCTGCTCGCCTAGCGAGCATGACAGCTCATGAACAAACTTTTTCTCCTTCAAGATTAACGTTTTGACTGACGAATAGACCCCATTTGAACCTGTTGGAAGCATCTCAAGCCATTCCCTTGTGTTGACTGATCATCTAATTAGAACCCACAAAGTGTCTTGGATGATACTCAAGCTTTAAACAAAAGATGTTAGTGACACATTTTTATGCTTTTGGTTAGTAAACAAAAGTAAGAGAAACAATGATGTATAATTCAAGCATGCTTGGTGATCTCAAACCAATCACAAGGAGTCCCACCCAAAGGCAAAGGGAACCAAGATACTAAAGATCCTTGAGGAAATGCAAATGCAATGTGATGATGCCATGAGGGATCTTAGGGTCAAAATTGGGGTCTTACAACCTTGCCAATACATCACCGAAGCCCTAGCTTCGGTTGTCTTCTTCGGTGGACCACACTGGACTGGTCTACCATCAACCACGACCAAAATAAAAAGTGAGTACACTATTTTAGAGAAAAAATGCTTAGGAGCTCGAATCTGGCTTCAATTTCTTCCAATTCCAAGTATATTGAAAGATACATGGATTTGAAATTTGAGGAGCATGATTTGAGTTGCTTCAATTTGGCCTCAAAGCAAATCAATCTTGTTGCCTACGTTGGTAGGTCTTCAGATAACCAACAATCAATCAAAATAGTTGAGAAATGAGGGAGAATCGAAAAAGAGAAGTTTGATAAAATTCACCTTCGGGTAGCTTAAATTGAGCTTGATCTTGATCTGAATCCACTTGGTTCTTCCTCCTTTTGCTTGCAGTGACCAATTGAGATGAAAAAGGCAATGAATCCTTGGAGTTTGAATCTCAAAATAGAAGGTGAAATTCAAACTCGATTTCAAAGAAACCTTCAAGGAATTCTATGGAGTAGGGTTCAAAAATGGTTTGGCAAGGCTTGGGCAATGTGTGTGTCAAGTTCTGAAGTAAGGCACTTCTATTTATAAGCTCATGAGTTGATTTCCACACCTTTCAAAAAATTTGTCAAAAATAGCAACCTTGGTTGCATGGATGCATGAGCGTGTACAAGGCCCATTGAATGATGCCAAATGTTCCAACATTGCGTGTAAATCAACCTAAAATGATATCATGTGATCATGCATTATGGAAATGAAAATTGAACATTGATCTTACCAAATGAAGCCATGTAAAAAACCCATGCCCAAGTCCCTCCATTCTTGTCCAAATGAAGTGATCTTAGACTTTTTAGAAAGGTGACATCACGGGGAACAACTTTTATGTTGAACACTTTTCCATTTGGAGCTTGGATCATGATGGATTTTGGGGTGGAAGTTTTAGAAATCAAACATGATTGAAAATTTTCTAAGTCCCAAGTCAAATGACCACTTCTCCCACTTTGAATAACATTTGCTATGAGCTTCAAATGAAAATGGTTCCTTCACCAAAGTTCTATCTATTTCATTCCTATTAAATTTGGTCACAAATTTGAAATCATTTGGGTTTGAAATGAGGGATTTATGCATTTTAGAAGTTGAGAAAATTTGCTTGTTCAATGGTAATGGCCCAAAATGACCTATAATGTTTCCTCTTGGCACATGCCCTTTCAAGTTGAATTTGACATTTCTCAAAGAATAAAAGTTGGAGAAGACATATTGGAATGGATAATGAAACTTGGATGGCCTTCATATCAAATAAATTGAGCAAGTTACGGTCCTTGGAAGTTGACCTCATAACTAGGGCACAAACAAAATGACCTATAATCTTTCACCACAAAAAATGACTTTCCAAGAAAAATTAGCTCTTGATTCCAACATGAAAGTTGTTTGGAATATCATAAAGAGTAATTTTTATCTTGTAATCAGTTTTATATGACAAAAATTGTAGGAGATACGGTCTAGGGAACCCCAGTTTTGACGAGTTGATTTTCTCTGGTAAACGTTTTTGAACCAATTTGTAAACTTGAAGTTCTCTTGATCTTTGGGACTCATAGAGGATAATATATGCATAATATGATGTATAATGAATTATCCCTTGATATAATTTACTAATTGTTGAAGAAACTTATTCAGGAAGTTACACAAGATACCAAGATGAATTAGGGCTTCCAAGGAAAACAAGCTTCAAACTCTTGATGATTTCTTGATCAAAATGACAAATAATGAAGATGGGGATCCATATATGATACTTGGAACTAATATGGACCTTTCCCTGATTGATCTCTTGCTATGAGGGTCTCAAATCCTAGTTGTGAGCTTGATAGGGCATACATAGACATATTTTTGGTGTTTTGGTTAATAAACAAAAGAAAATAAAGTATGATACAATAAAATGTGCTTGGTGATCTCTCCCAATGAAAACCTAATGAATGAGGGGTAAGGAGGATTCCAAGGTGTGATCCCAAAGCCAATGCAAATGATGAGATAACATGAGGGATCTTAGGGTCAAAATTGGGGTCTTACAGATATAAGGGGTTAAACAACAAGGTTTAGACTCGGAATGAAACGAATAAACAATAGTTTAGGCTTCAAAGATAACAACGACTAAGAAATTAGTTTAGGATTGGATGGAAAGAGGCTAAACAACATGGTTTAAGCTTGGGGAAAAGGAGGATAAACACAAGGTTTAGGCTTGAACAGTGGTAGTAGCCAAACGAAGTTTTGGCTCTAAGGACAATATGGATAAACAACAGTTTAGGCTTGCCGGGGAAAAAGATGCTAAATACAAGGTTCAAGATTACAGAGAGGGGCTAAACGGGGTTTAGGCTTAGACAAGTTTGTAGAAAGGGTTTTACCAGGGTGCTAGTGCAGTTGGGCTTTTACAAGGGGACTAACATGATTGGGATTTGGAGAGGTGCCAACAGAACTGGGCTTTGGAAATGTGCCAACGAATTTGGGCTTTGGAAGGGTGCCAACAGAATTGGGATTTGGAAGGATGCCAATAGAATTGGACTTTGAAAGGGTGCCAACAGAATTGGGCTTTGGAAAGGTTTACTAGGCAGGAACAGAGTTTTGAAGAAGTTTTTTGTCCATGAACTGGGCTTTGGAGAAGTTTTCCAGACAGGAACTGGGCTTTGGCATGCTATGTCAAATGGGAACTTTGCTGTAGGCACGGAAACCTCATGGTATCCCACAGGCACAATGACGGGGATGAAGTTTTCGAAACATGGTTACCCATCCCGGGACTCACCAAACCTACATCAGGTATTTAAAAATAAATCAAAATGAAATGTTTTGACAAATATGGATTTCTCGTGCAAAAAGCAACGAGGACTTACAAAAGGTAAGTACAAAGGAAACGCCTTGGGAAACCCTAACTAGGAGTTTTCCAAGGATCTAGACGAAGTCAATCTATGTTTTAGGATGCCCACAAGAATTGAGATTTAGAGAGATGTCAACAAAATTGGGCTTTGGAGGGTGGCCAAGCAAGTTGGGATTGAGGATGTGCCAAGAGAGTTTGGGCTTACTTCTTTCTTGTTAAAGAGAGCTCTATGCTATGCCGAATGATATGCATGAGCGAAATGATATGAATAGTGCATGATAGTTTATGCAATAGTCTTGAGGGTTCACATATGCCTTAAGTTTAGGTTTGGTAGTGGACATTAGGAGATATCTGCTTGGTTACAAGGTTTCTGTTTGACAGGTTATAGGATGTGTCTAGCATGACTTCCCGACATCCTGGTATCTTGATACAGCTGGAGAATGATGAGCCTGGTCTGGGTCTTCTTTTTGTCCCATGCTTAATCTGAGATGCTGTTAAAGCATGGAAAGGAACCTCCCCTCTATGGACAGTCTTGCCCCAATCTGATGGGTATCTGCATGGATTGCCCTAGTCTGTTGGGTACTGCGTGGATTGTGTAAGACCCCAATTTTTACCCTAAGATCCCTCATGTAATGTCATCATATGCATTAGCATTGGATTCATACCTTGGCATCCTCCTTACCCCT
Organism: Lathyrus oleraceus; assembly: GCF_024323335.1. Lineage (NCBI taxonomy): Eukaryota > Viridiplantae > Streptophyta > Magnoliopsida > Fabales > Fabaceae > Lathyrus > Lathyrus oleraceus. Next base: position 484,415,451 of record NC_066585.1, on the reverse strand, counting down.
CTTTCATTGGGTTTGTTTTGGGAGAGATCACCAAGCACCATGTGATTGTATCATACTTGTATATTATCATTTTACTAACCAAAATACCAAAAATATGTCTTTGCATTTGCCTAACTCTTTTGTAGGTAGGGCATGATCACCTTGATCTATCAAGTTCACATCTAGGGTTTAAGACCCTCATTGCTAAGAGAACAACCAAGGATTTATCTACAATGTCTCTAAGCACCATATATGAGTCCCAATGATCTTTACATGCTATTTTGATCAAATATTCTTCAAGAGTTTGGAATTGGTTTGCATTGGAAACCCTAGTTTGTCTAGGTATCTTGAGTAACTTCCTCAACAAGCTTCCTTATCAATTGATAAAATTACTCAAGGGAAACTTCAAAATTAATCATATTATGCATATATGATCTATAATGATAATAAAAAGTCAAGAGAATTGCAAGTTAGCAAGTTGGTTGATGGTGGTTGGCCAGATGAGATCATCTGATCAAAACCGGGTCCCCCTTGACCCTATCTCCTACAATTTTAATCATATGAAAGTGATTCCAAGATAAAAGTTACTCTAAATGACATTCCAAACAACTTTCATGTTTAGGTCTAGAGCTAAATATGCTTGGAAAGCCATTTTCTATGTTGAAACATTATCAACCATTTTGTCTAAACCCTAACTTGAAAGTCAACTTCCCAAGGCCATAACTTTCTCAATTTTTATGAGATGAAAGATTTCCAAGTTGCACAATCCAATTAAATATGTCTACTTAAACTTTTATGTTTGGAGTGAAATCTAAATCAACTTTTATGAGCATGTGATATGAGAAAAACATTATATGTCATTTTAGACCAATACCATTAAACAAGTGATTTTCCTCAACTTCAAAAATGTATAACTCTCACATTCTAAATCCAAATGATGTCAAATTGGCGATCATTTTTAAGGTCTTTGAAAGCTCTACAACTTTGGTGAAGGCACGTTTCTCATTTGGAGCTCACATAAAAAGTTTAGTAAGGTGGAACATTGAAGTATATGACTTGACAATTAGAAATGTTTTCAACATGTTAAAATTTATAAACTTCCGCCTCAAAATTCACCATGATCCAAGTTCCAAATAGATAAGTGTTCAACATAAGAGTTTTTCCTCTTGATCTAAGCTTTCCAAAGAGTCCTAATTCATTCATTTTGGATGAGGTTTGCTAGGGCTGCGTATGGTGTTAACAAGCCTACATCAATTGGTAAAACCAAAACTTCAAATGACCATTTCACTTTGCCTTGCCATTCAAGCTTCATTCAAACTTCAGCACAGTTGAATTTGGACCTTAGTGCATTGCTTCATGGGCCTTTACACACCCATGCAAGCATGATCACGACATTTCCAAATTTGGAAGAAATGTTAACTGTGCAAATAACACTTCAATTTGCTATAAATAGAGAGCCTATGAGCTCATTTGAGAGGATCATTGCACGCCATCTTTGCCTCCACTCTTCAAACCCTCACATTTCAAAGGAAAACCTAATAATTTTCACTTGAAAATTGAGTTTGAATCTCACTGTTTTGAGATTTAAAAACTCCAGGATCCAAAGCTTTATACCAATCCTAATCCACTTCTGCAAGCTATTGGAGCAAGATCAAATAAGAATTGAAGCAAAATAGATCAAGTTCTACACAACATTGAAGGTATTTTCCAGATTTTTTCTTCTCTTCGATTCTCACTAAATTCTCATCAATTCTCTTGGATCTTTGGTTGTCTGAAGTCCTACCAATATAGGCATGAAGATTGAGTTGCTTTGACATCAAATCGAAGCAACTCAGTTGACACACCTCAAAATTCAACTTCTCATATCTTTCTATATATTTGGAGTTAGTTAAAATTGAGGTCAGATTCGTGCTCTATGCCATTTTTTCTTTCAGATCATGTCCTCCTTTTTCATTTTAATCATGGTGATGATTGAACCAGTCCGACGAGGTTCGCCTGAGAAGGTGACCGGCCTTTGGCTCCGGCAGTGATGTGGCATGGTTCAGAGCCATTGATTTCATTTAAAATGTTTTAATCACAGACGTTGGTTTTGATTACCACTTGTGTGGTGTGCTGACTAAGTTCCATCATGGAACGCGCGTTTGTGTCCACTAGATCTGCCACCTCAATTAATGAGAGAGATCAAGTGGTCCACATTTTTTTGTAATTTCTGATTTTCATTTTATTCCTTTGATTTTCATTAATTCATATTAATTTTAATATTGATCCAAAAAATATGAGAGTTTCACCAAATTTTTTAAAATAAAATCCTCTTTCATATTTTGAATTAAAATTAGTTTTTGGATCATTATTAATATTTTTCATGATTTAATTAATTTTTTGATTATTTTTAATTGTTTAAAATTACTTTTAAGTTTCCAAAAATTCCAAAAAAAATTCTCCAAGGTCCTTTGACCTTGGCATACCTATGATAAATCTCATGGCCATTTCTTTGGTGTATTGATGAGGTTTTAGGAATTTGACCAACCATATTTAAATTAATGTATTGCTGAGGTTTTAGGAATTTGACCAACCATATTTGTGTAAGTTTGCCTTGTGTTATTGGGCCTTGGACAAGGTTGATTTGACTTTGTTAGGTTAAGATCATTGGATTTAGGGGATTGATGGAATGTACATTCCATCTTCCAAAATGAATGAATGGTCTTAATTTGGTAAAAGTCCTCCTTTGTCCAATTTGAGTTTGATCTACCTCCCCTCCCTCTTCATCTCATTCCCCTTCTTTATGCATTCATGTCATGGTCGTATGATATATCTATATTCTAAGGCTAGTTGATTGCAAAATCAACATAAGTATGGATGAGATTAGGCCACCACTTTTGCATATTCTTTTTTTGTGTGGTATGTTTCATGAGCATAGTCCGTTATACTATGTCTCTAACATGCATTAACACCAACATTCTATTACCCGACCGTAAATAGTTGTGACTTCTACATATGTTCAATCACGATTGCTTAACATAGCGCTAAATTTTGACACAAAAGACATAGCATTCTAGTTAGTGAGATTGTAAGTCTCCCCTCTTTCATTGTATTGTGTGGAAACTTGGCCTTTTTTCCTTCCTTTGGAAGATGTCTTGGTTCAAGGATCCATGCTTGTGATAAGTGGGTTGAGTGTTCTCCAAAGAATGACTTAAAAAAAGCAAAAGCAATACTAACTTCTAACTCATTAACAACTAACATTTAATTTCAAGTCATTTACTTTAATGCACTTTATTTTTTAAGTCTTATTCATTTGCCATTATTCATACCATTCTAATTGTTTATGTTAATGTAATTTTCACTTTTTCCACTTGGACCATATTTTGTGATATATTTTATTTGTGTATACTGTGTTTGTGTAAGACCCCAAATTTGACCCTAAGATCCCTCATGAAATTCCATCATAAGCATTAGCATTTGGATCATGTCTTGGCATCCTCCTTACCCCTATTTCATTGGGTTTGTTTTGGGAGAGATCACCAAGAACCTTGTGGTTATATCATACTTGTATATTATCATTTTACTAACTAAATACCAAAACATGTCTTTGCATTTGGCTAACCCTTTTATAGGAATGGCATGATCTCATTGATTCATCAAGTTCATATCTAGGGTTTGAGAGCCTCAAGAACAAATAGCACAACCAAGAATTCAGTCAAGAATGGTTATAAGCATCATATATGAGTCCCATTGTTCTCTACATGTTATATTGATCAAGTTTTCTTCAAAAGTTTGAGGGTGATTTGCCTTGGAAACCCTAGTTTGACTGGGTATCTTCAGTAACTTCTCCAACAAGCTATCTCACCAATTAATCAAATTTCTCAAGGGAAACTTAAAATATCATTAATTCATGCAAATATGATCTACCATGAGCCAATAAAGTCAATAAAATTGGAAATTAGGAAGATGGTTGATGGTGGTTGGCCAGATGAATTCATCTGATCAAAACTGGGTCTCCCTAGACCCTATCTCCTACAATTTTCACCATATGAAAATGATTCCAAGAGAAAACTTACTCTAAATGACATTCCAAACAATTTTCATGCTGAGACCTAGAGCTAGTTTTGCCTGAAAAATCATTTTCTATGTTGAAACATTATACGTCATTTTGTCTAAACCCTAATTTGAAAGTCAACTTCCCAAGGCCATAACTTGCTCAATTTTCATGAGATGAAAGATTTACAAGTTGAAAAATCAAATTCAATGTGTCTAATTCAACTTTTATGTTTAGGGTGGGAGCTAATTAAACTTTTTTGAGCATGTGATATGAGGCTACATTATAGGTCACTTTTGACCTATATCGTTGATCAAGTGATTTTTCCAAACTTCAAAAATGCAAAACTCTATCGTTTCAAATCCAAATGACATGAAATTTGTGACCATTTTGAATGTCTTTGAGAGAGATACAACTTTTATGAAGACACGTTTCTCATTTGAAGCTCCTATAAAAATTTAAGCAAGGTGGAATATTGAGACATATGGCTTGACACTTAGAAAAATTTTGATATGTCAAAAATTTCCAAACTTCCACCTCAAATTTCTCCAAGTTCCAAGATCCAAATGAAAAAGTGTTGAACATGAAAGTTTTTCCTCTTGATCCCACCTTTCCAAAGAGCTCCAATTCATTCATTTTCGATAAGAAATGCATAGGCTGCGCATGGCTTAAATAGGGTGACATCACTTGGCATGGATCAAACTCCAAACATCAATGTGCATTTGCCTTGCAATCCAAGCTTACTTCAGAGCATCTGATGTTTATTTTCGGACCTCTAGCAATCATTTCATGGGCCTATGCCCGCCCATGCACCATTACATCACCATTTGCCAAAATTGGAAAGTGAATGAGAGTGTGCAATTATCAACCATTTCAGCTATAAATAGAGATTCAATTGCTCAGAAATACACACACAATCGTGCCAGCTTTGATCCCCCATTTCAAACCCTCAATTCTCAAAGGATAAGCCCGAAAAATTCTCTTGAATTTGAGCTTGAATCTCCACTGTTTTGGAATTCAATTCTCCAGGAATCCATAGCTTTTTAACCATTCAATTCCCTTCCTGCAAGCAAGTGGAGTGAGTCCAAGCACAAGCAAGATCAAGACCAGTTGAATCCAGACCTCCATTGAAAGTATTTTTCAGAAATTTTGAACTCTTCGATTCTCTCAAATTCTTGCTCAATTCTATTGATTCTTTGGTTGTCTGAAGTCCTACAAATGTAGGAAAAAAGATTGAGTTGCTTTGAGGTTAAATCGAAGCAACTCAGTTCATGTACCTAAAATTCAATTCCATGTATCTCTTAATATACTTGGAATTGGAGTGAATGGAGGTCAGATTCGAGTTCAGTGTCATTTTTCCTTCAAAATCATGTCCTTGTTTTTCATTATGGTGATGGTTCATGGTGGACCAGTCTGGTGAGGTCTACCAGAGAAGATGACCGGAGCTCTGGCTCCGGCGATGAGTTGGCTAGCATCTGAACCACATGATCTATGTGTTTTGTTCTAATCCTGAGCGTTGGTTTTGAATACAACATTTGCCACGCGCTGACTAAGGTCCATGGTGGATAGCGCGCTAGGGACCATCTGATCTGCCACCTCAATTAATGAGGGAGATATGATGGTCCACGTATTTTTGATTATCTGAATTTTTATTTTAATTGCATTTTCTTCAATAATTCATATTAAATTCAATATTGATCTAAAAAATATGGGACTTTCACCAAAAAATTTCAAATATTTTTATCTTTCATATTTTGAATTAAAATTATTTTTTGGATCATTATTATTATTTTTCATGAATTAATGGATTTTTCATTTGTTTTTAATTGTTTAAAAATATTTTTAAATGTCCAAAAATTATGAAACTTTTTCTCCAAGGTCCTTTGACCTTGTTTGACCTATGATAAATCTCATGGCCATTTCTTTGGTGTTTTGTGGTGATTTTAGGAATTGGACAAAACATATTTGATTTAAATGCATTATTTTATTATTTTAATTGAATAAATGTCAATTAAATTTTGTGGACCATTTGTATTGACTTGTATGAGTTTTGCTTATTATTGTTGGGCCTTGGTCAAGGTTGATTTGACTTTGTCAAGTTAATATCATTGGATTTAGGGGATTGATGGAATGTACATTCCGTCTCCCAAAATGAATGAATGATATTAATTTAATAAAAGTCCTCCTTTGACCAATTTGTTACCTCACTCATCCCCTTCCCACTTCATCTCATTCCTCTTCTTAATTCATTCATTCCATTTGGCCTATGATATCTCCAAGTCCTAATGCTAGTTGATTGAAAAATTGACATGAGTATGGATGAGATTAGGCATCACCTTTTGCATATTCTATTTTGTGTGTGGTATGTTTCATGAGCATAAACCATTATACTATGTCTCTAACATGCATTAACACCAAAATTCTATTGCCCGACCTCAAATAGTTATGACTTCTACATAAGTTCAATTACGATTGCTTAACATAACGCTAAATTTTTGACCTAAAAGGCATAAGCATTCTAGTTAGTGAGATTGTAAGCCTCCCTTATTTCATGGTATTGTGTAGAAACTTGGCCTTCTTTCCTTCCTTTGGAAGATGTTTTGGTTCAAGGATCCATGCTTGTGATAAGTGGGTTGAGTGTTCTCCAAAGAATGTCTTTGAATGAAAAGCAAAACAAAACTAACCTCTAACCTACTAACTATTAACTTTTAATTTCAAGCTTTTACTTTAATGCAATTTACTTTTAGCACTTTATTTCATTTGCCATTGTTCATACCATTCTAATTGTTTATGTTAATGTAATTTTCACTTTGTCAATTTGGACCATATTGTGTGATATATTTTATTTGTGTACTTTGTTTGTTTGTATGGTCTTTGACCATCAATGTACATAATAAAAAAAAAACTTTTGAGTGGACTGTTAGCATGATCTTGAGCAAATGGACATAGAATCTAGGCAACCTCCCTAAGCTAAAGGACTTGGCAATGCCAATTTGTTGAAGAACCAAGTGCTTGCAATTTGGACTTCATCTGATACATCTTTGAAGACCTCTCTAGAATTCATCTGCAACATGATCATCATGAAGCTATTATTTCGAATCTGTGACTTGTGGATTTCATCTGTTACATGGGCTATTTTTGAAGAAGATCATGAAATGGATAAGCTTGGAATAGGCCATCTTTATTTGATGCCTTACTCTTCAAGATAATATAATTGTGCATTTGGATGTTGCTTAAATCTAAAAGTCCAAGGGAATTCTGGGTTTCTGTTGACATTTTTGTCTATTGGATTCCTACCCATTTGATCAGATCTTTTCAACTCTAAACTTTTAATTTTGTATATAGGATAGTCTCTTCATCTTCTCCCCCATTTCTTTAATTTCAAAATCTCTCCCTCCATTTTCAAAACCTTCTTTGTGTGAACTATATTTGTTCTAAACTTAGACCACTTTTTGCAAAAAGATAGAAACTTTGGCCTTATGCCATTGCATTTTCAAACTTATTTTCTTAAATCAAACTTGTAAATAAACTTAACTATACTTGACTTAAACTTTCAAAAAGCCAAAAAGAACTAACTCATCCAAATCATTTTAGGCCTTTGTGCCTTTCAAACTAAATTTTTGTTAAAAGTAATGCATCCATTTTGAAATTTGTATCACAAACTACGAGGTTTTGATCCCTCATTTTTATGTTGGTACCTAGGCACAAGACCGAAGGTCTTGTCAAACACAAAAATATAATTAATAAATTCTTTTCTCATCCCCCAATTCTATTTGTTTGTAAACATCACTTTGTATAAAATACATATGCACACAAAGGGGGCTCCCTAGGAGTACCTAGGACACTTTGGGTGTTAACACCTTCCCTCTATGTAACCAACCCCCTTACCTGTGATCTCTGACTTTTATTAGTTTGTATTTGAAAACTTCTTACTATTTGGGTTTTGTTCGTACTTTTTCCCTTTTCCCTTGGAAACAATAAAAGCGCAATGGCGACTCTTGTTAATTGATCTCTAGCTTGTCAATAGCTTGATGATCATGAATTTCCTGCTATAGAAATTAAGTGGCGAATCTGTTGGGGAGTAGTCTCCAATGGGTTTAGCCTACTTTTTGTGTGAATATATTTGTATATATGTGATGTTTATATATATGTATGTGTGATTTAATCTGCTTGTTGTGCTTGGTGACCTCTGAGTGATGAGATAAGTTCTAACCCGAACTTGAGTGCAATTAAAATAGGAGGATGGTATAGTCATGTTCGACTTGTGTGGAGTTGTCCTTAACAAGTTGGCTTGAGATCCATCTGCTCAGTGGAGACTCCTTTGGATTTGGAAATGTCACACAAGTATTTGTGGTTAGGAATTCTCTTCTCTAATTGGGTCTGAAAAGCTGAGGACCTTAGAACCCTTAACCCATATTGGCATATTTAGGACGTAGTGCAGAAACTGTTCAAGTGTAGACTTGATAACAGTTGTTACGCGATACTACACTCAGACGAGTTTCTCTTGAGAATATTATGGGTCGATGAGTCAGTCATCTTAACCTGTAATATCTAATAGATGTAATTAAGACTCTGGGAACTTTTTAGAACATGATCTACAGGTTTTTATCCTTAGTTCACTCCTTTGGGATGGTTCATACCCAGATTCCATGCTCGTGACTTGCAACAAACCCTTGTTTCTTGGTTGATCCAATCAAGTCTTGTCAATATCAATGGAACTTGGGTGTTGATAAGGTGAAAAGCATAATCCACCAAAATGGATGATTGATCTTGATAATGACTTGATTCATCCCTTGACCTTTGTTTTCCTTGTGTGTGATCCCTTATTTGTAATTCTTGCATTCATGCATTCATGCGCATCATATCATTCATCACACGAAATTTTCATATCATATTCATGCATTCATGCGCATCATATCATGCCTTTTAGTGGATTGGAGGAGATTCCCCGATCTAGTATTATTGCTGAATCTCTTCACTTGAAGAAGTCTGAGATAGAGGCTCGTTGGGTGAAGAAAGAGGGTTATTTGGGTTGCCATCTGATTTCCAAATCAAGGAAGCTACTACTTTTGCTCAAGCTGGTAATGTGGATGCTTTTGAAGCTATATTTGTGTTGCTCATCTATGGATTAGCTTTGTTCCCTAACATTGACAGTTTTGTTGATGTTAACGCCATTAGACTTTTCTTGATTGGGAATCCTGTGCCTACTTTGTTGGGTGATATGTATTTCTCTTTGCATCTAAGGAATTCTAAGGGTGGTGGAACGATCGTCTGTTGCATTCCTCTTCTGTACAAGTGGTTTATTTCGCACTTGCCTCAGACGCCCGCTTTTATGGAGAACAAATAATGTCTAAGGTGGTCTCAGAGACTTATGTCTCTCACTAATGATGATATAGTTTGGTATGATACGTCCTTAAGAAGTTTGGAGATTATTGATAGTTGTGGTGAATTCTCTAATGTGCCTCTCAATGGTACACAAGGAGGAATTAACTACAACCCTGCTTTGGCTCGTCGTCAACTTGGGTTCCCCTTGAGAGACAAACCTAATAACATGTTGTTAGAAGGTCTTTTCTATCAAGAGGGTAAAGATCCCTAACATTTGAAGCAGAAGGTTGTGCATGCTTGGCATAATGTGCATAGGAAAGGAAGATCCGAGCTTGGTCCGTGCAATTGTGTAGCTTTGGAAGCTTACACTCTTTGGGTGAAGAAGAGAGCTATGGAGTTGAAGATGCCTTATCCTTGTGAAAGACCTGTGTCTATGGTTGTGGTTGAGCCATTAACTCTCCCTAAATAAGATGTATGGGAGTTGGAAGATGCGCTCGTCAAGATGAAGCAAGAGAAGGATATGTGGGATGAGCGTTTTCGTGCTTTGAGCAAGAAGCATGAAGAGTTGCAGTTGGAGTCTAAGGACAAAGATGCACTGATTGAGCTACTGGAAGGCCGAGTGACGAAGAGACAGAGAGAGCTAGAGGTTTCATCTTCTAGCATGCCTCAGCCTTCCGTTGCTTGGAAGAAGATTATTGACCAGCTTGGCCTCGAGAAGACTCAGATGAAGGCTTCTTTTGAGACCGAGATCCGTCGCATTCGAAGGAAGTACGCGCCTTCAGCCAGATCTTCTGACATTGTTGTTAGGGATCCTTAGGATGACTAGTCTCCTTTTCTCTTGTTTCTTCTTATTTTGGTTTCTGAAATTGTACTCAGTGTAATTCTTCCATTTATATAAATAAAAAGAAATTTTTGGTTATAACAAGTTATTGCCATTTAAATATTATATATTTGCAAATGATATAGTAAGTTCCTTGGAAATAAAAAATAATCAAGCATTGCATTTCATGCATCATTTGCATAAGTAGGTTTTTGGCAGGTGTCTGATTGGTGTTTCTTCTGTGCTTTAGCCATGCTGACTCACCGAAACAATACCAAAGCCAATCATCTGAGAATTATGGAGCATCTAGAGCAAGAGAACAGAGAGCTGAAGGACGAAATCGCCCGACTGACTGCCATGATGGAGTCAGTTCTTGTTGCTCAAAGCCAAGCTTCTCCAACGCCTACAACTTCTCCTGCGAGGACTGTTATTTCAGAAGTGATTACCTCTATCGTGCCTGCTGCCACCGTCTAGTTCGCGCCAAACCTTTCTGTCGGATTCCCGTGGTGAATGCCGCCCAACTTTGTGCCAGAAGGCTTTGCGCCTACCTTTGCTTCCATGCAGGCATCTAGCCCGGTCGTGTCTGTGCCACCTCCCATTATGCACACTTTGCCTCACGTAGAGGATACCATATATCATTCCGATCTGTTTGAGGGTCTGGATGTGTATGAGAAGATGGACGAAATGAAAGATCAATTTCTTGAGCTGCGCAAGGAAATGAAGACGCTGAGAGGTAAAGATTTGTTTGGGAAAAATGTTGTCGAGTTATGTTTGGTGCCAAATGTGAAAATCCCGGTGAAGTTTAAAGTGCCTGACTTTGAAAAATATAAGGGGAACTCTTGTCCGCTCAGTCATCTTGTGATGTATGCCTGCAAGATGTCAACTCAGACAGATAATGACCAATTACTTATTCACTACTTTCAGGATAGCCTGACTGGTGCTGCACTCCGTTGGTACATAGGGTTGGGTAGTGCAAGCATCCGCACTTTAAACGACTTGGGAGAGGCTTTTATGAAGCAATACAAATATAATGTGGACATGGCACCAGATAGAGACCAGTTAAGGTCTATATCTCAGAAAGATAAAGAGATATTTAAAGAGTATGCGCAAAGATGGAGGGAGTTGGCTGCCCAAATCACTCCTCGTTTGGAGAAGAAAGAGATGACAAAGATCTTCTTAAAAACCCTGAGTTCATTTTACTATGAGCGCATGATCGATAGTGCCACCAGTGATTTTACCGAAATGGTAAATATGGGGATGAGACTTGAAGAAGGAGTCCGTGAAGGACGTTTGTCAAGAGATGAGGCATCAACGAGTAAGAGGTATGGCAGTAGTTTCAGCAAGAAGAAGGACAGTGAGACAAATGCAATTTCCAGTGGGAGGCAGAGGAGGCCTCAGATCAGAAGGAATCTACCATCCCCTCAACATCATCATCATCAAGTATCTTCTGTTATCCCGGTATTTTCGAATCAGCAAGCAACACCAATTCAACAACAACAACATCAAAGTCAACAAAAACAACCACAACAAAGAACGAACAACTACAATAACAACAATCATCATCAGCAGAACTTTGAGAGGAAGAAGGTCTTTTTTGACCCAATTCCTATGTTGTATGCAGAGCTGTATCCCTCGCTAGTTCTCAAGAACTTAATTCAACCGAGGAACCCACCGCAGATCCTAGAACCACTGCCATGGTGGTATAAACCTGAGCTTTTCATCAAGGAGCACCTGGCCATGATATTGAAAACTGTTATCCGTTGAAGTATGAGGTTCAAAAGCTCATGAAAAGTGGTATGGTGTCATTTGAGGATCGTGCACCAAATGTGAAAGCGAACCCTTTGCCCGCTCATGGGAACTCTTCAGTGAATATGGTGGACGATTGTCCTAGAGAATTCAAGGTTTTCGATGTCCAGTTTATCCGAAGATCTTTGGTGCAGATGCACAAAGGTATCTGTATGGTGAGTGACTGTGGGCATGATCATGATGGTTGTGTTGTTTGTACTGTGAACCCAAGAGGGTGTGTTGTGGTGAAAAGGGAGATCCAGCGTCTGATGGATGAAGGCATGATCCAGATTGTTCAATCCCGTCATGTAGACGACGACGTCAATGTCATAGTTCCCGTTTTCAAGCAACAAGAGCGGTTGATAATTCAGTATGATAGCAGCAACAGCAAGAATGTTAGCCAAAGATCAGTATCGTCGTTGGTAATACGGTTAGTTTTCCCGGTCCCGTATGCATCTGATAAAGTTGTACCGTACCAATATAATGCTATAATGATGAAGAATAGTCAAGAGGTCCCGTCACCTACGACTAGTTCAGTGGTGAGCATTGCTAATGTTACGAAGGTGACCTGCAATGGTCGAGTGTTTGGGGCGGTGGTCCCAGAAGAAACAATTGTTGGTAAGAAGGCGGAGGTACCTAATATAGATCCAGTTGGTTGTTCAAAAGATAAGTCTGGTGAATCCAGCAACTTGAAAGCCAATAATGATGATGATGAGGTACTCCGACTGATAAAAAGAAGTGCATTTAATATGGTTGAGCAGTTGCTCCAGACTCCCTCGAAGTTTTCCGTCTTGTCTCTGCTTTTGAATTTTGAAGCGCACAGAGAAGCATTGCAGAGAGTTCTTGAACAAGCATATGTAGAGCAAGATGTTATTGTGGATCAGTTTGATCACATTGTGGCTAACATCACTTCATGCAATAATTTGAGCTTTTGTGACGAAGAACTCCCCGAGGAGGGAAGAAATCATAACCTAGCTTTGCATATTTCAATGAACTGTAAGGAATATGCTTTGTTAAATGTGCTTGTTGACACCGTTTCGTCACTCAATGTGCTTTCGAAGCAACTTTGTCAAAGCTATCTTACCAAGGAGCTCCCATGAGGTATAATGGGGTAATTGTCAAAGCCTTTGATGGCTCGTGCAAAACAGTAATTGGTGAAGTGGACCTTCCAGTCAAGATAGGTCCGAGTGATTTTCAGATTACTTTCCAAGTAATGGATATCCACCCGACCTACAGTTGTTTATTGGGAAGGCCATGGATTCACGAGGCAGGGGCTGTTACCTCCACTCTGCACCAGAAGCTCAAATTTGTCAAGAATGGCAAGCTAGTGATTGTGGGAGGAGAGAAGGAACTGTTGGTTAGCCATCTGTCATCTTTCACGTATGTTAAAGCTGAGGATGAGGTTGGAACTCCGTTCCAAGCCTTATCTATTGCGGCTGAGAAGAGAGTAGGGGCACCTATGTCCTCGCTGAAAGATGCTCAGAAGATTGTTGAAGAAGGTAATATTGATCAGTGGGGGTGCATGGTAGAGGTCTTCGACAACAAAGGAAGAACTCGTTTGGGGTTCCAGAAAGGCTCGTCAGCTGTTATATCTGAAGATATGAAACTTAGCTTCCGTAGCGGAGGGTTCATTCATGGCAATGAACAACACTTAGCTGCTGTGCTAGAGGGTGATGAAGAGGAAGACTGCACCAACTTTGTAACGCATGGAAGGAGATGCAACAATTGGACTGCCGTTGATATTCCTATTATTTTGCATCGATCTAAGTAATTGCTTTTATATGTTTTAAAATCCTTCTCCTATGCCTAAGGGAGAAATGAACATTTTTTGAGCATTTTAAATTGATCATAAATAAAATTAATTCTATTCATCCTCATCTTTGATGTTTATTTTTAATTTTTGCTTTATTATGAAAAATGGTAATCACAAAAAACATAAATAAACAATATAATTGTTCATCTGCATAATATTTGGTAAACAATTTCACTACTCTAAAATCAAAATATCAAATTATTATGCAGGTTGGTTCCTAACCTCATTGAATACAATGATCCTTATGCTTCTCCAAATTTTGAATTCCCTGTGTTTGAGACCGAGGAAGAAAGTGATGTAGATGTGAGTGAGGAATTATCTCGTCTTCTTGAGCAAGATGAAAAGATTACTCAGCCGTTTGAAGAGCAGATTGAGTTAGTCAACTTGGGTTCCGAAGATGATGTGAAGGAAGTCAAGATTGGGTCTCGACTGTGTCCAGATGCTAAGAAGGGGTTGATTGATCTTCTTCGAGAGTATTCAGATGTGTTTGCTTGGTCCTATCAAGACATGCCTGGTTTGGATTCTGAGATTGTGGAGCATAGATTTCCGTTGAAGCCAAAATGCCTACCAGTCAAGCAGAAGTTGAGAAGAACGCATCCTGATATGGCTGTGAAGATCAAAGAGGAAGTTCAAAAGCAGATTGATGCCTGTTTCGTTGTAACCGCTGAGTATCCACAATGGGCGGCCAATATTATGCCTGTGCCAAAGAAAGATGGAAAAGTCCGCATGTGTGTCGACTATAGAGATTTGAATAAAGCCAATCCAAAAGATGATTTCCCTCTGCCACACATTGATATGTTGGTAGACAATACTGCTAAATTCAAAGTCTTTTCGTTTATGGATGGATTTTCCGGATATAACCAAATCAAGATGGCACCTGAAGATATGGAGAAGAACACATTCATTACACCCTGGGGAACATTCTGTTATAGAGTGATGCCTTTCGGTTTAAAGAATGCTGGTGCAACTTACTAGAGAGCAATGACTACTCCTTTTCATGATATGATGCATAAAGAGATTGAAGTATATGTCGATGACATGATTGCTAAATCAATTGATGAAGAAGAACATGTTGAACATTTGTTGAAGCTATTCCAACGTTTGAGGAAGTATAAACTCCGCTTGAATCTCAATAAGTGTACTTTTGGTGTTCATTCTGGTAAGCTGTTGGGCTTTATTGTCAATGAGAAGGGTATTGAAGTTGATCCTGCCAAGGTCAAAGCAATACAAGAGATGCCTGCACCCAAAACTGAGAAGCAAGTTAGAGGTTTTCTCGACCGCTTGAATTATATTTCCAGATTCATTTCCCACATGACTGCCACATGTGCGCCTATATTGAAGCTTCTTCAGAAAGATCAGCCTTGTGATTGGACCGAGGACTGCCAGAAAGCATTTGATAGTATAAAGGAATATCTGCTTGAACCTCCGATCTTGTCTCCACCTGTTGAAGGAAGACCATTGTTCATGTATCTGACTGTGCTCGAAGATAGTATGGGTTATGTTCTAGGTCAGCAAGATGAGACTGGAAAGAAAGAATTTGCAATTTACTACCTCAGTAAGAAGTTCACCGACTGTGAGACTCCGTATTCAATGCTTGAGAAGACTTGTTGCACATTAGCTTGGTTGATGATGACTTAGTTCACATTTGATCATTATGTTTTGATTATGTCATTTGAATTCTTATTTTTATTCATTTCATTTCATCTTCATCTTCTTCTTGGTTGATGATGACTTAGTTCACATTTGATCATTATGTTTTGATTATGTCATTTGAATTCTTATTTTTATTCATTTCATTTCATCTTCATCTTCTTCTTCTTTTTATTTTGGCCAATGAGTTAATGATTTGTGGTTAGCCTTGACAAATGAGAGGCTTAACCTTCTTTGATCCATATCAAACTCAACTTGATCAAAGATCAAGTGAGTTGCTTTGTGTCCAAGATAGGTTGCTTCTTGGTCAAGCAAAAATTGTAGGAGCTTAGCTTACTAGTCATGATCTCTAACTTGTGTTTATTTGCCTATAATTTTATTGACCAGCCTCAGATAGGTGTGACTACTACACTAGTCCACTTAAGATTGCTTAACATAACGCTAAATTGTCTTATGACACACTAACATTAACCATTAACCACTAACTTTAATTTGACCATTTAATTCTTGCAATTTACTTTAATGCAATTTACTTTCTTGCTCATTTATTCATATTGCCTTTTCCCTTTACTCACTTGAGCTCATATTTTATGTTTATTCCATTTTCCTTTTGCTCATTTGAGCACATTATTGTATATAAATATATTGTTGCTTTGTGATTGTTTTGTCTTTGTTTGTGTGAACCCTATGCAAAAAGGAGAAAGGACTTAGAATTAGGACCTTACCTATGCTTAAAGGAGTTCAAGAGCAACTAGGCCTCATGCCTTTAGAATGCTAAATTTGTTCAAGAGCAACTAGGCCTCATGCCTTTAGAATGCTAAATCTTAAAAGTTGACTTCAAAGGACCCCTAATCTAAACTCATTCTTTGTCCATTTCTCTTATTTGTGTTGTGAACCTTTTGATTGTTTGTTCTTGTGTGATAGGGATTCCAAACTTGAGATAGTAAGAAGGACCATTATCATGAATAGCCAAGTTATGAGAGACAAGACAAATGGAGATCCTAGAAGCTTGATTGAATATTTGTTTGATTGATTTAGTTATTTACTAAGTCCAAAGGAAAGGAGCATCTTGAATCATCTTTATAATCTCAAGAAAGGAAACTCCAAGGTTTTTATCTTTTCTCTTATCTTTGCATGTTTAGGACTAGCCCTTCTCTTCTTCTCTCCACTCTAACCCAAGCCAAACTCATTTTGTGCAAACCTTGACATTGTTTTTCAAACTAGAAACCTAGGCCTTATGCCTTTGATTTTTCAAACTCTTTTCATTAATACTCAATTGTGAATAAACCTTAAGTCAACTTTGACCTCATTTTGTGAATACTTCTAACTTGTAAATACAACTCACATCAAGTTGTTTTTGTGGTCCTAATGGCCACCTTTGTTAAAACATTTTCATAAACATTAGCCATAGGTTTGAGTTATCATAGTGGTTGATGTAAACCTAACCTTATCCTTAGTGATTGGACTATAAGTCTTCCATACTTATTATAGGGTGGATCCCTCACTAGTATGTTGAAGCTCTCCTCACATGATGGATTATTGGTTTAGGTTGAGTTTTCTCCCTTTGATAACAAAAGACCTTAAGGCTTTTGACCAAATCAATTCACCAATATTTTGAGATTTTTACCCCGAACTACGAGGTTTTATCCTACTTTTGTGATGGTACGTAGGCAATGGGTTCATCCATTCAAACAACAAAATTGTAAATAATATGTATATTCTTTTCTCATCTCCCCAATCTTGTTTGCACAAATATTTTCACAAATACCAACCTACAATACACACTTGCAAAAAGGGCTCCCTTAGAGTACTAATGATGTTTTGGGTGCTTAAAACCTTCCCATTTTATAACCAACCCCCTTACCCAGATCTCTGACATTTTTATTAGTTTTTGATTTGATAAAACTTCTTACTTAGTTTTTGTTCGCTTTCTAACCTTTCCTTTGGATAAATAGAAGTGCGGTGGCGACTCGAATTGTATGTTTACTTTTGATTTAGTCAATAAATCATAAGGTAATGAATACCCCGATTCACGTACATCCGTCCACACTTCAACAGGGGCAACCCCTTTCTCTCTTATATATGGTATGGAAGCAGTGCTCCCTGTAGAGGTTGAGATTCCTTCATTGCACGTGCTAATGGAAGCCAAGTTGACTGAAGCTGAATGGTGTCAGACCAGGTTTGACCAGTTGAATTTGATAGAAGGGAAGAGATTGACTGCCATGTGTCATGGTCAGTTGTATCAGCCGAGAATCAAGAAAGCTTTTGATAAAAAGGTCAAACCTCGTATATTCAGAGAAGGTGATCTTGTGCTCAAGAAGATTTTGACGTTCAAACCAGATTCCAGAGGAAAATGGACTCCCAATTATGAAGGCCCATATGTTGTTAAGAGAGCTTTTTCAGGCGGAGCCCTGATTCTTTCAACTATGGATGGTGAAGAATTTACTCGTCCTGTGAACGCAGATGCAATCAAGAAATAATTCGCCTAAAAGATAAAATAACAACACGCTAAGTTGAAAACTTGAAAGGGCGACTTAGGCAAAAATGAGCATCTCGGTGGATTGAAAACCCGAAAGGGCGATCCAGGAAAAATTAGAGACATAAAACAGAAAGAATTTCCCGTTAAGTTGAGTACCCCACTTTAGGGAAACTTATGTAAAAAATAGGGATTTTGGCAAGTAACTGCATTATACTAATCTTTAGTGATTTTGAAGGCTTGTTTGAGCACAAGGGTTGACACCAGTTCATCTCCAGCATCGGTCAAGAGCACAATGGATATCAAGAGTTGGTAGAAGGATTAAGGATCATTTGTATTCAATGTACTCCTTTTCCATGTAGATTACCATTTTCAAACATTGTAAAATCTATGGAGTCTTGTGATTTATAGACTACCATTCTATTAAATAAAGTTGAGCCTTTATCCAAAATTGTTTCTGTTCTTATTCACTTCAGCCAATAGTTTTAAATTTTATTATGATCATTTTGAAATTAAATTTTTAAATCAAAATAAAGTTTTCTTAAATATATAAAAGCAAGAATTATTTTTTTTTAAAGCAAGTAAAGGGAATATCGATATCATTTCAATGGATAGCAAGTCCTTAAGTGCGAAGCATCGGAGGTTCCCCAAGCAGTTAACCTTTCGGGTATCCCTATACTTTAATGTTGATTCATTTCCTCAGTGGAATATTGTTATCCCCAACTGTTTTGGTAAATTCAGGTACCCTGCGGTGTGTTGTTTTCCCCAACAGAAATTCTACCTTCTCCAATGGAGCTTCTTTCTCTATCTCCAACAGAGTTTCGGCCATCCCTAGCGAAGTTCGTATCTCCTCAGCAAGGTTGATCTTCAGAGATGGTTGATCTTCACTAGTAGATTGCATTTTCTCCCAGTCAGAGTTTCCTCCTGGTTTCTAAGCAGCTTTTGTTGATTGTATTCTCTGTAGGATTGTCTCCCATTTTTATGGTGTTGACCTAAAATTCCCCACAGATTGGATGTCTCATCCTCAGCTAGGGTTGACCCTTTGGGATGTAAATCTCTCTATTCTCCAGCAGTTGTCTCCATATAATTTGTGGATTGACCGAGGATTATATCGGTGGTTCAATTTTCTTTGCGACACCTCTGTATCCTTTGTGATCGTTTTGTCAGCATAATCATCATATATGCATATACATATACATTCATATAATTTCATAATTTGCATATCCTGCATCTTCATGTTTCATTTGTTTGAGATTCTCATTCTCTGTTATGGAGGTACTTTATCCCCATACCAAATCTAGTGTTTGTCCTCCTTCAATTGTAGAGTGTCATCCCCTTAAGCAGAAAGACTTTAACCTTTCTCCGTTCCCCACTGAGTTTGTTTACTCGTGGATGGTTGTTATTTCAGTTTCCTCTCCAGTAAATTTTCTGGATTGAATTACTCCCCTTGAGTTATATCCTCATTGGGTTGAGTCTTGATTGACCGTTTCTCTCTAGCTCTTACCTAGATAGATGTCTTGGTCCCCTAAGAGTCTATTACCCAGTAACTGGTAATATTCTTCTTAGCTTGCAGTTTATTACTTCTTGTCCAATACCCGACAAAAGTACCCTTTTTCTCCTCAATGGAGTCCCCTGGAAGTATATCCTTGATATGTTCATCCTGACCGATGACAAATGTCTTTCTTTCCCCCAGGAGTTAATCCTTGATATGTTCATCTTAACCCATGACAGGTTTTCTTCTCCTTGTGGTTTTCTACCCAGTAAAAAGGTAGTTGTAATCCCTATTTTTTTCCTCAGAGAGTCAATCCTTGATATGTTCATCTTAACCGATGACGGGTTTTCTTCTCCTTGTGGTCTTCTACCAAGTAACCGGTAGTTGTAAATCCTATTGTTCCCCTGAGCGGAGTCTTTCCTTGATATGTTCACTTTAACTGGTGACGAATTTTCTCTTCTTTGGTATTTTATCCAGTAACCAATAGATGTAATCCCTATTTTCGCTCCCCTTTTCAGAGTCAATCCTTGATATGTTCATCTTAACCGGTGACGGTTTTTCTCTTTGATTGGTCTTCTACCCAGTAACCAGTAGTTGTAAATCCTACTTTGTCCCCTCGCAGAGTTTATCCTTGATATGTTCATCCTAACCGGTGACGAATTCTCTCTCCGACGGTTTTCTATCCAGATTTCGATAGATGTAATTTCTACCCTTTTTGTTCAGTTGGTATATCCTTGGTATGTTCATCTTAATCGATGACAGGTATCCTCCTTGACATTTCCTAGGCAAATCTATCCTTGATATGTTCACTTTAACCGGTGACGTATTTTCTTCCCTGTCGAGTTTATCCTTGATATGTTCATCCTAACCGATGACAGATATTCTCACCCTTGGTCTTCTTCCCAGTGACTGGTAGTTGTAAATCCTATTTTCCGCAGTTTTCCCCCCAGCAAGGCTATTCTTACCCAGTAACTGGTAATGAATACTCCCTCCTGGCGATCCTCAGCGAGTCATCCTTGATATGTTCATCCTAACCTATGATAGATGTCTCTCTGTCAAATCTTTATTATCTCCTTACCCAGTAATAGGTAGTAGATAATAAATTTCTGCTCCTCCCGTGTTGAAATTCATTTCTCCTTAGTTGAGTTGAGTGTGCATTTCCTTAGTGAAATCGCTTTCCTCCTGCATGATTCAAGTACTTCAGGCTTATCCTGACTTACTCGTATCCCCTGCAGATGTCTTTGTTTCCCCAGTTGAGTCTTTCCATTTTGTATGGAATCCCTTTAGTCCCCCAGTAGTTTTAAGTCGTAGCCTGGCCTACGCATAAGTCCTTTTTCCCCAGAGTCTCTGTCTCCCCAGTGGGGTTTCCTTATGGAATACATTATACTCCTGAGGATTTTTGGTCTCTCTAATTTCTTTTCCTTTGTGGCAATATTTCCCCACAGAGCTTTAACTTTTGCATTCATATCATATGCACCATGAGGTCTCTTAGGAACCAAAATTTGTTTCTATATGTTGTTATTTAAGCCTATTATACTGACTCGAGGCGAAGATTTTAACCTTCACCTCCTCAGTTAGAATGTCCTTAAATAGGGGCAACCGTAAGACCCCAAATTTCACCCTAAGATCCCTCATGCAATTCCATCATAAGCATTATCATTGGGATCATGTCTTGGCATCCTCCTTACCCCTCTTTCATTGGGTTTGTTTTGGGAGAGATCACCAAGCACCTTGTGGTTATATCATACTTGTATATTATCATTTTACTAACTAAATACCAAAATATATCTTTGCATTTGCCTAAATCTTTTGTAGGAATGGCATGATTTCATTGATTCATCAAGTTCACATCTAGGGTTTGAGACCCTCATGAACAAAGAGCACAACCAAGAATTGAGTCAAGAATGGTTATAAGCATCATATATGAGTCCCATTGTTCTCTACATGTTATATTGATCACGTTTTCTTTAAACGTTTGAGGGTGATTTGCCTCGAAAACCCTAGTTTGACTAGGTTTCTTGAGTAACTTCTCCAACAAGCTATCTCACCAATTGATCAAATTTCTCAAGGGACACTTCAAATATCATCAATTCATGCATATATGATCTACCATGAGCCAAGAAAGTCAAGAGAATTGGAAATTAGCAAGATGGTTGATGGTGGTTGGCCAGATGAATTCATCTGATCAAAACTGGGTCTCCCTAGACCCTATCTCCTACAATTTTCACCATATGAAAATGATTCCATGAGAAAACTTACTCTAAATGACATTCCAAATAACTTTCATGTTGAGACCTAGAGATAATTTTTCTTGAAACATCATTTTCTATGTTGAAACATTATAGGTCATTTTATCTAAACCCTAATTTGAAAGTCAACTTCCCAAGGCCATAACTTGCTCAATTTTTATGAGATGAAAGATTTAAAAGTTTCACAAAGAAATTAAATGTGTATAATTCAACTTTGATGTTTGGAGTGGGAGCTAATTCAACTTTTTTGAGCATGTGATATGAGGCTACATTATAGGTCACTTTTGACCTATACCATTGATCAAGTGATTTTTCCTAACCTCAAAAATGCATAACTCTATCATTTCAAATCCAAATGACATGAAATTGGTGACCATTTATAAGGTATTTGAGAGAGCTACAACTTTGATGAAGACACGTTTCTCATTTGAAGCTCGTATAAAAATTTAAGCAAGGTGGAAAATTGAGACATATGGCTTGACACTTAGAAAAATTCTGATATGTCAAAATTTTGCAAAATTCCACCTTAATTTCTCAAAGTCCAAGCTCCAAATGAAAAAATGTTGAACATGAAAGTTGTTCCTCTTGATCTCACCTTTCCAAAGAGCTCAAATTCATTCATTTTGGACAAGAAATGCATAGGCTGCACATGGCTTAAACAGGATGACATCACTTGGCATGGATCAAACTTCAAACATCAATGTGCATTTGCCTTGCAATCCAAGCTTACTTCAGAGCATCTGATGTTCATTTTTGGACCTTTAGCAATCATTTCATGGGCCTATGCGCGCCCATGCACCATTACATCACCATTTGCCAAAATTGGAAAGTGAATGAGAGTGTGCAATTATCAACCATTTCAGCTATAAATAGAGCTTCAATTGCTCAGAAATACACACACAATCACGCCAGCTTTGATCCCCCATTTCAAACCCTCATTTCTCAAAGGATAAGCCTGAAAATTTTTCTTGAATTTGAGCTTGAATCTCCACTATTTTGGAATTCAATTCTCCAGGAATCCATAGCTTTTTAACCATTCAATTCCTTTCCTGCAAGCAAGTGGAGTGAGTCTAAGCACAAGCAAGATCAAGACCAGTTGAATCCAGACCTTCATTGAAAGTATTTTTCAGAAATTTTGAACTCTTCGATTCTCTCAAATTCTTGCTCAATTCTATTGATTCTTTGGTTGTCTAAAGTCCTACCAATGTAGGTAAGAAGATTGAGTTGCTTTGAGGTCAAATTGAAGCAACTCAGTTCATGTACCTCAAATTTCAATTCCATGTGTCTCTCAATATACTTAGAATTGGAGTGAATGGAGGTCAGATTCGAGCTCAGTGCCATTTTTTCTTCAAGATCATGTCCTTGTTTTTCATTATGGTGATGGTTCATGGTGGAGCTGTTCGGTGAGGTCCACCAGAGAAGACGACCGGAGCTCTGGCTCTGGTGATGAGTTGGCTAGCATCTGAACCACATGATCCATGTGTTTTGTTCTAATTCTGAGCGTTGGTTTTGAATACCATATTTGCCACGCGCTGACTAAGGTCCATGGTGGATAGCGCGCTAGGGACCATCTGATCTGCCACCTCAATTAATGAGGGAGATCTGATGGTCCACGTATTTTTGATTATCTGAATTTTTATTTTAATTGCATTTTCTTCAATAATTCATATTAAATTCAATATTGATCCAAAAAATATAGGACTTTGACCAAAAATTTCAAATATTGTTATCTTTCATATTCTGAATTAAAATTATTTTTTGGATCATTATTAATATTTTTCATGAATTAATGGATTTTGCATTTGTTTTTAATTCTTTAAAAATATTTTTAAATATCCAAAAATTATGAAATTTTTTCTCCAAGGTCCTTTGACCTTGTTTGACCTATGATAAATCTCATGGCCATTTCGTTGGTGTTTTGATGAGATTTTAGGAATTCGACAAACCATATTGGATTTAAATGCATTATTTTATTATTTTTAATTGAATAAATGCCAATTAAATTTTGTTGACCATTTGTATTGACTTGTATGAGTTTTGCTTATTGTTGTTGGGCCTTGGTCAAGGTTGATTTGACTTTGTCAAGTTAATATCATTGAATTTAGGGGATTGATGGAATGTACATTCCATCTCCCCAAATGAATGAATAATATTAATTTAAAAGTCCTCCTTTGACCAATTTGTAATCTCACTCATCCCCTTCCCACTTCATCTCATCCGTCTTCTTAACTCATTCATTCCATTTGGCCTATGACATCTCCAAGTCCTAATGCTAGTTGATTAAAAAATTGACATGAGTATGGATGAGATTAGGCCACACCTTTTGCATATTCTTTTTTGTGTGTGGTATG
This sequence comes from Lathyrus oleraceus, assembly GCF_024323335.1. Lineage (NCBI taxonomy): Eukaryota > Viridiplantae > Streptophyta > Magnoliopsida > Fabales > Fabaceae > Lathyrus > Lathyrus oleraceus. Next base: position 484,391,478 of record NC_066585.1, on the reverse strand, counting down.
TTTCATGAGCATAGTCCATTATACTATGTCTCTAACATGCATTAACACCAAAATTCTATTGCCCGACCTCAAATAGTTGGGACTTCTACATAAGTCCAATTATGATTTCTTAACATCGCGTTAAATTTTTGACCTAAAAGGCATAAGCATTCTAGTTAGTGAGATTGTAAGCCTCCCCTCTTTCATGGTATTGTGTGGAAACTTGGCCTTCTTTCCTTCCTTTGGAAGATGTTTTGGTTCAAGGATCCATGCTTGTGATAAGTGGGTTGAGTGTTCTCCAAAGAATGTCTTGAAATGAAAAGCAAAACAAAACTAACCTCTAACCTACTAACTATTAACTTTTAATTTCAAGCTTTTACTTTAATGAAATTTACTTTTAGCACTTTATTTCATTTGCCATTGTTCATACTGTAGCGGTGTATTCGTCGCCATATGATTTATCAATTAAACCATAAGCAAAGCAATACAATGAAGTTTCGAGTCGCCACCGCACTTTTATTTATCCAAAGGACTGGCTAAAAAGCGAACAAAAGCCTAAGAAGTTTTACACGTAGAAAACTAATAAAAGATCAGAGATTCCGGGTAAGGGGTAAGTTACGCAATGGGAAGGTGTTAGGCACCCACTACGTCCTAGGTACTCCTAGGGAGCCCTTTTCACACTTGTTGTAAAAGATTGTTATTTGTTAAGACATATGCATTGTGCAAACAGGAGTGAGATGATGAGAAAAGAATGTACAAGTTTTATTGGGTTTGAGCGGATGAACCCGCTGCCTACGTACCTTCCATCAAAGGTAAGGATCAAAACGCCGTAGTTCGGCTAAAAGATTTCCAAAAGTGAGTTGGATTCAATTTTAAACAATAGCACTGAGGCTTTTCATTATCAATGGGAGAACACTCGACCAAAACCAACATCCACCATGCGAGGATAGCTTCGACGTACGAGAGGGGTTAACCCTATTTTCGGTACGGAAGTCTTACTGTCAACTCACTAAAGATAAGGTGAGGTTTACATCAACCACAATGATAATTGAAACCTACGGCTAATGCATGAAAAGATTAATGGACATGGCCAAAACAAGTGAATGAGTGAAGTTAATTGATTGTGATTATGAAAGTGAAGTCAAAGTATGATTAAGATTAATTTCAAAAGAAGTATTATGAAATGGAGTTTGAAAAAAAGTCAAGGACTTGAGTCCAGGTTTTTAGTTTGAAAACATGAAGAAGTTTGCACAATGTCTATGTCAAGTTTAAGATCAAAGTGTGAAAAGGTTCTAAGACACAATGAGGATGAATGGATGAAGGATGGATAGTAAAACTTCTTAGAAGGTTCACTTCTTGAGATCATATAGAGGATGATTCAAGGGTGTCCTTTGGAATGGAAAGTAAGTAATAAAGCAAACAAACAAATGATACCGGATGCCACTCAATGGTCTTACTCCAATCTCACAAACAAAAGCGGATATCGGATACCAATGGCTGGGTTTACACCAATCTCCTAAAACAGAACTGGATATCAGAGGCCACTCAATGGTCTTACACTAATCTCCTCAAAAAGAGAACAATGAAGAAATATGGAAGTCAACTGCCAGCTTGTGGGACTTAGGTTAACCCCACACATGATCATAGGAAAGCAAATGCCAACTTGTGGGACTTATAATTGCATCCTCTCATAAACAGATAAAATAAAACAGTAGATGTCAGATGCCAACTTGTGGGACTTACTCTAACACACAGTATGATCCTAGGAAAACAACTGCCAACTTGTGGGACTTACAATTGTATCCTCACATACAAAGGAACAAGGCAACAAAACAAAAGTAAGATGAGTGGCCAATGTGATGGTCTTACACTCACTTCCATATCATAGGAACAAATGCCAACTTGTGGGACTTACAATTGTCCTCAATGGGTAAACAACAATAATGATGTCAAACAGACAAAAGAGATGCTCATGCATTAATGACAATTGATGGTGATAAATGCATAACATATAGGCAAGCAAATGCACATAGAGCAAGCAATCAGTCAATGAATAGCAAACAGCACACTCTATAGCCAAACAATTGGGGGCTCACACAAGAGGGTTTGACTTTGAAAGTCCACTGTAATGGGTGAAGGTTGCTCTTAACCTGGCCATTGAGGGGCTCAGGTGAAGCAGATGAATAGGAGATAAGGGGTGTGCCTCATTGCTTCTATCTCAAATAAGAGAGAGCATCAAATAGAAAGTGGGGGAGTCCAGAAAGATGGAACTCTTTCCCCATTATTGACTCGATTAGATCTTGGGTATTTATCTCAATGCTTCAACCAAATACTGGGAGCAAAGAGAGGACACACTGAATAGTGGGGGATAGATTACTTATCCCTACCTTCCACCAATTGCCTTACTTGAAGGACTTTTCCTGCTTAGGACAAATTTAAACAAACACAGGCATTGCCTCTTAAGGAGGACTTCAGACAGCTTGCCCGGTCAAATAACAGACCGGGTCTCCAGACTACATGAAGAAGAAGTAATTATACCTCAAAGCAAATGCTAAAAAGCAAAGCAAGCAAGTTCAAAGAACTTAGGCAACTAAAGTACCTGAAAAAAGTCAAACTCATTAGTAAACAAGTCAACAGTCAAAATCAAAAGAAATGGATAAACAGTCAACCACAGGAGGTCAACTGTGCAAAGCAAGACCCAAGTTATGAGTCAAACCATCTGCAAAACAAAGGTTAGCATGGGATAAACAAATCAAATTCAAACAAGTTTGAGTGATCTTTGAAGCATTATGCTCAACCTGAAACAGATAAACTCAACATAAGTCCAAAGGACCACTAGGACTAGCCTAGGGTCAAACATGAAAGAAAAAGTCAAGGCAAGCAAGGAAAAATCAACTCAAAGTCAAAGTCAACCCATTAGAAAGCAAACACAATTGGGCCCACATTCAAATCATGCATCATGATCAATTCATGAATATTTGAAATCAAAACAAGGCAAAGGATAGCATACAAAAGTCAACAGAATGACTTGCATCAAAAGTCAACATAAGCAATCTCAAAAATCATGAAATAAATCACACTCAATCCTAACATCTAACATGGTATACATGTAAAATTTCAAAGCATTTGGATGAGAGGAAGGCAGGCAATTAAAATCATGAAATCGAACCAAATTCAAGTAAGCATGGTGAAAGTCAACAAGCATGGGTCAACTTCAAAAAATCATATCAATTTGAAAACAGAAGAGAAATGAATGAGATTAACACCAATGCAAAGCTTGAGATGTCTAGTTATCACATATAAAATTTCATGGTCATGTGATATGGTATGAGAATTTCACAAAGGATTTGGCAAGGCATAGCACAAAAAGTCAACAAATGACCAAGCATGGAAGAAAATTCTCAATCAAATGGAAAACAGCAAGATTAATTCCAAGAAAATTCATACATGAAATAGACATACAAAGGATCATTCATGCAAAAAATGGGGTCAATTGGATGCAAGGAAGCATGTGAACAAAATTGGGGAAAATGCATGATCATGGTATAGCAACAAATGTAACACATGACTTCAAAAAATCATAAACAGCAAACCACAAATGGGAAATCCACAAACTCTATATGGAAACAAAGTTCAACATGTCTAGTTTCATCACACAAAATTTCAAAGGCAATGGATATGTCAAGAGTATTTCACAATTGAAATGGTAAGATGTATCAATTTTGGTCACATAACACAAACCCTAGAGCCAATTAAAATCCAATGATCAGAAAAATTATTAAAAATGATGATAAAAAACTAGACATTCAACAGGGCATGATGCAAAAATTGGCATGAGTTTTGGAGTTAAAATGAGGGAAAAATGATTTTTTGAAATTGAGTGATCATTTGGAATAAACATGAACAAAAGACATGAATGGAAGGTCAAACTATGTTGACCGAGTGGCGTATTTGTAAATAAGGCCCCCACTAACTTAAACGGCCGCGTTTCACATGGACACACGAAATAACCTGATTGGCTAATTTTCAATGGAATAGTAACACCAACAACAACAGCCAATCACCATCCATTTTTCTGGGTTTAAAAAGAAACTTAGGGTTTTTCAAAGCAGCAACATGAACATTCATCATCACCAAAATCGTGCTTTTCCACAAAAATCCCAGAAAACAAAACTAAATACACACAAATGTTCAGCATGGCATGGACATCATGAATCTATCATTAGTTTCCACTTAAACAACACATACACATTGAATCGACCAAAAGAACTATGAACATCAAACTTTGTTGATGAATGAAATTTCCCAGAAATGGCTAATGATCATACCAATAGAAGCATCATAGCATGGTAAAGACAAATCTATCATTAACTTTCATGGAAACATGCTGTGGAAAGAGAATCGATCAAAAAAAAGCATATGAACAACAATTTCAAATCCAGATTTCTAACAACCTACTCAACCATATTGAATGAAACAAGTTGCAGTGGATTCAGCATACAAGAATCTATCCTAAACATAGCATGGTTTAAAGAAAGAGGATAGTCGAAAATTTACTTGCTCTTGAAGAAATTTGGAACTCAGTTGTTATTTGGCCAGGACAAGCTCGAACAGATGGAGATTTGTGCTTCCAATGGTGAATAATGAAGATGCTCTGACTCAATGTGTCTTGTTTTTGCTCAAATCACGATTTGCCATGGATGGATATGTTGAAGCACAGTCGTGTAACCCTCTTCCAGTTATGAAATAGCGATGGGAATGAGCTTGAAATGATGTTTGGATGATGGAGAAACCAAAGGAAACTCGAGGGTTTGGAGAATTTGGCCAGAAAGAAACAATGTGCAAAAGTGCAAGTTAGAGAGAATGGATGTATTATGATCTGTTAGAGGCTGCTAGGGTTGTTCAAAGTGACAGAAAACATATTATATACTTCTGTTTAAACCATGTTAATTGAATGCTAAGCTTGTTTTGTTTATTTGAACCAAATTGCGAAATTGCTAATCTTGGCCAAAAGATGCATATGGAGGTATATGGTGGAATGCTGCTTGATTTGGGCCTCACAACAAGCTGTAAACAGACCTTTAATTTTGCTGTTTGTAGTCTGCCAATCAAGTGTTAAATTTGTCTGGTTTAAAATGCATCACTTGTATATTTACCAATTGTGTGCACAAGTGAAAAGGAGGGTATGGATTGCCCGAGCTGGGCCTCAAAACAGGCTGCAATTGGCCTTAGCAAAAGCTGTTTATAGTCTGTACTTGAGCTGCTAGCATGGTTTTGTTCTTGTGAATTCTTTTGCCAAAGTTTGCTAATTACACATATGGAAATGGAAGGTGCCAAGGGTTGGTCGAATTGGGCCTCAACAGGCTGCACAATGGCTTGTAACTCCACTGTTTTTGGTCTGCACCATGCATTGTCAACTTGTTTTTGTTTTTAATATGCCATTTGCAAAATTGCACCAATTTATACCTTTGGCCAAAATTATGACATAATGATGAAATGGACATGAAATTATGCTTGGAGCAAGTCACAAATATGATATCAAGTGAATCCCAATTGGCCAAATTAAGAAAAAGTCCATAGATCAAAAAGTCAACTATGAGTCAAACTTGGATTTTTAAAGGAATAGGTCCAAAAATGCCATTTTGACTGGCAAGGTTTTAGGTCATGAAGTTTATATTTTTGGAAAGAGGATGAAAAATGTGGTTTGTAGGAAAAAACCCCACCAAATTTGGCCTTATGGTTTGGGAGATATGCTCAGTTGAAGTTCACAAATTGATGAAAATGATTTGATCATATCTTGACAACCATACATGGGATTTGAGAGTTCTTGGACTTTTTGAAAATGGGAGAACAAGATCTTCAACTTTCATGTTGGGCAAAAATTCATTTGAAGCTTGTATCATGATGTAAGTTGAGGATCAAGAAGTTTCTATTTTTGGCAGTTGAAATTATAGGTCCAGTTTCTATTTTGGGAAATCTTCTGGTTTGCTTCAAATTCTTCAATGATGTTGATTGCCATGACATATGAGGTTTATTAGGACATGAATAAACTCCTTCAAACCATTTCCATCCATCAGAACCAAAGAATCAACCACAGTTGACCAACTTTGACTTTCTAGGGTTTTTGACTGTCTATGCATGAACTGATGAATTCCAAACCCTAGTTCTTTGAGACTCTGACTTCAAATGATGTAACAAGACATATGAACTCTTGATTGATTACCATGGTGCCCAAATTCCACAAGAATGGCCACCATCCACTGCTTTGACTGACTGTTGATTATCTAGGGTTTCTGTCCTGGCTTTGCATTGATTGATAACATCTGAGCCTTCAACCCTTGACTTGAACATTTCAAATTGTACTCCAAGACATGTGAACTTGTTGGACAAACCCTAGGGCCTCGATTCCTTGAGAAACACCCTTGCTTGATCGGTTGACTGATCTCCTGATCAGTTTGACCTAATTCTTGCTTGCTTGCTCTTGAGGCAACTGGGGACAATGCAAATGCTATGCAATGGATCATGATATGCTATGACTTAATATGAAATGGTATGTGCAATGATAGGTGCAAATTTGAGGTGCTACAGCTGCCCCTATTCAATCAGCTGGGAACCCGAATGGATGATAGCAGTGGCTGTCAGACTTTCAGGGTAAACAGGGATTGAATACAAAAGAACCGTAGAAATTTGCACCGACTGGATATAACACAAAGGAACCACGTCATTTACCGATGACAATCTGCATGACAGCTTCAGAAAAGCAAAACCATTTACCGATGGTTGGAGAACTGGAAACTTGATATTTACCGATATCAACTTCAGCGAGACCATTTACCGATGGCGGCTGGAGACAACAAACTTCTGAGAACCAAAACCATTTACCGATGGTTAAAACTGGGACCTTGATATTTACCGATATCAACTTCAGCGAGACCATTTACCGATGGCTGCTGCAACTGGGAACTCGATATTTACCGATATCGAAGAAAACTGGGTCATTTACCGATGGCATCTCCGCTTGGGGAGGAACAAAATCTTTGTGGTGATACCAGACAAACCGTTTACCGACGACTTCTGGGGATTTCTGATTTTATTAGCAAGAGAACAAAGAAATGACCAGACATTTACCGATGACTGGGTGAGACACGATGTTTACCGACATCGAAAGATGATGTTTACCGACATCAAAAGAAATGACCAGACATTTACCGATGACTGGGATGAGAAATTTATTGGTGAGAGACAGACAAATATTTGCAACTGAAAACCAGATAGGACATTTACAGATGACTCTACTGGGGATTTCTGTTGGGGATTATCAGACATTTACCGATGACTGAAGGAAAGACTCGATGTTTACCGACACCGAAACAATGGCGTTTACCGACACCAAAAAAATGACCAGACATTTACCGATGACTGGGTGAGACTCGATGTTTACCGACACCGAAGCAATGGCGTTTACCGACACCAAAAAAAGGAGACACACGCGGGTGTTGACATGACACTTACTGGTATCACAAGAACGATATCTGGGATATATCAAGGCAAGATTGATCATTTGCGAGGGGTCTCACTGGGGAGAGACAACTTTCTGTCACCATCGGGTGAGGAAATAAACCTCTGTCACCATCGGGTGAGGAAATAAACCTCTGTCACCATCGGGTGAGGAAATAAACCTCTGTGGGGATAATCAATTCTGAATGCTGTCGAAGCAACTGTAGCAGCCTTGGTGTGCTGATGTTGAAAAAAGATGATCCTGCCTCTGCCGGGGATACGGTCTGATGTGGTTTCGAACACATGGATGCATATGTTTGAATTTTTCTATGGCGTAATGCTCCATCTAGAATGGAAATGCTACGCAGTTTGAGGATGCAATGATTACTATATGCAATGTAATATGATAAGAACTCTGCGGGGAGAGATACACAGGACGACTGTGCTAAGGAATCTTCAAGATAAATCCACTGGGGGAACAACACGACTGCTGGGGAGCTGACAGTATAAATCCACTAGGGGAAGACACAGCAACACGCTGGGGAGCAATAAAGCAACTCTGTTGGAGAGAAATGCATCAACTCTGCTAGGGGAAAGCAAAGGGAAACCTGCCGGGGATAGCCCAATTAATCCATGAAAAATTCCGCTTGGGGAAATAAAAAATCCGCTGGGAAAGCTAAACCAGGCGACTCTTTGGGGATGAGGCTTCATGCAAACCTCAGATAAAACAGACTGCTTGGGGAATAACTGCTACTCCATCGGGGACGACCCACAATATCAACTTAGCTGGGGATGCGGATATCGACCTGCCGCGATAACTCATCCAATCCTCTGGTAGGATAAACTCTGCTGGAGAGATAACTGCTTCGCTGGGGAAGGCTTGAACAATCCATAGCTAGGGTAATGATTCTGTCTGGGGAAAGCATTGCTGGAGAGTGCTCACAGGCGACGACCTTACTGGGGAAAATATTCACAGGTGACGACCTGCAAATCGGAACGACAGATGCCCCAGGGAGTACATGGACAAGATACGCTCAAGTGTCCTCAACATTCAAAATGATTTTCAAATGTTTTAATCTTTCTGCACGTCATTGTTTAGCCTTCATGTTTTTATATGCAATGTTTATCAAAAATCGGACGTTTTCGCAAACAAAACAGTAAAAGTAAAAACAAGGGCAATTCATCTGAATAGCGACTTTTATTGATTGAAAGTGTGCCTGAAAAGGCAAAATACATTGGGAAGCAATTCCTAGAAAGAGGTAATTGCGCACAAAAGGAAAAAATAAACTATCCTAATGGCAATGTGAACACGGCATCCACTGTTTCCCAACTCTGTTATAACTCATAGATCATCAGTTTCCTCCCAATTCCTTGCCTTCTGAGAAGACTGACTGGACCGATCACATCTGTCGAGATGGTAGCTGACGAAGCATGACGAAATACAGATAACTCAGACTGTAGTCTTCGCTTTAATCCCTCTTTTGGCTGGATCGCCCTTTCGGGTTTTCAATCCACCGGGATACCCATTTTTGCCTAAGCCGCCCTTGCGGGTTTTCGACTTACCGGGTGTACGTTTTTCATTTTTATCCCTAACTTTTGCCCGAACCTTTTCTTTCTGTTTTTTGGTTCGCCGGGATGCCCATTTTTGCCTGGACTCTTTTGTTCTTTTTGTCCAGCGGGTCAAATTATGCGAAGTATTTTTTGACTACATCTGAGTTGACAGGGGAAGGAAAGTCTTCACCATCCATAGTTGTAAGCATCAAGGCTCCACCGGAGAAAACCTTCTTCACAACATACGGACCTTCGTAATTAGGAGTCCACTTGCCCCTGTTATCTGTACCGGGAGGAAGGATCCTCTTCAAAACTAGATCGCCAGTTTGAAATGTCCGAGGACGCACTTTCTGATCAAAGGCTCGCTTCATCCTTCTCTGATACAACTGCCCATGGCAAACAGCTGCTAACCGTCTCTCTTCGATAAGGCTTAACTCATTAAACCTTGTACGAATCCACTCGGCTTCGTCCAGCTTGACATCCAATAGTACCCTCAGAGAAGGGATCTCCACTTCAACTGGTAGGACTGCTTCCATACCATACACAAGGGAGTAGGGGGTTGCCCCGGTCGACGTACGTACTGAGGTACGGTATCCATGCAAAGCGAAAGGCAACATCTCATGCCAATCCTTGTACGTAACGACCATCTTCTGCACAATCTTCTTGATATTTTTGTTTGCTGCCTCTACAGCACCATTCATCTTCGGTCTGTAAGGAGAAGAGTTGTGATGTTCAATCTTGAAATCTCTGCATAAGTCTTTCATCATTTTGTTATTGAGATTCGACCCATTGTCAGTGATGATTCTCTCGGGAACTCCATAACGACAGATGATTTCTTTCTTGATGAACCGGGCAACCACTTGTTTGGTGACGTTGGCATAGGAAGCTGCTTCCACCCACTTGGTGAAGTAATCAATCGCAACCAAGATGAAGCGATGTCCATTAGAAGCAGTAGGCTCAATCCTTCCAATCATGTCGATGCCCCACATGGCGAACGGCCAAGGCGAGTTCATGACGTTCAACGGGCTTGGTGGTACATGCACCTTGTCGGCATAGATTTGACACTTATGGCATTTCCGAGCATATTTGAAGCAATCGGATTCCATAGTCATCCAATAATATCCGGCTCTCAGCAATTTCTTCGACATTGCATGACCACCAGCGTGGGTACCAAACGAACCCTCGTGCACTTCTTGCATTAACATGTCTGCTTCGTGTCTATCCACGCATCTGAGCAAGACCATGTCAAAGTTCCGCTTGTATAGCACATCATCCTGATTCAGATAAAAGCTTCCAGCAAGCCTTCTCAGGGTCTTCCTATCATTCTTCGACGCACCCTCAGGATACTCTTGAGTCTTGAGGAAGTTCTTGATGTCATAATACCACGGCTTATCATCAATAGCATTAACGGACTCGGCTGCAAACACATATGCAGGCCTCTCGAGTCGATTCACAGCAACATGTGGCACCTGATTCCACCAATGAACCTTTATCATGGAAGATAAAGTAGCCAAGGCATCAGCCATCTGATTCTCGTCTCGCGGGACATGATACAACTTCACCTTCTTGAAGAACGTCAGTATTCTTCTGGTGTAATCTCTATACGGAATCAAATGTGGCTGGTTTGTATTCCAATCTCCATTGACCTGATTGATCACTAGAGCTGAATCTCCAAATATATCAAGTGTTTTGATTCTCAGATCAATGGCTTCTTCTATCCCCATGATACAAGCCTCGTACTCAGCTTCATTGTTGGTGACATCGAAAGTCAATCTGGCAGAGAAAGGTATATGAGCACCTTTGGGATTGATCAACACTGCCCCAACACCGTTACCGTTCATATTCACAGCCCCATCGAACATCAGTGTCCACTTGTCATCAGGATCCGGTCCTTCCTCGACAAGCGGTTCTTCACAGTCTTTCGTCTTTAGGTACATGATGTCTTCATCAGGGAATTCAAACATCATAGGCTGATAATCGTCGATCGGTTGTTCGGCAAGATAGTCTGACAGAATACTACCCTTGATGGCCTTCTGAGACGTGTACTGAATGTCATATTCTGTTAAGATCATCTGCCAACGGGCAACACGTCCGGTGAGGGCTGGCTTCTCAAAGATGTATTTCACAGGATCCATCCTAGAAATCAACAGAGTAGTATGGTTCAACATATACGGCCTTAGTCGGCGAGCAGCCCAGGCCAAAGCACAACAAGTTTTCTCGAGCAGTGAATATCTTGTTTCACAGTCGGTAAACTTTTTGCTCAGGTAGCATATGGCATGCTCTTTTCGACCAGACTCGTCATGCTGACCCAATACACACCCCATCGAAGTCTCGGTGACTGATAGGTACATTATCAGTGGTCTCCCTGGAACTGGAGGGATAAGGATTGGAGGGTTTTGCAAGTATTCTTTGATTTTGTCAAAAGCTTCCTGACAGTCATCATTCCATTTGATCGCCTGATTCTTTCTGAGTAGTTTGAAAATTGGTTCACACGTAGCAGTTAGATGAGATATGAACCTTGCAATGTAGTTCAATCTCCCTAAAAACCCACGGACTTGCTTTTCCGTCTTCGGTTCAGGCATCTCTTGAATAGCTTTGACTTTAGCTGGATCTACCTCAATCCCTTTCTCACTGACAATGAAGCCTAAGAGCTTCCCGGATCTCACTCCAAACGTGCACTTGTTCGGATTCAGCCTCAGTTTGAACTTGACCAGTCTGTCAAACAACTTCTGCAGATTTACCAGGTGCTCCTCTTCCGTCTGCGACTTCGCAATCATATCATCCACGTACACTTCGATTTCGTTATGCATCATGTCATGAAAGAGAGTCGTCATTGCCCTCTGATAGGTAGCACCGGCATTCTTCAGCCCAAATGGCATCACTTTGTAGCAGAACGTGCCCCAAGGTGTAATGAATGTCGTCTTTTCCATGTCCTCTGGCGCCATCTTGATCTGGTTGTAGCCTGAGAAACCGTCCATGAAAGAGAATACCGAGGATTGAGCCGTATTATCCACCAATACATCGATGTGAGGTAATGGGAAATCATCTTTCGGACTCGCCCTATTCAGATCTCGGTAATCGACACACATCCTGACTTTGCCATCCTTCTTCGGCACGGGAACAATGTTGGCAACCCACGGCGGGTAACTTGTGACAGCCAGGAAACCTGCATCCCACTGCTTCTGAACCTCTTCTTTAATCTTGACAGCCATATCAGGACTAGTTCTGCGAAGCTTCTGCTTGACCGACGGACACTCTTCCCTAAGAGGTAACCGATGCACCACGATGTCTGTATCCAACCCAGGCATATCTTGGTATGACCAGGCGAATATTTCCACATATTCTTTCAGCATCTCGATTAGCCTCCTCTTGACAGAGTCTTCTAAAGCGGCCCCGATCTTGATCTCTCTTCTGGCGTCCTCAGTACCCAGATTGACAATTTCCAACTCTTCCTGGTGAGGTTGGATGACCCTTTCCTCTTGCTTCAGTAGTCTGACCAATTCTGCAGGGAGTTCACAGTCTTCCTCACTCTCCTCTTCAGCTTGGTAGATGGGATTGTTGAAATCATACTGAGCCATAACAGAGTCGTTCACAGTGGATGCCAAAAGATCATTTCTGCATGTTTAATGTTTTGTTTTTTAGAAAAAGCTTTCAATAAAGTCACAAAAAACAAAAACATTGCCATTTTAATATTTTGAAAAAGTGGAAAAACAGAAAATAGAAAGACAGAGATCTCAAAATTTGATTGAAAAAAACGTCCTTTATTTATAAACATTGAGAACATGATGTGGCCCTACAATGAACCACTACGCCCTGGGCGGAACGTAGGGTTTTCATGCAAAATGATAAACAAAAGAAAATTACTCTGTCAGTAGAGTAACTTGGACCACTTCTTCTGCTGTCCAGTTGTTGATGACCTCGCCTGGTGCACAAGGGCGGACCCAGACATCCAAATCACAACCACAGTCCTCACCATCAGTAGCAAAGACGTCCCCATGGTTCATCAGCCCAGCGCTGGTGAAGGTGCTCGGACCTGCTTGTACCTGTTCTGCTGCGAGAGGCTCGTACCCAATGCCGAACTTGTCTTCTTTTACAGGCAAGTCAACCATCTTGCCCCAGCCTTCAGCCTTACCGGAGTCAACAACCTCTTTGGCTTGCTTGTACGATGATATTGAAGCACCTGGCTTCCTCTGCTCTGCACAAGCTACACCTTCCAATGCCACAGTCTCAAATGCCTGGCACAGGGTTTCATGGATCTCGCCATCCACCTCAACATATTTGAATGAGGAGAGATGACTCACCAGAATCTCCTCTTCACCACAGACGGTCACGATCTGACCGTTCCAGACATATTTGAGTTTCTGATGGAGAGTTGACGAGACTGCTCCAGCGGCGTGAATCCAAGGACGCCCCAACAAACAGCTATAAGCAGGCTGAATGTCCATCACATAAAATACGATGTCGAAGACTTCAGGACCTATCTTCACTGGCAAGGTGACTTCACCAAACACAGAACGTTTGGATCCGTCGAATGCACGCACGATCAGGTCACTGGGAGTGAGCACGACTCCCTCGACATCTATCTTCTTTAGAATCTGCTTCGGAAGGACATTCAGGGACGACCCGGTGTCCACTAGCACGTGAGATAATACTGCGCCCTTGCACTCCATAGTGATGTGCAAGGCCTTGTTGTGATTACGACCCTCAGGCGTTAGGTCTAGGTCAGTGAAACCTACACCATGCCTGGTACTCACATTTGCTAGTACACCCTCCAGCTGGTTGACGGATATCTCTTGCGGGACGTATGCCATATTCAACATCTTCAACAGAGCGTCCCGATGTGCCTCAGAACACATCAGCAAGGAGAGTATCGAGATTTTTGACGGAGTTTGGTTGAGCTGATCCACAATTTTGTAGTCACTCTTTTTGATGATCTTCATGAACTCCTCAACATCTTTCTGAAAAGAACCCTCAGCCTCCTTCTGAGCCGGTTCTTCGTCAACCACTGCCTGTTTGCCCTTAGCCTTTGCAGATGACTCAGCAGCAGTATCCCTCACAGGCTGAGGCGCAAACAGTCGTCCACTCCTTGTGAAGCCTCCCTGTCCTCCAACATTGTCCACCACCGGACTTGCAACAGCAGGGATCCTCACAGGAGCACTGATCGTAACGGGTGTTTGGTTAACTGGCCTTGTCTGGTTACCAGCCCTCCTATCTCGGCGATAGGCATTGTCATAACTCCAGGGCACAGCTCTACTATTTTCATTCTGCCTTCTGCCAGGCGCAACAATAGTAGCAGGTGCTCTGATGGTTACCGGAGCAGAAATGGTAACCGGAGTATTGCTGGTGGTGGGTGTACTGACAGCCCCACGTCCTCTTCCTTCAGCCGGCTTATAAAAAATGGTGACAGTAGACACTGCCCCATTATCTCTGGTAGCACGGCTAAACTGTAGACAGCCTTCGTCCATTAACCTCTGAATACCAGTCTTCAACTGGTCACAACCGTCCATGGCCTCTGAACAGCCCAAACAACCTTCTGAACAACCTGGGTCAACACCCCCCTTATCAATCGGCCCTTGACGACCAACAGAGACGTCTGAACATCTTCGACATTCACTATCAGGTCTTCAGCTTCCCCATCTTCAATGTTATTAACCCTATGCCCCCCATGTTGTGGCATAGGATTGTTCACGACATTCGGAACCGGAGAGAAGTTGATTGTCTTGGAATCAATCAAGTCCTGAACCTTGTGCTGAAACGCCCGGCATCTTTCAGTATGGTGGCCTGGTGCCCCAGAGTGAAAGTCACATCTTACATTGGCATCATAGCCGGGTGGCAGCACGGTAGGAGTTGCCATCGTACGCAACTCTACAAACCCTAACCGGAGTAGTTCGGGTAGTAGCTCTGCGTACGACATAGGCAAAGGATCAAATCTTCTATCAGGATTCAACCTCTGTCTCTGCTGAAAAGGTCGTTGTTGTTGCTGTTGCTGCTGTTGTTGAGGTCGTTGCGGTTGTTGCGGTTGTTGTTGAACTCTCTGTTGTTGTGGACGCGGTTGAGGTGCAGGAATGGTCACTGCAGCGATTGGACGATACTGGTCCCTGTTGTTGGCTCTGTAAGCACTCCCTCTGTGCTGTACAGCGTTGGTTTCTCCTTCTCTACGGCGAGGTGCCCCAGAGAAGGGTTTCTTTGATGACGATGAGGAACCAGTATCGTGGATCCTCCCAGCCTTGATCAGGCTCTCAGTTCTTTCGCCGCAGATTACGACGTCAGAAAAGCTTCCGAATGGGCAGCTTCCCATCCGATCCATATAGACACCTTGTAGAGTGCTAATGAACATGTCAGTCAACTCCCTTTCCAGCATAGGGGGTTGAACTCTCGCAGCTAGTTCGCGCCATCTCTGGGCGTACTCTTTAAAACTTTCATTGTTCTTCTGACACAAGCTTTGTAACTGAGTTCGGGTTGGAGCCATGTCCATATTGTGCTTATACTGCCTGAGGAACGCCTCACCCAGGTCTCTCCAGCACCGAATTGAATCCCGCTTCAATTCCATGTACCAATCCAAGGATGCCCCAGATAGACTATCCTGGAAGAAATACATCCACATCTTCTCATCGTCTGTATATGCGGATATCTTTCTATAGTATGCCTGCACATGGGTGCGAGGGCAAGAGGTACCATTGTATTTGTCGAATGACGGCGCCTTGAATTTGTGCGGGATTCTGAGTCCTTCAACTAATCCCATGTTTGTAACATCAAAACCGAGGGAGTTTTGACATTCCATTGCTCTGATTTTCTCAGCTAGGGCCTCTACTTTGCGATCTCTCGCGTCATTTCTACCCAAGATATTGTCGTCTTCACTGAGCATAGTAAACAAATCCTCTTGTCTGTCAACAATCGGAATTCTATTACGGACCGGAGCATGGATGACTCTGGGACTAACAACATCCGGAGCAATCGGTTGACCGTCGACTCGGATACCCCTCAACTCTTCACCCACAGCGTAGTTGTTGACGGGAATAGCAGCGGCAGGGACCTCAGGAACTGGGTTTCCCTCTTGCAGAGGCTGGTTGGGCGGTGGCAATGTAGCTTCTTGCCTCTGGACCATTGCTCGTAGCTCTTCTTGGCCTTGTGCGACCCCTTGCATCATGTGAATGAACTGGGCCATGCTAGCCCTCATCTCTGCCAACTCGGCTTGAACCTGATCCATGTTGCGTTGATGGTTGAGCCTCGTTGAGTAGCGGTGCGGCCTTTGGTCAGCTATCCTGTCTGGACACAGGAATCAAAGTGAGAAGATGGCCTGAGAACACCTGTTATGCAAATGAGATGAGTATGATGCATGCAATGCTTGTGCAAATGCTCTGTTTTCAAGGAACCCTTAGGGGGTTATTTGCAATATTTTGAATATTTAAACATTTTTGTTTGTTCATGGAAATATTTCATTCAATATATTTTGAGACAAAGAAATACAGCGTTTCTGATTCATTACAAAGAGAAAAGGTAAATAACATCCTATGGATCCCTAGAAGCTCGGGATGCTGGAAGACGGGAAGTGCACAACTTCTTGATCTCCCTCTCATAGGCAGCCTCCATGTCAGCTTTCTCTTTGGCAAGTCGATCATACTTCCTCTTCCAGAATTTGGATGACTGAGGAAGCAGAGAAGTCCAAGTGTCGTTCGGATCGTCGATCACTCGGTGCTCGAGAAATTCAATCATAGCATCCTTCTCCTTGAGCTGTTGCAGCAATTCCTCCCTCTCACGGATCCAGGCACGCGAAAGGTCCTCCTCTCTCAACTCCTCTACACGTTGGGTAGGGAGGGTTGAAGGCCCAGCCATATCCAACGGTGTAGGTCTTGGATGATCGTACGGCATCAGGTAGGTGGCAGCTCTCTGTCTGACCCAAGAAGTATAGGGCTCCAAAGCAATGCAGTTCTTCGGACCCAACTCATTTCTACCCTTCTTACGGATACTGCGCCAAGCACGGACAAATCTGGCTTTCAGGCCTTGGGGATCTTTACCCTCCTGAAAGAACGCGCCTTCTAACAGAATGTTATTAGGTTTATCCTTCAGGGGGAACCCAAGCTGACGTCGTGCAAGAATAGGATTGTAGGTAACCCCACCACATGTGCCAAGAAGAGGCACATTAGGGAATTCCCCACAATAGTCGATGATCTGAACGGTATCGTACACGCGATCATACCAGGTGATATCATCATTGGTGAGAGACATGAGTCTCTGAGACCACCGTAGACATCCCTTGTTCTCCTTGAAAGCAACAGTCTGCGGCAAGTGCGAAATAAACCACTTGTACAGCAGGGGTAAACAGCAGACAATAACTCCTCCATTCTTCATATTCCTCAAGTGCATGGAGAAATAAGCATCACCCAACAAGGTCGGAACTGGATTAAGGACGGAAAAGATCCTAATAGCGTTCATGTCCACGAACTGGTCGAAGTTGGGGAACAGCACCAATCCATAGATGAGTAGCACAAACAGAGCCTCAAAGGCGTCCTCACTCATGGCCTTCCCATAAAAGGTAGCTTGGGAAATGAGGAACTCGGAAGGAAAACCCTGAATTCCGCCTTTGGTAGTCAGGTTAGCTCCAATCAGGTCTTCATCTATGTGCAACAGACTAGCAATCTCTCGAGCAGATGGAATACTTTCTAGGCCACTGAACGGCACTTGATCCAGAATCGGAATCCCAATGAGGTGAGAGTATTCTTCCAAAGTCGGCAGCAGCTGGAAGTCCGGGAATAAGAAGCAACGATGCAACGGATCGTAGAACTGAGCAAGAGTACTCATCAACCCTTCGTCAACCTGAGTGGTGAGCAGAGGCAGAAGCTTCCCATAGCGAGCTTTGAAACCCAAGGGATCTAATACATATGATGTCAGATTCCTTAACTCTTTTACATCGGGCTGCTTGAAGCTGTACTTCTTTGTATGTCTTTTTGGTTTTTCCATTGTCTGAAAAATTTGCAAATAAACCCTTTAAGTTCCTTGAACATTTTCTTTTTCTGATGATGACATGTATGCGGATGAGTGCATGAATGTATGAATGCAACAAACACACTCAAGAATCAAGCAAGTCACACCAAACAAAGGTCGTGGGAAAGCTCTATGTATCCCTAATATCAATCATCCATTTTGGTGGATTTAGGTTTTCACCTTATCGACACCCAGGTTCCATTGATATTAACGGTACGTGAACCGGTTCAAACATCCCTAATATCAACCAGCCGCTTTGGTGGATTTTAGGTTTTGCACCCGATCCGGGATCCATTGATATTAACGGTGTTTGAACGACTCAACCACGAATCACGGGTTTGTTGAGAGTCACGAGCATGGGGTCTCGGTTAAGAACCACCCAAAAGGAGTGTACTAGGGTTTAAACCTGCCAGACATGTTCTATCAGAGGTTCCCATAATCATCGTTCCATCTTTCGAATATTATCGGAGGAACGAATACTCGTATTCCGAGAATATTCTCAAGAGAAACTCTTATGAGTGTAGTATCGCGTGACAATCGTATCAGAACTGACATCTGAACGACCTCCGCACTACGGTCCTAAAAATAGGCCAAGATGGGTTTGGTAAACTAAGGTCCTTGGCTTCTGCGGCGCATGATTGAAAGAATAATGCCTAACCACAAATGACTTGTGTGACATTATTAGTTCAACATGACCTCCACCAAGTGAATGGGCTCGCAAGTCAACTGGCTAAGGAATACTCCACACCAGTCGACAAGACTATGCCATTCTCCTATCCTAGAGTGCACTCGAGTTCGGGTATAGAACTCATCTCACAGACCACCAAAGCAAACAGCAATGTATATCAAGCAATTCACACATTACAATCAATACAGTGATCCCAAATGGTACAAGAATAAATCAAATAACAAACAACAATATATCACAACAAAGGTGAAAAGTAGGCACTACCGCCAAGGAAACTAGGGTCCCCAGCAGAGTCGCCACTTTTCTGTAGCGGTGTATTCGTCGCCATATGATTTATCAATTAAACCATAAGCAAAGCAATACAATGAAGTTTCGAGTCGCCACCGCACTTTTATTTATCCAAAGGACTGGCTAAAAAGCGAACAAAAGCCTAAGAAGTTTTACACGTAGAAAACTAATAAAAGATCAGAGATTCCGGGTAAGGGGTAAGTTACGCAATGGGAAGGTGTTAGGCACCCACTACGTCCTAGGTACTCCTAGGGAGCCCTTTTCACACTTGTTGTAAAAGATTGTTATTTGTTAAGACATATGCATTGTGCAAACAGGAGTGAGATGATGAGAAAAGAATGTACAAGTTTTATTGGGTTTGAGCGGATGAACCCGCTGCCTACGTACCTTCCATCAAAGGTAAGGATCAAAACGCCGTAGTTCGGCTAAAAGATTTCCAAAAGTGAGTTGGATTCAATTTTAAACAATAGCACTGAGGCTTTTCATTATCAATGGGAGAACACTCGACCAAAACCAACATCCACCATGCGAGGATAGCTTCGACGTACGAGAGGGGTTAACCCTATTTTCGGTACGGAAGTCTTACTGTCAACTCACTAAAGATAAGGTGAGGTTTACATCAACCACAATGATAATTGAAACCTACGGCTAATGCATGAAAAGATTAATGGACATGGCCAAAACAAGTGAATGAGTGAAGTTAATTGATTGTGATTATGAAAGTGAAGTCAAAGTATGATTAAGATTAATTTCAAAAGAAGTATTATGAAATGGAGTTTGAAAAAAAGTCAAGGACTTGAGTCCAGGTTTTTAGTTTGAAAACATGAAGAAGTTTGCACAATGTCTATGTCAAGTTTAAGATCAAAGTGTGAAAAGGTTCTAAGACACAATGAGGATGAATGGATGAAGGATGGATAGTAAAACTTCTTAGAAGGTTCACTTCTTGAGATCATATAGAGGATGATTCAAGGGTGTCCTTTGGAATGGAAAGTAAGTAATAAAGCAAACAAACAAATGATACCGGATGCCACTCAATGGTCTTACTCCAATCTCACAAACAAAAGCGGATATCGGATACCAATGGCTGGGTTTACACCAATCTCCTAAAACAGAACTGGATATCAGAGGCCACTCAATGGTCTTACACTAATCTCCTCAAAAAGAGAACAATGAAGAAATATGGAAGTCAACTGCCAGCTTGTGGGACTTAGGTTAACCCCACACATGATCATAGGAAAGCAAATGCCAACTTGTGGGACTTATAATTGCATCCTCTCATAAACAGATAAAATAAAACAGTAGATGTCAGATGCCAACTTGTGGGACTTACTCTAACACACAGTATGATCCTAGGAAAACAACTGCCAACTTGTGGGACTTACAATTGTATCCTCACATACAAAGGAACAAGGCAACAAAACAAAAGTAAGATGAGTGGCCAATGTGATGGTCTTACACTCACTTCCATATCATAGGAACAAATGCCAACTTGTGGGACTTACAATTGTCCTCAATGGGTAAACAACAATAATGATGTCAAACAGACAAAAGAGATGCTCATGCATTAATGACAATTGATGGTGATAAATGCATAACATATAGGCAAGCAAATGCACATAGAGCAAGCAATCAGTCAATGAATAGCAAACAGCACACTCTATAGCCAAACAATTGGGGGCTCACACAAGAGGGTTTGACTTTGAAAGTCCACTGTAATGGGTGAAGGTTGCTCTTAACCTGGCCATTGAGGGGCTCAGGTGAAGCAGATGAATAGGAGATAAGGGGTGTGCCTCATTGCTTCTATCTCAAATAAGAGAGAGCATCAAATAGAAAGTGGGGGAGTCCAGAAAGATGGAACTCTTTCCCCATTATTGACTCGATTAGATCTTGGGTATTTATCTCAATGCTTCAACCAAATACTGGGAGCAAAGAGAGGACACACTGAATAGTGGGGGATAGATTACTTATCCCTACCTTCCACCAATTGCCTTACTTGAAGGACTTTTCCTGCTTAGGACAAATTTAAACAAACACAGGCATTGCCTCTTAAGGAGGACTTCAGACAGCTTGCCCGGTCAAATAACAGACCGGGTCTCCAGACTACATGAAGAAGAAGTAATTATACCTCAAAGCAAATGCTAAAAAGCAAAGCAAGCAAGTTCAAAGAACTTAGGCAACTAAAGTACCTGAAAAAAGTCAAACTCATTAGTAAACAAGTCAACAGTCAAAATCAAAAGAAATGGATAAACAGTCAACCACAGGAGGTCAACTGTGCAAAGCAAGACCCAAGTTATGAGTCAAACCATCTGCAAAACAAAGGTTAGCATGGGATAAACAAATCAAATTCAAACAAGTTTGAGTGATCTTTGAAGCATTATGCTCAACCTGAAACAGATAAACTCAACATAAGTCCAAAGGACCACTAGGACTAGCCTAGGGTCAAACATGAAAGAAAAAGTCAAGGCAAGCAAGGAAAAATCAACTCAAAGTCAAAGTCAACCCATTAGAAAGCAAACACAATTGGGCCCACATTCAAATCATGCATCATGATCAATTCATGAATATTTGAAATCAAAACAAGGCAAAGGATAGCATACAAAAGTCAACAGAATGACTTGCATCAAAAGTCAACATAAGCAATCTCAAAAATCATGAAATAAATCACACTCAATCCTAACATCTAACATGGTATACATGTAAAATTTCAAAGCATTTGGATGAGAGGAAGGCAGGCAATTAAAATCATGAAATCGAACCAAATTCAAGTAAGCATGGTGAAAGTCAACAAGCATGGGTCAACTTCAAAAAATCATATCAATTTGAAAACAGAAGAGAAATGAATGAGATTAACACCAATGCAAAGCTTGAGATGTCTAGTTATCACATATAAAATTTCATGGTCATGTGATATGGTATGAGAATTTCACAAAGGATTTGGCAAGGCATAGCACAAAAAGTCAACAAATGACCAAGCATGGAAGAAAATTCTCAATCAAATGGAAAACAGCAAGATTAATTCCAAGAAAATTCATACATGAAATAGACATACAAAGGATCATTCATGCAAAAAATGGGGTCAATTGGATGCAAGGAAGCATGTGAACAAAATTGGGGAAAATGCATGATCATGGTATAGCAACAAATGTAACACATGACTTCAAAAAATCATAAACAGCAAACCACAAATGGGAAATCCACAAACTCTATATGGAAACAAAGTTCAACATGTCTAGTTTCATCACACAAAATTTCAAAGGCAATGGATATGTCAAGAGTATTTCACAATTGAAATGGTAAGATGTATCAATTTTGGTCACATAACACAAACCCTAGAGCCAATTAAAATCCAATGATCAGAAAAATTATTAAAAATGATGATAAAAAACTAGACATTCAACAGGGCATGATGCAAAAATTGGCATGAGTTTTGGAGTTAAAATGAGGGAAAAATGATTTTTTGAAATTGAGTGATCATTTGGAATAAACATGAACAAAAGACATGAATGGAAGGTCAAACTATGTTGACCGAGTGGCGTATTTGTAAATAAGGCCCCCACTAACTTAAACGGCCGCGTTTCACATGGACACACGAAATAACCTGATTGGCTAATTTTCAATGGAATAGTAACACCAACAACAACAGCCAATCACCATCCATTTTTCTGGGTTTAAAAAGAAACTTAGGGTTTTTCAAAGCAGCAACATGAACATTCATCATCACCAAAATCGTGCTTTTCCACAAAAATCCCAGAAAACAAAACTAAATACACACAAATGTTCAGCATGGCATGGACATCATGAATCTATCATTAGTTTCCACTTAAACAACACATACACATTGAATCGACCAAAAGAACTATGAACATCAAACTTTGTTGATGAATGAAATTTCCCAGAAATGGCTAATGATCATACCAATAGAAGCATCATAGCATGGTAAAGACAAATCTATCATTAACTTTCATGGAAACATGCTGTGGAAAGAGAATCGATCAAAAAAAAGCATATGAACAACAATTTCAAATCCAGATTTCTAACAACCTACTCAACCATATTGAATGAAACAAGTTGCAGTGGATTCAGCATACAAGAATCTATCCTAAACATAGCATGGTTTAAAGAAAGAGGATAGTCGAAAATTTACTTGCTCTTGAAGAAATTTGGAACTCAGTTGTTATTTGGCCAGGACAAGCTCGAACAGATGGAGATTTGTGCTTCCAATGGTGAATAATGAAGATGCTCTGACTCAATGTGTCTTGTTTTTGCTCAAATCACGATTTGCCATGGATGGATATGTTGAAGCACAGTCGTGTAACCCTCTTCCAGTTATGAAATAGCGATGGGAATGAGCTTGAAATGATGTTTGGATGATGGAGAAACCAAAGGAAACTCGAGGGTTTGGAGAATTTGGCCAGAAAGAAACAATGTGCAAAAGTGCAAGTTAGAGAGAATGGATGTATTATGATCTGTTAGAGGCTGCTAGGGTTGTTCAAAGTGACAGAAAACATATTATATACTTCTGTTTAAACCATGTTAATTGAATGCTAAGCTTGTTTTGTTTATTTGAACCAAATTGCGAAATTGCTAATCTTGGCCAAAAGATGCATATGGAGGTATATGGTGGAATGCTGCTTGATTTGGGCCTCACAACAAGCTGTAAACAGACCTTTAATTTTGCTGTTTGTAGTCTGCCAATCAAGTGTTAAATTTGTCTGGTTTAAAATGCATCACTTGTATATTTACCAATTGTGTGCACAAGTGAAAAGGAGGGTATGGATTGCCCGAGCTGGGCCTCAAAACAGGCTGCAATTGGCCTTAGCAAAAGCTGTTTATAGTCTGTACTTGAGCTGCTAGCATGGTTTTGTTCTTGTGAATTCTTTTGCCAAAGTTTGCTAATTACACATATGGAAATGGAAGGTGCCAAGGGTTGGTCGAATTGGGCCTCAACAGGCTGCACAATGGCTTGTAACTCCACTGTTTTTGGTCTGCACCATGCATTGTCAACTTGTTTTTGTTTTTAATATGCCATTTGCAAAATTGCACCAATTTATACCTTTGGCCAAAATTATGACATAATGATGAAATGGACATGAAATTATGCTTGGAGCAAGTCACAAATATGATATCAAGTGAATCCCAATTGGCCAAATTAAGAAAAAGTCCATAGATCAAAAAGTCAACTATGAGTCAAACTTGGATTTTTAAAGGAATAGGTCCAAAAATGCCATTTTGACTGGCAAGGTTTTAGGTCATGAAGTTTATATTTTTGGAAAGAGGATGAAAAATGTGGTTTGTAGGAAAAAACCCCACCAAATTTGGCCTTATGGTTTGGGAGATATGCTCAGTTGAAGTTCACAAATTGATGAAAATGATTTGATCATATCTTGACAACCATACATGGGATTTGAGAGTTCTTGGACTTTTTGAAAATGGGAGAACAAGATCTTCAACTTTCATGTTGGGCAAAAATTCATTTGAAGCTTGTATCATGATGTAAGTTGAGGATCAAGAAGTTTCTATTTTTGGCAGTTGAAATTATAGGTCCAGTTTCTATTTTGGGAAATCTTCTGGTTTGCTTCAAATTCTTCAATGATGTTGATTGCCATGACATATGAGGTTTATTAGGACATGAATAAACTCCTTCAAACCATTTCCATCCATCAGAACCAAAGAATCAACCACAGTTGACCAACTTTGACTTTCTAGGGTTTTTGACTGTCTATGCATGAACTGATGAATTCCAAACCCTAGTTCTTTGAGACTCTGACTTCAAATGATGTAACAAGACATATGAACTCTTGATTGATGACCATGGTGCCCAAATTCCACAAGAATGGCCACCATCCACTGCTTTGACTGACTGTTGATTATCTAGGGTTTCTGTCCTGGCTTTGCATTGATTGATAACATCTGAGCCTTCAACCCTTGACTTGAACATTTCAAATTGTACTCCAAGACATGTGAACTTGTTGGACAAACCCTAGGGCCTCGATTCCTTGAGAAACACCCTTGCTTGATCGGTTGACTGATCTCCTGATCAGTTTGACCTAATTCTTGCTTGCTTGCTCTTGAGGCAACTGGGGACAATGCAAATGCTATGCAATGGATCATGATATGCTATGACTTAATATGAAATGGTATGTGCAATGATAGGTGCAAATTTGAGGTGCTACACATACCATTCTAATTGTTTATGTTAATGTAATTTTCACTTTGTCCATTGGACCATATTGTGTGATATATTTTGTTTGTGTACTTTGTTTGTTTGTGTGGTCTTTGACCATTACTGTACATAATATCATCAAAAACTTAAAAAAAAAACTTTTGAATGGACTGTCGGCTTGATCTTGAGCAAATGGACTTAGAATCTAGGCAACCTCCCTAAGCTAAAGGACATGGGCAATGCCAATTTGTTGAAGAACCAAATGCTTGCAATTTGAACTTCATCTGATACATCTTTGAAGACCTCTCTAGGATTCATCTGAAACATGATCATTGTGAAGCTATTATTTCGAACCTGTGACTTGTGGATTTCATCTATTACATGTGCTATTTTTGAAGAAGATCATGAAATGGATAAGCTTGGATGAGGCCATCTTTATTTGATGCCTTGCTCTTGAAGATAATATAGTTGTGCATTTGGATGTTGCTTAATTCTAAAAGTCCAAGGGAATTCTGGGTTTCTATTGACATTTTTGTCTATTGGATTGCTACCCATTTGGTCAGTACTTTTCAACTTTAAACTTTTAATTTTGTACATAGGATAGTCTCTTCATCTTCTCCCCCATTTCTTTAATTTCAAAATATCTCCCTCCATTTTCAAAATCTTCTTTGTGTGAACTATATCTGTTCTAAACTTAAACCACTTTTTGCAAAAGGATAGAAACTTTGGCCTTATGCCATTGCATTTTCAAACTTATTTTCTTAAATCAAACTTGTAAATAAACTTAACTATACTTGACTTAAACTTTCAAAAAGCCAAAAAGAACTAACTCATCCAAATCATTTTAGGCCTTTGTGCCTTTCAAACTAAATTTTTGTTAAAAGTAATGCATCCATTTTGAAATTTGTATCACGAATTACGAGGTTTTGATCCCTCATTTTTATGTTGGTACATAGGCACAAGACCGAAGGTCTTGTCAAACACAAAAATGTAATTAATGAATTCTTTTCTCATCCCTTCATTCTATTTGTTTGTCAACATCACTTGGTACAAAATTCATGTGCACACAAAAAGGGCTTCCTAGGAGTACTTAGGACACTTTGGGTGCTAACACCTTCCCTCTGTGTAACCAACCCCCTTACCTGTGATCTCTGACTTTTATTAATTTTTCTTTGAAAACTTCTTACTATTTGGGTTTTTTTCGTACTTTTTCCCTTTTCCTTTGGAAACAATAAAAGCGCGGTGGCGACTCTTGTTAATTGATCTCTAGCTTGTCAATAGCTTGATGATCATGAATTTCCCGCTACAGTTTGATTGTGTGGTCTTTGACCATTAATGTATATAATAAGAACAAAACCCCTAAAAATATCTTGTGTGGACTGTTGGTTTGATCTAAGACAATTGGACTTAGAATTTAGGCAACACTCCCTATGCAAAGGACTTGGCCAATGCCAATTTTCATGTAACCAAGTGCTTGTAGTTTGAAAGTTCATCTAATACATCATTGAAGATCCATTTGAGTTCATCTACAACATGATCATTGTGAAGTTGTTTTTTTGAACCTGTGACTTGTGGCATTATGGAATTCATCTGCTACATGGGAAAATTTGAAGAAGATCATGGAGTTGCTAAGCATGGATGTGGCTATCTTTATTTGATGCCTTGCTTCTCAAGTTGATATAGTGTGCATTGTTTGTTGCTTAATTCTAAAGTCCAAGGGAATTTGGGTTTCTATATGACATTCTTGTCTATTGGATTGCAACCCATTGGTCAGCTCTTTTCAACTCTTAACTTTTAAATTTATGCTTAGGATTAGTCTCTTCATCTCCTCCCCATTTCTTTAATTTCAAAATCTCTCTCTCCTTTCAAAAAAACTTATTTGCTTGTGCTTGTTTTCTAGACTTAGACCATATTGCAAACTAGAAACTTTGGCCTTATGCCATTGCATTTTCAAACTCATTTTCTTAATCAAACTTGTAAATAGACTTAACCATACTTGACTTAAAATTTTCAAAAAGCCAAAAAGAACTAACTCACTCAAACAATTTTCAGGCCTTTGTGCCTTTCAAGCTTAAATTTTGTTAAAAGCAATGTATCAACTTTGAAATTTATACCATGAACTACGAGGTTTTGATCTCTCATTTTTATGTTGGTACGTAGGCACAAGTCCAAAGGTCTTGTCAAACATAAAAATATAATTATTGAATTCTTTTCTCATCCCCCCATTCTATTTACTTGCAAACTTCATTTTGTACAAAATACATATGCACACAAAAAAGGGCTCCCTAGGAGTACCTATGACACTTTGAGTGCTAACACCTTCCCTCTGTGTAACCAACCCCCTTACTTGTAATCTCTGGCGTTTTATTAGTTTTGATTTGGAAATTTCTTACTTTTGGGTTTTGTTCGTACTTTTCCCTTTCCCCTTGGAAACAATAAAAGCGCAGTGGCAACTCTTGTTATTTCATGTATAGCTTATCCATAGCTTGATGATCATGAATTTACCGCTACAAAAATTAAGTGGCGACTTTGTTGGGGAGTAGTCTCCAGTGGGTTTAGCATACTTTTTTGTGTGAATATAATTGTGTATTTCATGTGTGTATATATTTGTTTACATGATATAATATGCTTGTTGTGCTTGGTGATATCTGAGTGGTGAGATGAGTTCTAACCCGAACTTAAGTGCAATTAAGATAAGAGGATGGTATAGTCATATTCGACTTGTGTGGAGTAGTCCTTAACAAGTTGGCTTAAGACCCATCCGCTTAGTGGAGACCCTTTTGGATTTGGAAATGTCACACAAGTATTTGTTGTTAGGCATTACTATCTATAATTTGGGGCCCGAGAAGCTGAGGACCGTAAAACATTTATCCCATCTTGGCCTATTTAGGACGTAGTGCGGAAACTGTCCAAGTGTAGACTTGATAACAGTTGTTACAAGATACTACACTCAGACGAGTTTCTCTTGAGAATATTATGGGTTGATGAGTCAGTCATCCTAACTTGTAATATCTGATAGATGGAATTAAGACTCTGGGAACCTTCTAGAACATGATCTACAGGTTATTATCCTTAGTTCACTCCCTTGGGATGGTTCTTACCCAGACCTCATGCTCGTGACTTACAACAAACCCTTGATTCTTGGTTGATCCAATCAAGTATTGTCAATATCAATGGAACTTGGGTGTTGATAAGGTGAAAGCCATAATCCACCAAAATGGATGATTGATCTTGACAATGACTTGATTCATCCCTTGAACTTTGTTTTCCTTGTGTGTGATAACTTACTTGTGATTGTTGCATTCATGCATTCATGCACATCATAACATTCATCACACGAAAATTTCAAGGAACTGAGGTATTATTTGTAAATATTTTCAGACCATGGATTGTGGACGAAGGAACACTAAGAAGTACAATTTCTGATGTCCCAACTTGAAAGAGTTAAGGAAGCTAGCATCTTTTGTATTAGATACCTTGGACTTCAAACAACGTCATGGGAAGCTTCTGTATATTTTGTCTACTGATGTGGTTGAAGGACTTCTGAGTGTGTTGGTTCAGTTTTATGACCCTCTCTACTATTGCTTTACTTTTTCGGATTATCAGCTTGTGGCTACGTTAGAGGAGTATGCGTATCTCTTGGGAATACCTGTTTCTAGCAAAGTGTCGTTTAGTGGATTGGAAGAGATTCCCAGATCTCATCTTATAGCTGAAGCTCTTCACTTGAAAAAGTCTGAGATAAAGGCTCATTGGGTGAAGAAAGGAGGATTATCTGGGTTGCCATCTCATTTCTTCATCAAGGAAGCTACTGCCTTTGCTCAAGCCGGTAGTATGGACACTTTTGAAGCTATGTTTGTGTTGCTCATTTATGGATTAGCTTTGTTCCCTAACATTGACGATTTTGTTGATGTTAACGCCATTAGAATTTTCTTGATTGGGAATCATGTGCCTACTTTGTTGGGTGATATGTACTTCTCTTTGCATCTAAGGAATTTTAAGGGTGGTGGAACCATTGTCTGTTGCATTCCTCTTCTGTACAAGTGGTTTATTTCGCACTTGCCTCAGACACCTGCTTTTATGGAGAACAAACAATGTCTACGGTGGTCTCAGAGACTTATGTCTCTCACTTATGATGATATAATTTGGTATGATCCTTCTTTGAGAAATTTGGAGATTGTTGACAATTATGGTGAATTCTATAATATGCCTCTCATTGGTACACAAGGAGGAATTAAATATAACCCTGCTTTGGCTCATCGTCAACTTGGGTTCCCCTTGAGAGACAAACCTAATAACATGTTGTTATAAGGTCTTTTCTATCAAGAGGTTAAAGATCCCCAACATTTGAAGCAAAAGATTATGCATGCTTGGCATAATGTGCATAGGAAGGGAAGATCCGAGCTTGGTCTGTGCAATTGTGTAGCTTTAGAAGCTTACACTCTTTGGGTGAAGAAGAGAGCTTTGGAATTGAAGATGCCTTATCCTTGTGAGAGACTTATGTCTATGGTTGTGGCTGAGCCATTAACTCTCTCTAACCAAGAGGTAGAGGAGATGGAAGACGCACTCGCCAAGATGAAGCGAGAGAAGGATATGTGGGAAGAGTGGTTCCATGCTTTGAGAAAAAAGAACGAGGAGTTGCAGCTTTAGTCAGAGGACAAAGATGTACTTATTGAGCTACTTGAAGATCGAGTGACAAAGAGACAGAGAGAGCCGGAGGTTTCATCTTCTAGCATGCCTCAGCCTTCCGTTGCTTGGAAGAAGATTGTTGACCATCTTATCCTCGAGAAGACTCAGATGAAGACTTCTTTTGAGACCGAGATCTGATGCATTCGAAGGAAGTACGTACCTACAGCCAGATCTTCTGACATTGTTGTTAGAGATCCTTAGGATGACTAGTCTCCTTTTCTCTTGTATATTTCATTTGGTTTCTGAAATTGTACTCCAATTATATAAATAAAAGATATTTTTATGGTCATATCAAATGTTGCAATTGTTATTATATATATATACTTGCAAATAATATAGTAAGTTCATTGAAAATAAAAATAATCAAACATTGCATTTCATGCATCATTTGCATAAGCAGGTTTCTGTTTCGCAAGATGTATCATTGGTATTTCTTCTATGCTTCAGCCAAGCTGATTCATTGATACAATACTCACACCAATTACTCCAGAATCATGGAACATCTCGAGCAAGAGAATAGAGATTTGAAAGAGAAGATCGCCCGCCTGACTGCCATGATGGAGTCAGTTCTAGCTGCACAGAGCCAGTCTTTTCCAACGCCTGTAACTCTTCCCCCTCAGAGGACCGTTATTTTAGAGGTGGCTACCTCTATTGTTCCCATAACTGTTGCTCATTTCGCGCCTGCCATGCCTTCTGGGTTCCTGTGGGGAATGTTTCCGAACTTCGTGGCTGAAGGCTTTGCTCCTACCTTTGCTTCTATGCCGACATCTAGCCCGGTCTTATCTGTGCCACCATCTGTCGTGCATACCTTACCTCGTGTGGAAGACACCATTTATCATTCTGAACCGTCTGAGGGTCCGGATGTGTATGAGAAAATGGATGAAATGAAAGATCAATTTCTTGAGCTGCCCAAGGAGTTGAAGACTTTGAGAGGTAAGGATCTATTTGGAAAAAGTTCTGCTGAACTGTGTCTAGTGCCGCATGTGAAGATTCCGGTGAAATTCAAAGTGCCAGACTTTGAAAAATACAAAGGGAACACATGTACGCTCAGTCATTTGGTGATGTATGCCCGCAAAATGTCTACCCAAACAGATAACGATCGGCTGTTGATCCACTACTTTCAAGACAATCTGACTAGCGTTGCACTAAGATGGTATATGGGGTTGGATAGTGCGAGCATCCGCACTTTCAATGACTTGGGGGAAGCATTTGTAAAGCAGTACAAGTACAACGTTGATATGGCTTCCGACCGAGATCAGTTGAGATCACTATCTCAAAAGGACAAAGAGACGTTTAAGGAGTATGCACAGAGGTAGAGAGAACTCGCTGCTCAGATCAACCCTCCTTTAGAAGAAAAGGAGATGACCAAGATTTTTCTGAAGACCCTTAGCTCATTTTATTATGAAAAGATGATCGCCAGTTCCCCAAGTGACTTTACCGAACTGGTAAATATGGGGATGAGGCTAGAAGAAGGTGTCCGAGAAGGACGGTTGTCTAAGGAGGAAGTATCGTCCAACAAGAGATACGACAATAATTTTGGTAAGAAGAAGGATAATGAAACAAATGCAATTTCCAGTGGGAGGCAGAGGAGGCCTCAGATTAGAAAAAGTCAACCCTCTCGTCAACATCATCATCAAGTATCTTCCGTAATTCCTGTATTTTCAGCAAGTCAATTAGCACAAGTTCAAAAACCACAATGTCAACAACAACAACCACAACAATGAATAAACACCTACAACAACAACAATACCAAAAATCATCAACAACAAGATTTTGAGAGGAAGAAGGTCTCTTTCGACCCGATTCCGATGACATACACAGATCTTTACCCATCGTTGGTTCTCAAGAACCTACTCCAACCAAGAAATCCTCCACAAATACCTGAACCACTTCCATGGTGGTACAAACCAGATCTCTGATGTGCTTTTCATCAAGGAGCACCCGGACATGATATAGAGAATTGTTATCCCCTCAAGTATGAAGTTCAGAAGCTAGTGAAAAGTGGAATGGTGTCCTTTGAGGACCGTGCACCCAACGTGAAAGAAAACCCTCTGCCCGCCCATGGAAATTCATCTGTCAATATGGTAGACGGCTGCCCTGGTGAGTTCAAGGTATTTGATGTACGCTTCATAAGAAGGTCCTTGGTGCCGATGTACAAGAACATTTGCTTGGTTAGTGATTGTGAGCATGACCATGATGGTTGTGCTATTTGCAGTATTAATTCAAGAGGTTGTGAGATTGTGAAATGAGACATCCAACGGTTAATGGATGAGGGTATGATTCAGATTGTTCATTCCCGAAACATGGATGATGCTGTCAATGTAATTGGTCCCGTGCTTAAGAATCCCGAGAGAGTGGTGATTCAGTATTAAAGTAGCAATAGTAACAGTATCAGCCAAAGATCGGTATCGCTGTTGGTCATACGGTTGGCGGTTCCAGTCCCGTACGCATTCGATAAGGCTGTTCCTTATCAGTATAATGCAACTATGGTGAAAGATGGTCAAGATGTTCCATTACCTACGACCAATTCTGTCATGAGCATTATTGATGTTACCAAGGTGACCCGCAGTGGTCGAGTGTTTGGGCTGGTGTTCCCAAAAGATGTAGAAGATGGTTCAGTTGGTAAGAAGGTAGAAGTGCCTCCAGTAAATCCAATTAGTGCTCCAAAGCGTCAGTCTGGTGAATCCAACAATTTGAAGACTAACGATGATGATGAGGTACATCGATTAATAAAGAAAAGTGAATTCAATGTGGTGGAGCAGCTGCTCCAAACCCCCTCAAAGATTTCAGTATTGTCTCTGTTGATGAATTCATAAGCGCACAAAGAAGCACTACAAAGAGTTCTAGAGCAAGATTTCATAGAACATGATGTTATGGTGGATTAGTTTGATCATATTGTGGCTAACATCACTTCCCACAACAATCTCAGTTTTTATGATGAAGAACTCCCTGAGGAGGGTAGGAATCATAACTTGGCTTTGCATATCTCCATGAATTGCAAAGATGACGCTTTATCTAATGTTCTTGTTGACACCGAATTTTCGTTGAATGTGATGCCGAAGTAAACATTATCAAAGCTTTCATATCAAGGAGAGCCTATGAGATATAGTGGTGTAATCGTCAAAGCTTTTGACGGTTCATGCAAGACAGTGATAGGTGAAGTGGACCTTCCGGTGAAGATAGGTCCGAGTGACTTCCAGATTACTTTTCAAGTAATGGATACCCATCCGGCCTACAATTATCTGTTAGGAAGACCATTGATCCACGAGGCGGGAGCTATTATCTCCACATTGCATCAGAAACTCAAATTTAGTCATTGTTGGCGGGGAGAAGGCATTGTTGGTTAGCCACTTGTCATCTTTCTCTTATGTTGAAGCTGAGGATGAGGTTGGAACTCTATTCCAAGCTTTATCTATTGTTGCTGAGAAGAGAGTTGGGGCACCCATGTCCTCATTGA
The DNA here is from genome assembly GCF_024323335.1 of Lathyrus oleraceus. Taxonomy (NCBI): domain Eukaryota; kingdom Viridiplantae; phylum Streptophyta; class Magnoliopsida; order Fabales; family Fabaceae; genus Lathyrus; species Lathyrus oleraceus. The sequence continues at coordinate 484,358,187 of NC_066585.1, read as the reverse complement.
AAGATGCAAGGAAGATTGTTGAAGAAGGAATTGTTGATCAGTGGGGGCGAGTGGTAGAAGTCTCTGATAACAAGAGTAGAACCAGTCTGGGTTTTTAGCAAGGTTCATTAGCTGCTAGATCAGACGATATACAACTCAGCTTCCGTAGCGGAGGGTTCATTCATGGCAATGAACAACACTAAGTTGTTGTGCTAGAGGATGATGAAGAGGAAGACTGCACCAATTATGTGATGCATGGAAAGGCTTGCAACAATTGGACTGCTGTTGATATTCCTATTATAATGCATCAATCTAAGTAATTGCTTTTATTTGTTTTTAAAAATCCTTCTCTTATGCCTAAGGGAGAAGTGAACATTGTTGGGCATTTTCAATTTGATCATCAATAAAATATAATTCTATTCATCCACATCTATGATGTTTTGTTTTTACTTTTTGCTTTATTCTGAAAATGGTAATCACAAAAAACATAAATAAATAATATAATTGTCCATTTCCATAATATTTGGTCACAAATTCACTTCTCTAAAATAAAAATATAAAATCATTATGCAGGTTGGTTTCTAACCCCACTGAATACAATGATCCTTTTCCTTCTCCAAATTTTGAATTCCCTGTGTTTGAGGCTAAGGAGAAAAGTGATGAAAAAGTGAGTGATGAATTCTCCCGTCTTCTTGAGCATGAAGGAAAAGCCATTCAGCCATTCGAAGAGTAGATTGAGCTAGTTAACTTGGGTTCCGAAGATGATGTGATGGAAGTCAAGATTGGGTCTCGAATGTGTCCAGATGTTAAGAAGGGGTTGATTGATCTTCTCCAAGAGTACTCAGATGTGTTTTCTTGGTCCTATCAAGACATGCGTGGTTTGGATTCTGCGATAGTGGAGCATAGATTGCCATTGAAGCCAGAATGTCCGCCAGTCAAGCAGAAGTTAAGAAGAACTCATCCTGACAGTGAAGATCAAAGAAGAAGTGCATAAGCAGATTGACGCCAATTTCCTTGGGACTGCTGAGTATCCTCAATGGGTGGCCAATATTGTGCCTGTGCCGAAGAAGGATGGAATAGTCCACATGTATGTTGATTATAGAGATTTGAATAAAGCCAGTCCGAAAGATGATTTCCCTCTGCCACGGATTGATATGTTGGTAGACAATACTGCTAAATTCAAAGTCTTTTACTTTATGGATGGATTTTCCGGATAAAATCAGATCAAGATGGCACCCGAAGATATGGAGAAGAACCATATTCATTACACCTTGGGGAACATTCTGTTATAGAGTGATGCCTTTCGGTTTAAAGAATGCTGGTGAAACTTACCAAAGAGCAATGACTACTCTTTTTCATGATATAATGCATAAAGAGATTGAAGTATATGTTGATGATATGATCACTAAATCAATTGATGAAGAGGAACATGTTGAGCATTTGTTGAAGTTATTCTAGCGTTTGAGGAAGTATAAACTCCGCTTGAATCCCAATAAGTGTACTTTTGGTGTTAGTTCTGGTATGTTGTTGGGCTTTATTGTCAATGAGAAGGGTATTGAAGTCGATCCTGCCAAGGTCAAAGCAATACGAGAGATGCCTGCTCCCAAAACTTAGAAGCAAGTCAGAGGTTTTCCCCGCCGCTTGAATTATATCTCAAGATTCATTTCACACATGACTGCCACATGTGCGCCTATATTCAAGCTTCTTCGGAAAGATCAGTCTTGTGATTGGACCGAAGATTACCAGAAAGCTTTTGACAGTATCAAAGAATATCTGCTTGAAGCTCCGATTTTGTCTCCGCCTGTTGAAGGAAGACCGTTGATCATGTATTCGACTGTGCTTGAAGATAGTATGGGTTGGGTTCTTGGCCAGCAAGATGAGACTGGAAAGAAAGAATTTGCAATTTACTACCTCAGTAAGAAATTCACCGACTGTGAGACTCGGTATTCTATGCTAGAAAAGACTTGTTGCGTATTGGCTTGGGCTACTAAGCGCTTGCGTTAGTATATGTTGAATCATACCACTTGTTGATATCCAAAATGGATCCAATCAATTATATATTTGAGAAGCCTGCTTTAACAGGGAGGATTTCCTGTTGGCAGATGTTGTTATCAAAGTATGATATTGAATACCGATCTCAGAAAGTAATCAATGGTAGTATCTTGGCTGACCATTTGGCTCACCAACCGATTGAAGATTACTAGTCAGTGCAATATGATTTTCCTGATGAAGAGATCTTGTACTTAAAAATGAAAGATTGTGATGAACCATTGCTTGAAAAAGGGCTAGAACCTGGTTCCCATTGGGGCATGGTATTTGATGGAGTTGTTAATCAATATGGTAATGGAATTGGGGAAGTGATCATTACTCCTCAAGGCACACACTTTCCATTTACAGCTAGATTGACTTTCAAGTGTACAAACAATATGGCAGAGTATCAAGCTTGCATTATGGGGCCCAAAGAGGCCATTGATCTCAGAATCAAGCATTTAGATGTCTTCGGAGATTCGGCTTTAGTTGTGAATCAAATCAAAGGTGAATGGGTGACGAATCAACCCGGTTTGATACCATATAGAGATTATGTGAGGAGGATTTCAACTTTCTTTACAAAGTTTGAGTTTCATCATATCCCTCGAGATGAAAACCGGATGGCAGATGCTCTTGCAACGTTGGCATCGATGATTATGGTAAAGTATTGGAATGAGGTCCCCAATTTGATTGAAATGCATCTTGATAGGCCAACTCATATGTTTGTTGTGAAGGTGAGAAAAACAAGAAAGGGGGGTTTGAATTGTTTTGGAAAATAAGCGCTTTTTCAAAATAAAAACCACACAAGGAATTTATACTGGTTCGCTTATAACACAAGCTACTCCAGTCCACCCGACCAAGGTGATTTCGCCTTCAACAATGACTTAATCCACTAATCTTGAAAGATTGTTTACAACCAACGTCTAAGAGAAAGATCTCTTAGTCCTCTCGAGTATACAGACTGCGCATAGTCACTTGAGGAAATAAAACAACTTAGATAAAAATAGAGTTTGTAATCTAAAGTGCTTCTAGGATAAAGCAAATATTACAAAGGTGATAGCAAAAGGAATGTTTCATGTATGAGCAAAAACTCGTGAAAGATTGAGAGAGAGGGATTTATGATTTCAGTGTACTTGTGCGCCTCTCAATGTTGATTGTTGTCCTTTATATAGAGGTGAAAGGACCGTTGAAATTGATGGCAGATAATATGTCTTGAATAAGAATTAATGCCATAATTTCTGTTGTTTCTTGCCAAAACAACTTTGTCTCCCTGAGTAACTTCTTTCCAAATATAGTTCCTTTCCATTTGAATTTGAAGTTAACGTTACTCTTTCTGAATTAGGAAAGCCACTATCAAAGTCTGCGTGACTCTGGGAATCTTGGAATCTTGCTGTGTTGATTCGGAGCTTCTGAGGTTTATCTTAAGGAGTTCTGATGATGTCTTCAGATGACGCTGAGAGCTTCTGGAATGATATTCCGTTGTTCAGAGTCAGAACTTCTAGAGTGCACTTCTTCTTAGATGCTTCTGATATTATGCTGATTTGCTCAGAGTTAGAACTTCTTGAGCGTGTTTCTACTTCAGATGCTTCTGATCTTCTGATAATTTGTATCTGATATGATTCTGTATCTGATGACATCATCAGATCTCTTCCTTCTTTCCTTAGAATCCTGCACACTTAGAACCTTTTCGTTAGGGTGCCATTTTTGGTTTCATCTTTTGTTATCATCAAAATCATGGAATCTGTTGTAGAGCAAGTTTTGTTCTTACAATCTCCCCCTTTTTGATGATGACAAAACAAACATAAATAGCAGATGAAACAAGAAAATATCAGATTAGGAGCTCCCCCTGAGATGAGCTAGGGATTTCAGAAGTTCTTACCAGATCTTCCAAGCCATGAAGTTTCGATACTTTCTGCAATTTCTTAAGTCCAAAGTTAGATGATTTTTTTTTTTTTTTTAAGAAGAAAACATGTTGCAGAGTGCTTAAGGTATTAGGCAATATTTCATCAGAGCTATATTCGATTTCTCCCCCTTTTTGTCAGAATCAAAAAGACTTAGCAGAAAAAATTTAACGAAAATAGGATATTATATTCAGATAAAGAGCTCAGAGACAATGGTAAGCAAAAGCAAACAAGCAAGCATCAGAAACAAAGAAGGCAGAGAAACAAGCAAATAATCCTAAGTGCCTAAGGGTTGGGAGGCGGAGGCATTCTCTGAAGCAGTTGAGCCAGCATGTTCTGAATGTTGTCGTTGACAGTGTCTTGTTTATCCATTCTGGCACGGAGTTCCTTCTGGTCGTTCTTGAGTTCTTCATGCGTCTGGAGAACCATAGGGATAACTGTGGAGGACTCCCCCTAAGTCAGAGCACTCTGTGCTTCAGCAACGGCCTTTGCTTCAGCTTCAGCGGCATCTTGTGCTTCAGCTTCAGCAGCGGCAGCAACATCAGCCAGAGCTTTGGCTTCAGCTTCCTTTGCCCTTTGGATTTCTTCTTGTCTGGCTCTCTCTTCTTCTTTTCTCCTTGCTTCTTCTTCAGCTTCTCTGGCATGTCTTTCCTGTAGTCTTGCCTCAGCATCTCTGATGAAGTCGTTTCTGACTTGCTCAGAGATGTGCTTCAGCTTGAAAGCCTCAGACGTCATCCAGCCAATGACTCTGTTCCAGTGTGTCCTTACAGAGTCAGGATCATCACTGATGCCAGAGTTAATGGTCAGAGACTTGACCTTCTGTACTGAAGCCCCTGCGAACAACATTATGGCTTCCTCAAGGGTAGGCAGGGAATGTTCAGGTTCAGATGTTTGGGGTGGAGAGTTTGGAGGGCTTAAGTTTAGTGTTAGAGGTTCAGGTTCAGCGGAAGTGTTTTGGGGGGTGATGTCAGAGGGTTGAGCTTCAGAAGGGTTGTTGGTTGTTTGTTCTGGGGGTGGTGAAGTGACTTCAGGTTCAGGTGGAGGTTGTTGTGGTTGTTGTGAGTTTTGGTTGAGAGAATAAAGGTGGGCTAGAGTGGGAGAAGCGGGGTCAGAAGGTTCTGGGTCAGAAGAGAGGATAAGATAAGGAGGTGATTCTGGGTTTGAAGATGAAGAGGTGGTTTGATTGAGTTCTTCAGCTTCGGATAGAGGTAGTGATGTATGGGCAAGATTAAATTTAGGTCGAGGTTGTGAGGTTCTGGTTATAGAAGGTGGGGTTTCAGAGGATGTGTATATAGGTGGTGGGAGAGGATTAGAGGAAGCCACAGGAGGTTCAGAGGGAATAGAGGGAGCAGACTTACCAGTAGTTACTTGCAGAGGCGCTGGAGATCTTGTTTCAGAAGTTTCTCCCAGCCTTGCTCTCTTTGCCTTTGAAGACTTCTTTTCAGAGGGACCTCTTTTGAATTTGACGAAGTCTTCTTCTGAATCTAGACAATCGTCCAATCTGAAGTCAGAGATGTCAACTCCTTCATCCTTCAGACGCTGCATATAGTGAAGGATTGCTTCTCTGAGTTCATTCTTGTAGAACCTTGCAAGACCATGTGGCAGCTTCCTCTGATCTTTCAAAGCGTCCCAGGAGGTGTCCAGCGTGGGTTTGAATTGAATCTTCTTCAGAATCCCCATACTCTTAAGGTTTCTAGAGTTCAGAGGACTTCCAGTATCTATCGCCAGATCTTCCATAAGCTTGTTCTTCTCTAGATGATCTACAAGCCCATTTTCGATGAAAACATCAGACAGAAGCCTTCCCAGAGGGATGTAGGTTCTGGGTTTCATGTTGTTTCTGGTCTCCCGTACAGAGTCTCTGAGATACTTGAATAGTAGTGCTGGGAGGCAGAGCTTCAAACCCTTGTGAATGCAATACAGAATACACTTCTGATCTGTATTGATGTAGTCAGAGGAGTTTGATGCTGGGCGGTGATGAATGGTTCCCAGAATGATCTTGAGCCATACTCTGAGGTTCTGATGAAGTTCTTTGTTCTTTGATGGATTGCCTTTAGTGTTGTGTTTGAAAATGGTGGGATTGATTACTTGAGCAATGTACCTTGATCTAGGGTTGATGTCGTAGATCCTTCTTCCTCCAGTTTTCTCCATATTTAGTAATGAAGCAATTGATTTTTCAGTGATCACTATCTTGACCCCCAACACGTAGGAGACGATGAAATGATCATCATCGTCAGCAAATCTCCAGAATTCTTTGATAAGATTTGGGTAAATAGGGCCATAGAGCCGTTGGAAGTAGTTTTCCCACCCTTGTTGACGGAGTTCTTCAGTAAGATCTACTCCATTTCTCTTCATGTTGTTGAAGTCTACCAATGATTAACATAAAACATCCAGTCCCTCAAAAGGAGTTGCAAGGTTGATATGAGGTTCACGATCAAGAACATGGGGTTCCTTGTACACTGGAGTAATGGATACGCCTGTAACTGTTGGAGTAGAAGTGTTTGTGTTTTGGGCTGTGGTGCTTGATTCCATTTGCTGAGAGAAGTTGAAAACTTGTTGTTGTTGAGCATCCATAGTTGATGAAGATGAGTTGAAGATGAACTACTTGCAGAAATGCTTCAGAGAAAGTTAGGGAGTGAGTGAGAGTGATAAGTGTGTGAAATGTGAGAGGAGTGTTTAAATACCCTAACCAAAAACACATGCAAAACGACACACAATTCAGCGTTAGCACAAAAATCAAGTTAGCACGCTTTGGGGAGAAATGATTAAGGCTCATTAATGAATGTCTAATCCCAACAGTATGCACACTGCTCGAGGAGATCTTAAGCGTTTGCCCTTTGATTTTCTTCTGGACAGCTGTCTAGAAGTTCTAGGGTTAGACGCTAAGTGCTCCACGTGGTTTGATGTATCTGATCTTCAGGAATACCAAAGGAATGGTTCCTGGAGATTTCTAACTCAGATATCTTCTTAACTTGGTAGAAGTATCAGAGTCAGAGGCAGAGGTACATTTGTTTATGTCAGAGTCTCATTTTACATTCTCAGAGGCACAATTTATTCAGGGCAATTTTGAATGTTCATATTTTCTAAGATAAAAAGAAATCTATCTTCAGCCAAGGGCTTAGTAAAGATATCTGCCCATTGATGATCTGTATCAATGAACTTCAATGTTACTATTCCTTTCTGAACATAGTCTCTGATAAAATGATGTTTTATTTCAATGTGCTTAGCTCTGGAGTGTAGAATGAGATTCTTACTTAAACAAATGACAGCAGTATTATCACAGAAGATAGGAATGCTACTCTCGAAGATTTGCAGATCTTCTAACTGATTCTTCATCCAGAGCATCTGAGTTGTGCACAGTGATGCTGAGATGTATTCTGCTTCTGCAGTAGATAGAGCGATAGTTGACTGTCTCTTGCTGGCCCAGGATATCAGATTGTTTCCTAGGAGCTGGCAATTTCCAGATGTGCTTTTTCGTTCCAGTCTATCTCCTGCATAATCTGCATCACAGTAACCCGAAAGTCTATACTCTGATGTTTTCTCATACATCAGGCCCAGGTTAGGAGTTCCTTTCAGATATTTGAGGATTCTCTTAACTGCTGTTAAGTGAGTCTCTCTAGGATCTGATTGGAATCTGGCACAGAGACAGACACTGAAGAGAATATCAGGTCGAGTAGCAGTCAGATAGAGAAGAGAGCCTATCATACCACGATAGAACATCTGACAAACCTTTTTACTGACTTCTTCCTTTTCCAGAATGCATGTTGGATGCATGGGAGTCTTTGCAGAGTTGCATTCAACCATGTCAAATTTCTTCAGAACATCTTTAATGTATTTGCTTTGATGAACATATGTGACTTCTGAAGTTTGATTAATTTGAATTCCTAAAAAGAACTTTAGTTCTTGCATTAAGCTCATTTCAAATTCTGCCTGCATTAACTCAGAAAATTCTTGACAAACAGAGGCGTTAGCAGAACCAAAAATAATATCATCAACGTAAATCTGGCATATCATGAGATCATTGTTAAGGTTCTTACAGAAGAGTGTGGAGTCAACTTTTCCTCTGATAAAATTGTGTTCCAGAAGAAAGTTACTTAAACGTTCATACCAAGCTCTGGGAGCTTGTTTGAGTCCATATAAGAATTTTTTAAGTTTAAAAACATGTTCTGGAAAATTTGGATTTTCAAAACCTGGAGGTTGGTTGACATACACTTCTTCTGATATATAACCATTAAGGAATGCACTCTTGACATCCATTTGATATAATTTAATAGAGTGATTAATGGCAAAAGATACAAGAAGACGAATAGATTCTAACCTTGCGACTGGAGCGAAGGTTTCATTATAGTCAATACCTTCTTGTTGACTGTAACCTTGAGCTACCAGTCGAGCTTTGTTTCTGACGACTTCTCCCTTTTCATTCAGTTTGTTTCTGAATACCCATCTGGTTCCAATAACGTGTGTGCCTCTGGGCTTAGGAACAAGATCCCAGACAACATTATTTGTGAATTGATCCAATTCTTCTTGCATGGCTGAGACCCAGTTGTTATCTTGAAGTGCTTCATCACAGGACGTAGGTTCGATTAGAGACACTAGTCCCAGAGGAGTATCTTCAGAGGTTCTGAAGGTAGATCTGGTTCTGACAGGTTCATCCTTGTTGCCTAGAATTAAATCTTCAGATACGTTGATACGACTTTTAACTTTCTTTGGGATTTCTGGGGTTTTAATTTCCTCATAGTTCTGAGTGACAGTTACTTCTGGAGCTTTATCAGATCCTGCAAGAGTGATTTCTAAATCTGCAAAATTTTCAACTAGCTTTGACTTTTCAGGGTCTAGCTTATCGTCAAATCTGACATGAATTGATTCTTCCACAATTTTGGTTTCTGTGTTGTATACTCTATAGCCTTTAGAGCGTTCTGAGTATCCTAACATAATACCTTTCTGTGCTTTGGAATCAAACTTGTTCAGATGTTCTTTAGTGTTTAAAATAAAGCAAGAACATCCAAATGGATGAAAATATGAAATGTTTGGTTTTCTTCCTTTACACAGTTCATAGGGAGTCTTATCCAAAATAGGTCTTATTGAGATTCTATTCTGAATGTAACACACTGTATTAACAGCTTCTGCCCAAAAGTGCTTAGCCACATTAGTTTCGTTGATCATGGTTCTGGCCATCTCTTGGAGTGTCCTATTCTTCCTTTCTACAACTCCATTTTGTTGTGGAGTTCTAGGGCAGGAGAAATCATGGGATATTCCATTAGAGTCAAATAATTCCTCAAAGGATTTATTTTCAAATTCCTCACCATGATCACTTCTGACTCTGATAATCTTAGAGTCAAATTCTTTTTGCACTTTGGAGCAGAAACTGGTGAATACAGAGTGAGACTCACTCTTGTGCTTTAGGAATTTCACCCATGTCCAGCGACTGTAATCATCAACAATGACTAGTCCATACTTCTTTCCATTGACTGATGCTGTTTTCACAGGACCAAATAAGTCAATGTGAAGAAGTTCCAGAGGCTTAGAGGTAGAAACAACATTTTTCTTTTTGAAAGACGTTTTTGAAAATTTTCCTTTCTGACATGCCTCACATAGAGCATCTGAAGAGAACTTCAGTTTAGGTAGGCCTCTAACTAACTCGAGTTTATTTAGCTGAGATAGTTTTCTCATGCTAATGTGGCCCAAGCGTCTATGTCATACCCATTGCTTTTCGTGAACAAACATCAGGCATTTTACATTTTGTTCTTTTAAATCAGAAAGATTAATTTTATAAATATTGTTTTTCCTCTTGCCAGTGAATAGGACAGAGCCATTGTTTTGATTTATGGCTTTACATGTTTTTTGATTAAAGATTACATCATAACCGTTATCACTTAATAGACTTATGGATAACAAATTATGCATTAATCCTTCTACGTAAAGGACATCAGATATGGAGGGAAGATTACCATTACCAATAGTTCCGGAGCCTCTGATCCTTCCTTTCTGATCTCCTCCGAAGCCTACGAATCCAGCGTCTTTAAGTTCCAGGCTTTGGAACATAGACTTTCTTCCCGTCATGTGTCGCGAGCATCCAGAGTCCAGGTACCATGACTGGTGTTTGAACTTTGCTGCATAGGATATCTGCAACATAAACAATCTTATCTTTTGGTACCCAGAGTCTCTTGGGTCCTTTCTTATTAGTTTTCCCAGAGTTTCTTATAACTTTGGGTTTTCTAGCATTTTCAAATTTTTGTTCTTGTGTGTGCGTATAGTGATATGAAAAAGGAGATTTCAGTTGATCACCAGTAGAAGTTTTATCTTCCTTAGGATCATATCCAATTCCCTTTTTATTGTTCTGACTGACTCCATAAATCATGGATGCCATAACACTCCTTCCTATCCCATTTTTCAGAAATCCTTGAAAGGCTTCTTCATATTTATAAATTATTGTATTTGAAGTTTGTGGCGCTTGAGACAACGCTTCTTCCAACTCTAAACGTTTTTCATTTGTCCCATCTCTTTGTAATGTTAAAGATCTGATTTCATCTTCTAGTTTTAAAATTGTCATCTCAAGTTTGCCACATTCTTCAAATTTTGCTTCAAGACAGCCTTTTATATTTTTAAACTTTTGTTTTAATTTCTGATATGAGCTTAGAGTTTCTGACAAGCATGATTCTAGGTCAGATCGAGAGAGTTCAGAAAATACCTCTTCAGATTCTTCATCTGAGCTGCTCCTGGATGTGGTAGCCATAAATGCCACATTAGCTTGTTCATCAGAGTCAGATTCTGATGAGCCAGATTCACTATCATCCCAGGTAGCCATTCGTCCTTTCTTTGTCCTGAAGGTATTTTTCTTGAAGCTTTCTTTTCTGAAATTGTCTTTCTTTAGCTTGGGGCATTCATTCCTATAGTGACCTGTTTCTTTACATTCATAACAAGTAATGTCTTTGTTAGTTTTACCTTTTGATGTTGATTCTGATCGATCCCCTCTGGGTCTTTGTCTTCTGAAGTTGTTGTTCCTCTTTTTCCAGAGTTGCTTAACTCTTCTGGTCAGGAGAGACAATCCTTCTTCATCATCAGAATCTTCTGGTTCAGAGTCATCAGCATCTTCAGTTTCTGCCTGGAATGCTTTGGTCTTGTCAGATTTGCGTCTTTCAGATCTGGACTTTAATGCTACAGACTTGTTCTTTTTCTGAGGCTCATCTTCCTCTAGTTCTATCTCATGGCTTCTGAGGGAACTGACAAGCTCTTCAAGACTGATATTGTTCAGATCCTTTGACAGCTTCAGGGCAGTAACCATGGGTCTCCACTTCTTTGGCAAACTTCTGACTATCTTTTTGACGTGGTCTGCAGTTGTGTATCCTTTGTCTAGAACCTTGAGACCTGCAATAAGAGTTTGGAATCTAGAGAACATTACCTCTAAGGCTTCGTCATCTTCCATTTTGAAAGCTTCATATTTCTGGATAAGCGCCAGAGCCTTTGTCTCTTTGACTTGAGAGTTTCCTTCATGAGTCATCTTCAGAATGTCAAGTATGTCTTTGGCTGTTTCTCTGTTGGTGATCTTTTCATACTCGTTGTAAGATATAGCATTGAGAAGTATGGTTCTGGCCTTGTGATGATTTTTGAAGACACGCTTCTGATCTTCTGACATCTTGCTTCTGGGAACTTCAACTCCATTTTCTGAGACTGGAGGTGTGTATCCGTCTGTGACAATGTCCCAGAGGTCAGCATCATAACCCAGAAAGAAACTTTCAATTCTATCTTTCCAGTAGTCGAATTTCTCTCCATCAAAGACAAGAGGCTTAGCATTGTAACTGTCTCTTTCATTTGTGTGGGCCATAGTTTTTCTCGTTCTGGATCTCTCTACACTGTTAAGTGTTTGATTAGAAAATCAATAACAGAGCCGAAGCTCTGATACCAATTGAAGGTGAGAAAAACAAGAAAGGGGGGTTTGAATTGTTTTGTAAAATAAGCGCTTTTTCAAAATAAAAACCACACAAGGAATTTATACTGGTTCGCTTATAACACAAGCTACTCCAGTCCACCCGGCCAAGGTGATTTCGCCTTCAACAAGGACTTAATCCACTAATCTTGAAAGATTGTTTACAACCAACGTCTAAGAGAAAGATCTCTTAGTCCTCTCAAGTATACAGACTGCGCAGAGTCACTTGAGGAAATAAAACAACTTAGATAAAAATAGAGTTTGTAATCTAAAGTGCTTCTAGGATAAAGCAAATATTACAAAGGTGATAGCAAAAGGAATGTTTCACGTATGAGCAAAAACTCGTGAAAGATTGAGAGAGAGAGATTTATGATTTCAGTGTACTTGCGCGCCTCTCAATGTTGATTGCTGTCCTTTATATAGAGGTGAAAGGACCGTTGAAATTGATGGCAGATAATATGTCTTGAATAAGAATTAATGCCATAATTTCTGTTGTTTCTTGCCAAAACAACTTTGTCTCCCTGAGTAACTTCTTTCCAAATATAGTTCCTTTCCATTTGAATTTGAAGTTAACGTTACTCTTTCTGAATTAGGAAAGCCACTATCAAAGTCTGCGTGACTCTGGGAATCTTGGAATCTTGCTGTGTTGATTCGGAGCTTCTGAGGTTTATCTTAAGGAGTTCTGATGATGTCTTCAGATGACGCTGAGAGCTTCTGGAATGATATTCCGTTGTTCAGAGTCAGAACTTCTAGAGTGCACTTCTTCTTAGATGCTTCTGATATTCTGCTGATTTGCTCAGAGTTAGAACTTCTTGAGCGTGTTTCTACTTCAGATGCTTCTGATCTTCTGATAATTTGTATCTGATATGATTCTGTATCTGATGACGTCATCAGATCTCTTCCTTCTTTCCTTAGAATCCTGCACACTTAGAACCTTTTCGTTAGGGTGCCATTTTTGGTTTCATCTTTTGTTATCATCAAAATCATGGAATCTGTTGTAGAGCAATTTTTGTTCTTACATGCTGTTGAAGAGGTTAAAGACGAGAAGTCGTGGTATTATGATATCAAATGTTTCCTCCAAAGTCAGATTTACCCGTCTGGGGCATCTTTGAAAGGTAACAAGACTTTGAGAAGATTAGCCGGAAATTTCTACCTGAGTGGTGATGTGTTATATAAGAGAAACTTTAATATGGTTTTGCTCAGATGCATGGATAGACACGAAGCAGACCTATTGATGACTGAAGTCCATGAAGGTTCCTTTGGTACTCATTCCAATGGACATGCAATGGGAAAGAAAATGTTGCGAGCAGGTTACTATTGGCTGACAATGGAATCTGACTGTTGCAGGTTTGTGAAGAAATGCCACAACTGTCAAATATATACAGATAAGATTCATGTTCCTCCGACACTGTTGAACGTCATTTCCTCCCCATGGCCTTTCTCCCTGTGGGGAATTGATATGACCGGCATGATTGAGCCCAAAGCTTCGAATGAACATCGTTTCATCTTGGTGGCAATTGATTACTTCACAAAATGGGTTGAAGCGGCGTTGTATGCGAGTGTAACCAAGCAAGTTCTTATAAGGTTTATCAAGTATCAGATTATATGCCGTTATGGTGTGCCAAGTAAGATCATTTTTAATAATGGATCAAACTTGAATAATAATATGGTGGAAGCTCTTTGTAAAGACTTTAAGATTGCACATCATAATTCTTCTCCCTACAGACCCAAGATGAATGGGGATGTTGAAGCTGCAAACAAGAACATCAAGAAGATTATTCAGAAGATGGTTCTAACATATAAGGATTGACATGAGATGCTCCCATTTTCTTTGCAAGGGTATCGTACATCCATCCGCACTTCAACAGGGGAAACCCCTTTCTCACTTGTTTATGGCATGGAAGTAGTACTCACCGTAGAGGTTGAGATCCCTTCATTGCGTGTGCTCATGGAAGCCAAGTTTACTGAGGCTGAATGGTGTCAAACCAGGTTTGATCAGCTGAATTTGATAGAGGAGAAGAGGTTAACTACCATGTGTCATGGTCAGTTGTATCAGCAGAGGATGAAGAAAGCTTTTGATAAGAAGGTCTGACCTCGTGTATTCAGAGAAGGTGACCTTGTGCTCAAGAAGATCTTGTCGTTTAAACCAGATTCTAGGAGAAAATGGACTCCTAATTACGAAGGCCCATATGTTGTTAAGAGAGCCTTTTTAGGCGGTGCGTTGATTCTTACAACTATGGATGGTGGAGAGTTCACTTGTCTTGTGAACGCAGATGCAATCAAGAAATACTTCGCCTAAAAAAAGGAAAAGAACAACTCACTAAGTTGAAAACCTAAAAGGGCAGCTTAGGCAAAAATGAGCGTCTCGGTGGATTGAAAACCTGAAAGGGCGATCCAGGAAAAAGTTAGAGACATAAAACAGAAAAGAGTTATCCCGATAAATTGAGTACCCCATCTTGGGGAAATTTATGCAAAAATTAGGGATTATGGCAAGTAACTGCATCCTGCTGATCTTCGGATTTGGAGACTTTATTGAGCACAACGGTCGACAGTGATGCATTATCCCCAGTAGCGGCCAAAAGCACAATGGACATCAAAAGTTGGTAGGAGTATTAATGGTCATTTGTATTCAACGTACCCTTTTTCCATGTAAATTACCATTTTTAACTTTGTAAAGATCTATAGAGTCTTGTTATTTACACGCTACCATTCTATTAAATAAAGTTGAGCTTTTACCCAATTGTTTCTACTCTTATTTATTTCAACCAAATAGTTTTAAATTTTAATATGATCATTTTTGAAAATTAAAATTTTAGTCAAAATCATTTTTCTTAAACATATAAAAGCATGAATTTTAAGCAATCGATTTCATTTAAAAAAGAATATTACCAGTGGTTCGAAAGCAGTAAGCCCAAAGTGTGGAGCATTATCGGTTCTCCCCAAGCAGTAGGCGCACTTTTTCTTTCATTCCCATCTACATGATCAGCACCCGGTGTTTGGACAAGTGATTCTCCGTTATCCCCAGCTGAGTATGGACATTTCGTTACGGCAGTTTGCGTGATTTCGACAGAATGTTGGTTTCCCCGTCAGTCGCCATCAGATTTGCTCCCAGTCAGAGTTTCCTCCTGGTTTTTGAGCAGTTGTATGTGTTTATCCTCTGCATGGTTATCTTCCATTAGATATGGTGTTGACCTAAACTTCCCCACAGACGTGATAACAGTTTTTTCCTTGGCAGATCTCCTCTTTCCCCAGTTAGGGTTGAGCCTTTGAGAGGTTGATCTATCTTTTCTCCAGCAGTTGTCTCCCTCTTTTGTGGAGTGACAGAGAATTGTATCGATGATTCAAATCTGCAACACTTTTGTATCCTTTGCGATCATTTTGTCAGAATAATCATATATATATATATATATATATATATATATATATATATATATATATACACTCATATAATTTCTTGATTGCCTCATTACATTTGTTGGCTCATTCTTATAATTCTTATTCTCTGTTATGACGGTACTTTATCCCCATACAAGTTTGGTGTTTGTCCTCCCCCAATTGTAGAATGTCATCCCCTTAAGTAGAAAGACTTTAACCTTTCTCCTTTCCCTACTGAGTTATTTCCTCGTGGACGATTATTATTTCAGTTTCCTCCCCAGTTGATTATCTGGATTGAACCACTCCCCTTGAGTTATATCCTCATTGGGTTGAGTCTTGATTGACCGTTTCTTTCTAGATCTAACCTAGATAGATGTTTTGGGTCCCCTAAGAGTTTATTACCCAGTAACTGGTAATATTCCTCAGTTTGCAGTTTGTTACCTCTTGCCCAATACCCGGAAAAAGTACCCCTCTTTTCTCCCTAGTGGAGTCCCCATCGGATTCATTTTTATGTTTCCCTAGGAAGTATATCCTTGATATGTTCATCCTAACCGATGACGGATATTTTCTTCCTCTGTTTGAGTTTATCCTTGATATGTTCATCCTAACCGATGATGAATACTCTCATCTTTGGTATTCTACCCAGTAAAAAGGTAGTTGTTATCCCTATTTTTCTTCCCCTAGAGAGTTAATCCTTGATATGTTCATCCTAACCGATGACGGGTTTTCTTCTCTTTGTGGTATTCTACCTAGTAAAGCGGTAGTTGTAAATTCTGCTTTTCTTTCCCCTTGTAGAGTTTATCCTTGATATGTTCACTTTAACCAGTGACGGATATTCCCTACTTCGGTATTCTATCCAGTAACTGATAGATGTAATTCCTATTTATCTCCTCCCAGAGTCTATCCTTGATATGTTCATCCTAACCGGTGACAGATTTTCTCTTTGGTGGTATTCTATCCAACATTCAATAGATGTAATTCCTACTTTTTGTTCAGTTGGTTTATCCTTGATATGTTCATCTTAACCGATGACAGATATCCTCTTTGACATCCCCAGGAAAGTCTATCCTTGATATGTTCATCTTATCCGATGATGGGTTTTCTTTCCTTTTAGTCTATCCTTGATATGTTCACCCTAACCGGTGACGGATATTCTCATCTTTGGTCTTTTGCCCAGTAACTGGTATTTGTAAATCCTATTTCTGCAGTTTTTCCCCGGCAAGGCTATTCGTACCCAGTAACCGGTAATGAATGCACTCTCCTGGTAGCCCTCAGCGAGCCATCCTTGATATGTTCATCCTAACCGATGACGGATGTCCTCTCTGTCAGATCTTTATTATCTCCTTACCCAGTAACAGGTCGTGGCTCCTCCCGTGTTGAAGTTTTCTTCTTCCCATGTTGAGTTGAGTGCGCATTTCCTTAGTGAAATCTCTTTTCCTGCATGATTCAAGTATTTCAGTTTTATCCTGATCTACTCGTTTCCCCAACAGATGTTTTCGTTTCCCCGGCTGAGTCTTTCCATTTTCATGGAATTTCTCTAATCACCCAACAGCTTTTAAGTCGAAGCCTGGCCTACGTATAACCCTTGTATCCCCTCAGAGTCTCTGTCTCCCCAGTGAGTTTTCCTTACGGATTGCATTATGCTCCTGCGGACCTTCGGTGTCTCTGATTTCTTTTCCTTTGTGGCAACATTTCCCCACAAAGAATTTGTTTTTACATTCATATCATATGCATCATGAGGTCTCTTAGGGACCAAAGTTTGTTTCTATATGTTATTATTTAAGCCCATTGTACTGAGTCGATATGAATATTTTAACCTTCACCTCCTCAGTTAGAATGTCCTTAAATAAGGGGCACCTGTAAGACCTCAATTTTGACCCTAAGATCCCTCATGTAATGTCATCATATGCATTATCATTGGGTTCATACCTTGGCATTCTCCTTACCCCTCTTTCATTGGGTTTGTTTTAGGAGAGATCACCAAGCACCATCTGATTGTATCATACTTGTATATTATCATTTTACTAACCAAAATACCAAAAATATGTCTTTGCATTTGCCTAACTCTTTTGTAGGCAGGGCATGATCACCTTGATCTATCAAGTTCACATCTAGGGTTTAAGACCCTCATTGCTAAGAGCACAACCAAGGATTGATCTACAATTTCTCTAAGCATCATATATGAGTCCCAATGATGTTTACATGTTATTTTGATCAAATATTCTTCAAGAGTTTGGTATTGGTTTGCATTGGAAACCCTAGTTTGTCTAGGTATCTTGAGTAACTTGATCAAATTACTCAAGAGACACTTCAAAATTCATCATATTATGCATATATGATCTATCATGAGCCTAAAATGTCAAGAGAATTGCAAGTTAGCAAGTTGGTTGATGGTGGTTGGCCAGATGAATTCATCTGATCAAAACTGGGTCCCCCTAGACCCTATCTCCTACAAATTTGCATCATATGAAAATGATTCCAAGAGAAACGTTACTCTAAATTACATTCCAAACAAATTTCATGTTGAGGTCTAGAGCTAATTTTGCTTGGAAAGCCATTTTCTATGTTGAAACATTATAGGTCATTTTGTCTAAACCCTAACTTGAAAGTCATCTTTTCAAGGCCATAACTTGCTCAATTTTTATGAGATGAAAGATTTACAAGTTGCACAATCAAATTCAAGATGTTTACTTAAACTTTGATGTTTGGAGTGAAAGCTAAATAAACTTTTATGAGCATGTGATATGAGGAAACATTGTAGGTCATTTTGGACCAATACCATTGAACAAGTGATTTTCTTCAACTTCAAAAATGCATAACACTCTCATTCTAAATTCAAATGATGTCAAATTGGTGACCATTTTGAAGGTATTTGAAATATATACAACTTTTATGAAGGCACTTTTCTCATTTGGAGCTCACACAAAATGTTTAGTAAGGTGGAACATTGAAGTATATGACTTGACACTTAGAAAAATTTTCAACACGTTGAAATTCCCAAACTTCCACCTCAAAATTCACCATGATCCAAGTTCCAAATAGAGAAGTGTTTAACATAAGAGTTGTTCTTCTTGATCTAAGATTTCCAAAGAGTCCTAATTCATTCATTTTGGATGAGGTTTGCTAGGGTTGCGCAAGGTGTTAACAGGCTTGCATCCATTGGTAAAATCAAAACATCAAATGACCATTTCACTTTGCCTTCCCATTCAAGCTTCATTCAGACTTCAGCACAGTTGAATTTATAACTTAGTGCCTTGCTTCATGGGTCTGTACATGCCCATGCAAGCATGAGCATGACATTGCCAAATTTGGAAGAAATTTCAAGTGTGCAAATAAGACTTCAATTTGCTATAAATAGAGACCATCTGAGCTCATTTGAGAGGACCCCGACGCGCCAGCTTTGCCTCCACTCTTCAAACCCTCATAATTCAAAGGAAAACCTAATAATATTCACTTGAAAATTGAGTTTGAATCTCACTGTTTTGAGATTCAAAAACTCCTGGATCCAAAGCTTTGTACCAATTCTAATCCACTTCTGCAAGCTATTGGTTTACGCCATTTTTTCTTTCAGATCATGTCCTCCTTTTTCATTTTAGTCATGGTGATGATTGAACTAGTCCGGCGAGGTTCGCCTGAGAAGGTGATCGGCCTTTGACTCCGGCAGTGATGTGACATGGTTCAGAGCCATTGATTTCATTAAAATGTTTTAATCACAGGAGTTGGTTTTGATTACCACTTGTGTGCCGCGCTGGCAAAGTTCCATCATGGAACGCACGTTTGTGTTCACTTGATCTTCCATCTCAATTAATGAGGGAGATCAAGTGGTCCACGTTTTTTTTGTAATTTCTGATTTTCATTTTATTCCTTTGATTTTCATTAATTCATATTAGTTTTAATATTGATCCAAAAAATATGAGAGTTTCACCAAAAAAATTTAAATAAATTCCTCTTTCCTATTTTGAATTAAAATTATTTTTTGGATCATTATTTTTCATGATTTAATTGATTTTGTGATTATTTTTAATTATTTAAAATTACTTTTAAGTTTCCAAAAATTATGAAATTTTTTCTCCAAGGTCCTTTGACCTTGGATGACCTGTGATAAATCTCATGGCCATTTCTTTGGTGTTTTGAGGAGGTTTTAGGAATTTGACCAACCATATTTAAATTAATGCATAATTTTTATTATTTTTAATTGAATAAATTCCAAATAAATGTGTTGATCCATTTTGATGGATTTGTGTAAGTTTGCCTTGTGTTGTTGGGCCTTAGTCAAGGTTGATTTGACTTTGTTAGGTTAAGATCATTGGATTTAGGGGATTGATGGAATGTACATTCCATCTCCCAAAATGAATGAATGATGTTAATTTGGTAAATGTCCTCCTTTGTCCAATTTGAGTTTGATCTACCTTCCCTCCCTCTACATCTCTTTCCCCTTCTTTATGCATTCATGTCATGGTCCTATAATATCTCTATATCCTAAGGCTAGTTGATTGCAAAATCAACATAAGTATGGATGAGATTAGGCCACCACTTTTGTATATTCTTTTTGTGTGTTGTATGTTTCATGAGCATAGTCCATTATACTATGTATCTAACATGCATTAACACCAATATTTTATTTCTCGACCTCAAATAGTTGTGACTTGTACACAAGTCCAATTACGATTGCTTAACATAACGCTAAGTTTTTACACAAAAGGCATAACATTCTAGTTAGTGAGATTGTAAGTCTCCCCTCTTTCATGGTATTGTATGGAAACTTGGCCTTTTTTCCTTCCTTTGGAAGATGTCTTGGTTCAAGGATCCATGCTTGTGATAAGTGGGTTGAGTGTTCTCCAAAGAATGACTTAAACGAAAAAAAAGCAAAAGCAATACTAACCTCTAACTCATTAACAACTAACATTTAATTTTAAGTCATTTACTTTAATGCACTTTATTTTTTAAGTCTTATTCATTTTCCATTATTCATATCATTCTAATTGTTTATGTTAATGAAATTTTAACTTTGTCCACTTGGACCATATTTTGTTTGTGTATACTGTGTTTGATTATGTGGTCTTTGACCATTAATGTATATAATAAGAACAAAAACCCTAAAAATATCTTGTGTGGACTCTTGGTTAGATCTAAGACAATTGGACTTAGAATTTAGGAAACACTCCCTATGCAAAGGACTTGGCCAATGCCAATTTTCATGTAACCAAATGCTTGTAATTTGAAACTTCATCTGATACATCATTGAAGATCCATTTGAGTTCATTTGTAACATGATCATTGTGAATTTGTTATTTTGAACCTGTGACTTGTGGCATTGTGGAATTCATCTACTACATGGGAAAATTTGAAGAAGATCGTGGAGTTGCTAAGCATGGATGTGGCTATCTTTATTTAATGTCTTGCTTCTCAAGTTGATATAGTGTGCATTGTTTGTTGCTTAATTCTAAAGTCCAAGGGAATTTGGGGTTTCTATATGACATTCTTGTCTATTGGATTCCAGCCAATTGGTCAGCTCTTTTCAACTCTTAACTTTTAAATTTATGCTTAGGATTAGTCTCTTCATCTCCTCCCCATTTCTATAATTTCAAAATCTCTCTCTTTTTTCAAAAAAACATATTTGCTTGTGCTTGTTTTCTAAACGTAGACCATATTGCAAACTAGAAACTTTGGCCTTATGCCATTGCATTTTCAAACTCATTTTCTTAAACAAACTTGTAAATAGACTTAACCATACTTGACTTAAAATTTTCAAAAAGCAAAAAAGAACTAACTCATTCAAACCATTTTCAGGCCTTTGTGCCTTTCAAGCTTAAATTTTGTTAAAAGCAATGTATCCACTTTGAAATTTATACCACGAACTACGAGGTTTTGATCCCACATTTTTATGTTGGTATGTAGGCATAAGTCCAAAGGTCTTATCAAACAGAAAAATATAATTAATGAATTCTTTTCTCATCCCCCAATTCTATTTATTTGCAAACATTATTTTGTACAAAATACATATGCACACAAAAAGGGCTCCCTAGGAGTACCTAGGACACTTTGGGTGCTAACACCTTCCCTCTGTGTAACCAACCCCCTTACCTGTAGTCCCTGGCGTTTTAATAGTTTTGATTTGAAAACTTCTTACTTTTGGGTTTTGTTCGTACTTTTCCCTTTTCCCTTGGAAACAATAAAAGCGCGGTGGCGACTCTTGTTATTTGATGTCTAGCTTATCCATAGCTTGATAATTATGAAATTACCGTTACAGATTGCCCCATTCTATTGGGTGCTTGCATGGATTTCCCCAGTCTATTGAGTACTGCATGGATTGCCCCAGTCACAAAATATGAAGCAAATTTTTCCTAGGATGATCTCGATCTAACCTGCCCTAATGTCTTAGAACTGTATTCCTCTGATTAACCATCTTAGAGAGATTGACTTCTTGTGCTCCTAGGGTGGCCTGCCCCAATATGAGCCTTGAAGTTACTTTGCCCCTTATTGGGTGATCTTTGAGAGAATTCCCTTGAATAACTGGTCTTGGAGAGATTTGTCGAGTCTCGACATGATTGCCCTAGATTGATTGGATCTTTTACAGATTTCTCAAGTGATTGCCCCAAATTGACTGAATCATGAAGCGACTTGCCTTTTCTGCTCAACAGAGTCTTCAAACATTCTTCCCCTTGGTGGGATCATCAAAAGTGACTTGCCTCTACTCAACAGAGTTCTAAGGAATTCATCCCTTTGGTTTCATCAAGTTTCTCAATTCAGGCTCATTGTGGAAATTTCCTTGATGTCAAATGTTTACTCATGAGTAAGCCAATTTCATTTTGGAAATGATAATGCCAATGTTATGTTTATGCCAGTTTTGAAATCCAATCTTGTTCACTAGAATTATGACATGTAATGAATGGACCACGAATGAGAATGTCATTTCGATACAATCATAAATGATAAGCAAATTGTTTAAGGGTCAGTTTTAACACAATCTTACCGATTGTATGCTTTAGAAATAAACCCTACTTTAATTAGGTCTTTTGAGGGTTGTAACATGACCTGGTTCATGGTTTGAGAAAAAAGGATTTATGGTTCAAAATCTATTCTAACCCACCTGTTCCCCTTGAAGTTCCCTACTCCTACGTTCTACTAACTTGACACAAACACACATCTTCCAAATAAGAATTTGAGTGATGGTCACCCACCTTTTGTTTAGTTTGTGGCCATACTAATTTGCTCATGTCGAGGATTTTTCTTTTGATTCCTCCTGCTTTTGCTGGATTGATTCCAACTTACAATCCACACGGATGCCCTAATTTTTACCTAAGCCACTCATTTTCGAGTTTTTGACTTAGTGGGTTTTCTTTCTTTTTTAGATATTGAATTCCTCATTTATTTTTCTTTTGTTGGAACTAATGCTGTGACATCTTCTCGTTTGATTTGAAGGGGTTGTGACTGCCTCACTCCACTCATTTGTAAGGGACAACCGTTATAAATTTTTGGTTTCCGACCTCTCGTGAGGGATAAGGTATGTTTGATCCTCATATAGGACATTCCCTTTTTGAACGCATAGTCAGACTAACTGATGAATACCCTGCCCCGGGTTAATATTGAGGGTTTTATATACATAAAGAAACTTCTATTCCTTGGCTTAAAAGGGTTGACTAGGGATTATCTTCCTTATACCTCCGGTGGTTTGGGATTGGAAACAATGCCTTACATCATCAACAAGGTTTTTTTCAAAAGCATACATGCAGTGGTCTCATGTATTTCAATTTCATCATTCTCCTTTTGATTGTACTTAAGAAAAAAACTTGATATCGATGAATAAAATATGAGTGGACACGAATGGATTGATTTAAAACATGCATATTCATTTCAATGTCATTATTATTCGAAAATAAACGAGTTTTTACAAGTGAATATTACAATGGACAAAAAGGAAAATTACACATGAAAAAGATTGAATGACAAAATGATCATTGGTATAATCAACCTTATTTCCATCCACATAATAGAATTATTGCTTGCAGAAAGTGACATGACAGTCTTCAAGAATCTTCCCATAGACACCCCTTCAAATCTATCATGGCTTCCACTTGCACTGGTCATGGCATCACATACATGCCATCATGTGGAGGTATCAAGTTATATAGTATACTCATACCACTTGGTTTGAATGCAATAGCCTTTGAATCAATCAGATCTTGTACTTTGTCCTTCATAGCTCTACAATCCTCGATCATGTGCTCGAGTTCCCTTAAGTGGTATACACATCTGACATTGGCGTCGTATCCATGAGGAAAAGGTATTGGAGTAAGCATATCTTCCCTTAGCCGTATCACCGATCTATTGAGAAAAAGAAGGAGAAGTCGACTGTATGACATGGGAACTGGATCAAACTGTCTTTCTGGCCTCCTTGGTCTCTTCTAGCCTTGTTGGGCATATTTCCCATGCTATTTTGGATATTGATTCTAATTCTGCATTGGGCTCCTCTACCTTGGTTGGGGGAATATGCAATGGCTGCTGATAGGGAATCCTTGGAAGTTTGGATTATGGATGATATCCCCGAGGCAGCTCCTGATGTGAGACGAAGTTAGGCAAATGCACAGGAGTGACTACTTCTTGTACGACAACTGGTGTATGATTTCCTTCCCTCCTTAACAAGGTTTACAGGATCTCCATGATCAGGCTCTTCTGAGTCTTGAATTGGTTGACTTCCAACCTCAATGAATCCTGAGCTCTTTGAAGCTCTTCGATAGTGATTTGAAACATGCTTTCAGTTCAAAGAGGATGTCGCGAAATTAACTTGGCGACAACAAATTCTCTGAACAGAAGGCCAAGGTAATAGCGAGATCAACTAGTTTGATTATGAAATGCTTGATGACGCATGATTTATGCTTATCTTTTTTTATTCTCGAGGAACCTTATATGATTTATAATGATTAACACACATTAGTAATGGTAGATAAAGTAAGCACATCGAATTCAAATAATTCAAGCTTTTATTCATGATTTGAGATTACAATTAAGGAGATACAATATAGTAATTCAAATAAAAAACATGGAAGACATAAAGCAATGATCAGATGACACACTTGAACTTGCTCTCTTTCAGCTCCTATAGTTTGACCTTAAACCTTTTCATCATCCACTCACAGAGGTAGACAAACCGAAGTATGGAATGAGGAGTACTTCTCTCATCTGCATCCTCTAAAGAATCATCCAATCTCCAAGGAAACTCCCTGGTCAGCTCGTTGCAAAACCTTACCAAGCCATCGTACTTAGCACGAAACATGGTGGAAACTGGTTGCAATATGTTTATGGACTTTGCATAAGTGTTTAAGATGTTGTTCAGGTTGCTTTCTCGTTGAGCCCCCTCATACTCTCTTTCTTCAGAGCCTTAAACTGGTCTTTCCAATGTTCGACACACTTTTTGGCATGCTCGACTTTTTGGCATTTATCCTTCCAAATATGGGGAGTGATATAGGAAGTTTGCGCTTCTTATTCCTTAAGACGAAGCTCCTAATCAGGTCTGGTATTTGCATTGTAGAGAGATAGTTTGAGCTTCTTGATCTCAACATTAGTTTCATTCACCGATATCTTTTTCTCTCTAGTAGCTAGTTCAGACCAATAGTGAGCTTCCGCCACGCTCTTTCTCAGTTTGTTTTAGTTAGTTATGAAAAGAAGTTAACCCTAAGCCAGCTTTGGATAGGCCATCCTAATATTTCCCCTTGATATCCTCTTCTATCTTGGCTTTCTTCCTGCTTTCAGCCAAGAGTTCAACATCATTCTCACTTTTCCTCATGATTTTTGTATTATCCATATCCACGACATGGAGTTTAGATTGTAACTCTTCGTTTTCTTTGGTCAACCGTGCAATCATAGCTCTTAATGCATCAACCTCCTCCTTCGAATCATGAATAGGTTCTGGCTCTGGCGGAAGAACCATAACTTCAGCACTGTAAGGAAACTTGACTTCCTTCACTCTTTCTATCACCCACTGGCAAAAAAATTCTTTTGCTAGGCAAACTCGGTTACCAAGTTCTTTCCCCTTTTTGTGAATTAGAGTCCAATCTCTCTTGATATTCAACAATAAGTCTTGATTTTATGTTCCTAAACCCAGTAAAATGAAGTCTTCCAGTGACTTTGTACATGGTTCAGTCTCCATTGGGTATCTGAGCTATCCTAAGGCAAGTGATGGGTTGTAGTTAATACAACCTCGGGGACCCATTAAAGGAACTTTCAGAAACTCTCCACAACTGGTAAATACTTGCTCAACCTTCCAAGTAGGAAGATACCATGCTATTGCATCGAAGGTAAGAGAGGCTAGCTTTTGGGACTACTTCAGATCGTTCAGAAATCCTACCTACGGACCCTTCTGAGGTATCTTAGATATGAGTCAAGAGTATAACAGAGATGCACAACTCAAGACTACACCCTTCTTTTTCTCATGTCTGGTTTGAAGACAATAGTACACATCAGCCAACTAAGCAGGGACTAGACTCTCGAACAAGAATACGTTGATATTATAGAGATCTATGTAATCATCATCACTAGGGAACATGATGACTTTATATATGAGAAAAGCCATGACAACGTTGGAAGGTAACCACTTCCGTTCCTTCTCCAAGGCCTAAGCCTTTTCCTCTAGAATTTTTTTGGAGAACCCTCTAGGTCCTAGACCAAATGTTTCATACCGTAACTTTTAACCCTAAGATCCCACATATCATCTACATCCTTGCACACAAACAAGGTCACATCTTGATCCTTTCCCCTATCTTATCTTTAGGTTTGCGTCTTGCATGGATCACCAAGCACCTCTTTGTTGATGTTTTTCCTTTGTGTTTATGTGATTAATTTCTTATCTAACCACTAATCAAAATAGAAAAAATATGTTATTTTTCCTTAAATTTATTTTGCAAAGTAGGGTTTTTTAATCAAGATCATCTCAAAGTTTTGTTGCTTACTTCTCAAGGAAAGTCAAAGGTTCATGTGTTTATTTCCATGCCTTCTTCAACAAGCAACTTCAAGCTTTGAGTAATTTAATCAATAGGCAATGAAGGACACCTTATTTTGAGTTCATGTGATCATTGTTAGTTGGAAAATTTCGTCCCAGAGCATGCGTGTTTGGTTGACCACAGGAACAATCAGAGCATTGGATCGACGTGGCAGAAAACCGGAGTACGGAGTCGACAGGGAAAGAAGTCGGTCAATAATAAATGACTTCAAAGTAAAGCAACAATAATAAAAAGTTAGTCAAATGTTAGTGAAGAGTTTTAATTGATTAAGTCATTGTTTGGAGAACACTCAACCATTCATTCACAAGTATGAATCCATGAACCAAGACATCATCCATGAGAAGAGCTCCAACTTGGATAAATCAATAAGTATGCCACTAGCTCTTATGAATGGAAAAAAGGTCAAGTTTCCACACAATTCCATGAAGAATGGGAGACTTACAATCTCACTTACTAGAATGTTATGCCTCGAGGGACAAATTTAGCTCTATGTTAAGCAATCGTAATTAGACTTATGTAGAAGTCACAACTATCTGAGGTCGGGCAATAAAAATATATGTGTTAACGCATGTTAGAGATTTTATACAAAGGACCAAACTCCTAAAACATACCACACACTAAAAGAAAAGGAAAAAACCTATCTCAGTCAGACTTATGTTGATTCATTTGACACAAGGTCATTGATGAATCAACTAGCATTTAGACATTAGATAAATCATTGGTCAATGATGTATTGAGGAATAATAGAGATGAAGATGAAAAGGGAAGGGGAAATATAAACCCCAATTGATCATAGAAGGAATTTCATTTGATCAATAGTATCCATTCATTTTGGGAGATAAAATGTACATTTCATCAATCCCCTAAATCCAATGGTATTGATCAAACAAAAGTCAAATCAACCATGACCAAGGCCAAACAGAACGTCAAACATCACAATACCATAAAAATGACTCAACATAATTTTTAGACAATTATTCAATTAAAAAACAAATTAAAAATGAATTAAAATGCATTTCAAAATGGACAAAACCTAAAATCCCTTCAAAACACCAAATAAATGGCCAAGGGGTTTATCCTAGGTCAAACAATGTCAAAGGACCTTAGACAAAAAATTTCATAACTTTTGGAAAGACAGAAGTATTTTAAAAATATTTAAAACAAGTCAAAAATTATTTAATTCATGAAAATAATAAAATTAATCCAAAAAGTGATTTTAATTCAAAATATGGAAGAGGAAAATATTTAAAGATTTTTGATGAAAGTCCCATATTTTTTTGATTAAAATTGAATTTAATATGAATAAAATAAAATAAATGGATTAAATGAAAAATCAGAATTAAAAAGAAAAATAGAACGAATGAGGGCCATCAGATCTCCCTCATTAATTGAGATGGCAGATCTGATGGCCAAGCACGCACGTTCCACCAAGGTCCTTAGTCAATGCGCTGCCGGCTTGGTAATCAAAAGGAAAGGCTAGGATTAAAACATTTCAAATAGATCAGATGGTCAGGATGCACGCCAGCACATCACCGGAGCCCTAGCTCCGGTTGTCTTCTCCGGTGGACCTCACCGGACTGGTCGACCATCAACCATCACCAAAATAAAAACTGAGTATACTAATTTAAAGAGAAAAAACCCATGAGCTCGAATCTGGCCTCAATTTCATCTAATTCCAAATATATTGAGAAATATGAGGAATTGAATTTGAGGTACACGACCTGAGTTTCTTCGATTTGACCTCAAAGCAACTCAATCTTGTTTCCTACATTGGTAGGACTTTAGACATCCAATAAACAAGTGGAATAATGGAGAATTGAGAGAGAATCGGAGGCTTGAAGTTTGGAAAAATCACCTTTGGGTTATAGTGATTTGGCTGGATCTTGATGCAATTCCAATTGGTTCTTCCTCGTCTTGCTTGCAGTGATTAATTGAGATGAAAATGGCTATGACCTTGGCAAGGTGTCTCTATCATTCTGAAGCAATGCACTTGTATTTATAGGCTATGGAATTCAGTTTTGCACCATTTGAAAATTGACCAAAATAACCAATATTGTGCATGGGCAAGGAATTAGGCCCAACCAATGATGCAATACACTTTTCAATTCGTGTGCAATTGATGCTGAAGTCATCACATAGAAGCATGCAAAAGAAATTAATCACTTGAGTGCAAAAGTTGCCAAAACAAGCCAAACAAAGGAACCATGTGCAAGTCCCTCAATTCTTATCCAAATGAAGTGATCTTGGATTCTTTAGAAAGGTGACGTCAAGTGGAACAACTTTCATGTTGAACACGTTTCCATATGGAGCTTGGATAATGATGAATTTTGAGGTGGAAGTTGGAGAAATCAAACATGGTTGAAAATTTTCTAAGTACAAAGTCAAATGACCACTTCTTGAACCTTGAATAACTTTTTCTATAAGCTTCAAATTAAAATGGTTTCTTTACCAAAGTTATATCTCTTACATTCCTATTAAATTTGGTCACAAATTTGACATCATTTGGATTTGTCATGAGGGAATTATGGATTTTAGAAGTTGAGGAAAATTGCTTGTTCAATGGTAATGCCAAAATGACCTATAATGTTTCCTCTTGGCACATGCCCTAGCAAGTTGAATTTAATATTTCTCAAAGAATAAAAGTTAGATAATACATCTTGAAATGTATCATGAAACTTGGATGGCCTTAATATCATAAAAAATGAGAAAGCTATGGTTCTTGGAAATTGACCTTCTATCTATGGCACAAATAAAATGACCTATAATCGTTAACCATAAAAAATGACTTTACAAGCAAAAATAACTCTTGATGTAAACAAGAAAGTTGTTTGCAATGTCATAAATATTAATTTGCGCTTGGAATCATTTTCATATGACAAAAACTATAGGAGATCGGGTCTAGGGAACCCTAGTTTTGACCAATTGACTTTCTCTTGTCAACCTCTTTGAACCAACTTGCAAACTTGAAGTTCTCTTGATATTTGGGACTCATGGAGGATTGTATATGCTTGAGATGATGTATAATGAAGAATCCCTTGAAAAATTTGATCATTTGATGAAGAAACTTGCTAAGGAAGTCACACAAGATACCCTGATGAATTAGGGCTTCCACGACAAACAAACATCAAACTCTTGATGAATTCTTGATCAAAATGATAAATGAGGAACATGGGGATTCATATATGATGATTATGACCAATGTGAACCTTTCCTTGATTTATTTTTTGCATTGGGGGTCTCAAACCCAAGATGTTAGCTTGATAGGGCACATATGGATGCACACACTACCTACAAAAGAAACAAAGCTATACATAGACATGTTTTTGGTATTTTAGTTAGTAAAAAAATAAAAATAAAGTATGATAGAATCAAATATGCTTGGTGATCTCTCCCAATGCAAACCCAATGACTGAGGGGTAAGGAGGAAGCCAAGGTGTGATCCCAAAGCCAATGCAAATGATGAGATAACATGAGGGATCTTAGAGTCAAATTTGGGGTCTTACAACTGCCCCTTTTTAAGCACAATCTAGTTGAGGATGTGAAGGTTAAAATCTCTGTATCAACTCAGTGTACTGGACTTAAATAATAACATCAAGAAACAAATTTTGGTCCCTAAGAGACCTCATGATGCATTTGATATGAATGTTAAAATAATATTTATCGGGAATATATTTCCACAAGGGAAAAGAATCCGAAGAGACCGAAAGTCTATAGGAGGATAATTCATTCCATAAGGAAAGTTCACCGAGGAGACAAAGACTCTGGAGATAAAAGTTATGTGTAGGCCAGATTACGACTTGAAAACTGCTGGGAGACACGAGAGGGTTTTCCATGAAAATAAATTAGTGGAGAGACTCGGTCGAGGAAAAAGGAAATATGCATGTATTGGGATAACACCAATACAGCAAGAAACACCCGCTGCGGAAATGCGTGAATCAGGACAAAGCTGAAATATTTACGCAAAAGGGGATTCGATTTTCTCAGAGAAAAAACGAAACCAAAGTCAACTAGGGAAGAAAACTTCAACACATGAGTAAAAAGAGATATATTATTTACTACCGGTTACTGGGTAAAAAGATAATATACTCCGACAAAGGAACATTCGTTACCGGTTAGGGTAAAGATATCAAGGATGAGTCGCTGAGGAAAATGAGGCATATTCATTACTGGTTACTGGGTAAGAATTACCTACTGGGAAAAAGAAATCAAATAGGAATTACAACTATCTGTTACTGGGTAGAATACCAAAAAGAGAGTATCCGTCACCGATTAAGATGAAGATATCTAGGATAAACTCAAAGGGAAGAATGTGTGTCACCGATTCAAGTGAACATATCAAGGATAAAATTCCGAGAAAATAGGGTTTACAACTATCTGTGGGGATAGAAGACCAACGGAAGAGAAAATTCGTCACCGGTTAAAGTGAACATATCAAGGATGAACTCTTATGGGGAAAGTAGGAATTACAACTACCATTTTACTGGGTAGAATGCCAAACAGGAAGAATATCCGTCATAGGTTAAGATGAGCATATCAAGGATACACTACCGGGGAAAAATAGAAATTACAACTATTGGTTACTAGGTAGAATACTAACAAGAGAAAATTTGTCACCGATTAAGGTGAACATATCAAGGATAGTCTCAGAGGGGAAAATAGGATTTATATCTACAAGTTACTAGGTAGAAGACTACAAATAGGAATTACAACTACTGGTTACTGGGTAGAATACCAAACAGGAAGAATACCCGTCACCGGTTAGGATGAACATATCAAGGATAGACTTGCTGGGGAAACGTGAGAACGAATCTGCTGGAGAAAAACAAAGAAGTAAATTAGCTTTTATCGGTTACTAGGCGCAGGTAAATTACTCATAAAAAAGAAGAGTATTACCATCCATTGGGTAATAAACTCTTGGGGACCAAAAGGTCTATCTGTAAGAACTAGAAAGAAACTATCAAACAAGACTAAACCCAATGAGGATATAACTCAAGGGGAGTGGTTCATTCCAGGTAAAGCACTAGGGAGAATGCTAAAATAATAATCATCCATGAGGAAATAACTTAGTGGGGAATGAGAAAGGATAAACTCTTTTTGCTTAAGGGGCTAACACTCTACAATTGAAGGAGGATAGACACACCAATTCTACATGGGGAAGTAATATCCCCGAAGCAGGGGAAAAATCAATGCGATAAAAATGCATAATGAAATATCTAATGATGTGTTTTATGCATGAATATGCATGTATATGATTATGATTATGCTGAAAAACCAACACAAAGGATATAAATGACGAAGATTTGATTCATTACTACCAAACACTCGGCTAATATCAACAAGATGGAAACAACAACTGGAGAATCTGCTATGGATGAAAATAAATCATCTAGCCCATAATAAATCAATTCTGGCTGGGGAAAGACATGGAGAACATGCATCCAACCAAACATGGCAGACTCCACGGGGGAAGAAAACCTCACTAAAAAATATCAACCAATCATGCTGAGTATAAAGAGGGATCTGATGAGGATCCTATCAAGCTAATGCTGCAGGGTATTTTAAGTCAACACTATATAAAATGGGAGAGAACCTTGCAGGGGACATCAACAATATTGCTCAGAACCAAGCATTGTCGGGGGAAGGGCGTCTATTAGGAGATGGAAATCTGATGTGTTCTCCAGTCACAAAAACTATGAGTGAGGAGAACCAGACGCTCTACTAGGGAAACCGTCCAAGATCATATCTATGGAGCTTCACTGGGGATACAAGGATCTTCTAGGATAAATCAAAGACCACAAAAACTTCTTCAATAGTCATCAGATTCTTCTTAGAGATTGCAAAATAAACCAATTCCAAGGCATCAAAATAAACAACCAGATCAAGGCTCACGCAGGGGAGAATCTGTTTTGGCCATGCAACATACCAATAAACGTGTTAGGGACCTAGAGACCAAATAAAGGTTCCAAGACATCCAGGGTTCATTCAACAAGTCATAAACTAGGGAAGGCAAAAATATGAACGCCTCAGCTAGTGAAAGAAGAATTGCAAATGGGACAAATCATCAGCTCTACTGGGGATGAGACCCACCAACTCTATTGGGGATGATAAATTTCTTTGGAAGAAACTTATCAACCATGCTGAGGATGAACGATGAACTATTGAGGAGGACAAACACCAGCCAACTGCTTGGGGAAAACAACAATGCTTCACACATCAAGACTTTATCGTTCTTATATTGCTGTTGACATTCCTTTTTGAAATTGATTATTCTTAATGTAAATGCCTTATTATCTTAAGAAAAATGATTGTTCATTGATTTATTTATTTCAAAATTATCATCATAAAAATTCAATTTTAAAAATAGAAACAAGTAAGAATAACAAATAATTAGATAAAAACTCTACTTTATTTATAGAATCGTAGTCCGCAAATGGCGGGATTCCATGGATCTTTAAAAAGTTTATAAATGGTAATTTACATGGAAAAGGGCTACATTGAGTACAATGACCACTACTGTCCCTACCAACTTCAAAATCCATCGTGCTTGTTTTCGGTTGAGAATGATGAATCAGAACCAAATGACTGCTCAAAACTGCTTCAAAGATCAGGACCAACCGAATGCAATTACTTGTCATAATCCCTAATTTTTTCCTAGATTTCCCCGGGGTGGGGTACTCAATCTACCAGGATGAATTTTTTGTTTTATGTCTCTAACTTTTTCCTGGATCTCCCCGTTAATCTTGGGTCTGTAGGGAGAAGAATTATGATGTGGAATCTTGAAGTCCTTACAAAAAGCTTCCACCATGTTGTTATTCTAGTTCGATCCATTATCAATAATAATCTTACTTGGCACACCATAATGACATATAATCTGATTCTTGATAAACCTTACAACGACTTGTTTGGTCACATATGCATACGATGCCGCTTCAACCCACTTTGTGAAGTAATCAATAGCCACCAGAATGAAACGATGTTCGTTCGAAGCTTTGGGCTCAATCATGCCAATCATATCAATTCCCCACATGGAGAAGGGCCATGGAGAGGAAATGACATTTAAAAGTGTTGGAGGAACATGAATCTTATCTGCATAAACTTGACACTTGTGGAATTTCTTCAAAAACTTGCAACAGTCAGATTCCATTGTCAGCCAATAGTAACCTGCTCTTAACATCTTCTTCTCCATAGCGTGTCCATTGGAATGAGTACCAAAGGAACCTTCATGGACTTCAGTCATCAATATGTCTGCTTCGTGTCTATCCATGCATCTGAGCAAAACCATATCGAAGTTTCTTTTATACAGCACATCACCATTTAGGTAAAAGTTGCTAGATAATCTTCTCAGAGTCTTCTTATCTTTCAAAGATGCCCCAGACTAGTAGATCTGACGTTGGATGAAACATTTGATATCATAATACAATGGATTTTAATCCTTGACTTCTTCAACAGCAAACACATGAGCTGGCCTATCAAGACGCATCACGGTCAAATTAGGAACTTCATTCCATAAATTCATCACAATCATGGAAGCCAATGTTGCAAGAGCATCTGCCATCCGATTTTCATCTCGAGGGATATGATGAAACTCAACCTTTGTAAAGAAAGTTGATATTCTCCTCGCATAATCTTTATATGGTATCAAACTATGTTGATTTGTCTCCCATTCACCTTTGATCTGATTCACAACCAAAGCTGAATCTCCATAGACATCAAGATATTTTATTCCGAGATCAATGGCCTCTTTAAGCCCCATAATACAAGCTTCATATTAAGCCATATTGTTTTTACATTTGAAGGTCAATCTAGCTGTGAACGGAAAATGAGTGCCTTGAGGAGTGTAGCAGTAAATTCATGACCATCAAGCTATGGATAAACTTGATGTCAATAAAACTAGAGTCGCCACTGCGCTTTTATTATTTCCAAAGGAAAAGACAAAAGTACGAACAAAACCCAAAGATAAGAAGTTTTCAAATCAAAACAAATAAAATTCCAGAGATTACATGTAAGGGGGTTGGTTACATAGAGGAAAGGTGTTAGCATCCAAAGTGTCCTAGGTACTCCTTGGGAGCCCTTTTTTATGTGTGCACGTGTTTTTGGTATAAAATATGTTTGATAAAATAGAGTGTGGGGATGAGAAAATAATTCATTGATTATATTTTTTTTGTGTTTGACAAGACCTTCGGTCTTATTGTAAGACCCCAATTTTGACCCTAAGATTCCTCATGCTATTCTCATCATATGCATTAGCATTGGGTTCACACCTTGGGATCCTCCTTACCCCTTATTCATTGGGTTTGCATTGGGAGAGACCACCAAGCACATTTTATTGTATTATACTTCATTTTTTATTTTTTTACTAACCAAAATCTCAAAAATATGTCATTGTATAGTTTAACTCTTTTGTAGGTAGTGGGTATGCTCACCTTTAATCTATCAAGCTCATATCTAGGGTTTAAGACCCTAATTTCAAGGAGCTCAATCAAGAAGTGGTTTACTATGGCTCTAATTATCATATATGAATCCCCATGATCTTCATATGTTATTTTGGTCAAGAAATCATCAATAGTTTGGAGTTGGTTTGCCTTGGAAACCCTAATTCATCTGGGTGTCTTGTGTAACTTATTCAACAAGCTTCTTCACTAATGGATAAAATATTTCAAGAGATACTTCAAATTTCATCATCTTACACATTTATGATCCTCCATGAGTCCTAAAAGTCAAGAGAATGTCAAACTAGCAAGTTGGTTCATGGTGGTTGACCAGAGGAATTCAACTGATTAAAAAACTAGGGTTCCCTAGACCCTATATCCTACAATATTTTTCATATGATAATTATTCCAAGAGAAAAGTTACTCTAAATGACATTCCAAACAACTTTCATGTTTAGGTAAAGAGCTAGTTTTTCTTGGAAAGTCATTTTTTATGGTGAAAGATTATAAGTTATTTTGTCTAAACCCTAATTTGGAGGTCAACTTCCCAAGAGCATAACTTGCTCAATGTTTATGCGATGAAAGCCATTCAAGTTGCACAATAAAGTTAAATATGTATAATTCAACTTTTATTTTTGGAAGAAGAGAAAATTCAACTTTTAAATGCATGTGATATGAGGAGACATTATAGGTCATTTTGGGTCAATACCATTGAACAAGTGATTTTCCTCAACTTCTAAAATGCATAACTCCTTCATGATAAACCCAAATAAGGTCAAATTTGTGACCAAATTGAAGGACTTTGAGATATCTACAACTTTTATGAAGGAACTTTTCTCATTTGAAGCACATAGAAAAAGCTACTCAAGGTGGAAGAAGTGAACATATGGCTTGATACCTAGAATATTTTTTATATGTTTGATTTTCCAAACTTCTACCTCAAAATTCATTATGATACATGATTCAAATGGAAAAGTGTCCATCATGAAAGTTTTTCCTCTTGATCTAACCTTCCTAAAAAGTCCAAATTCATCATATTTGGACAAAGTATGAGTCACTTGCGCATGGCTTAAAGTTGGATGACCATTTGGTATATTTGAACTTCCACTTTCCATACACAAATACATGGCTTGTTAACATGACTTCAGCATCGCTTGTACATGATTTTGGACCTGAATACATCATTACATGGGCCTATCACACGGCCATGCTTTCATGCAAGGCATTTTTCTATTTTTGAAAGTTTGAAAGAAGTGTGCAAATATCATTGCCTTGGCCTATAAATAGAAGTGTATATGGTCAGAATTAAGGACCCTTTCACACCAACTTTGAATCTCCAACCCTAAACCCTCACATTCAAAGGATAACCTTAAGGATTTTCATTGAAAATCGAGTTTGAATCTCCACTGTTTTGAGATTCAAATATCCAAGAGTCCAGCTTCTTTCTTGATCCATTTCCACTCCATCAAGCATCCAGAGCAAGGCCAAGTACAATTGAGAGCAAGATTGTGTCCATCTGAATCTGAAGTGAAGGTGAATTTCTGAATTTTTCATCTCTTCGATTCTCACTCGATTCTCCACTATTCTTTATAATTTTTTATTGTCTGAAGTCCTACCAATGTAGGCAACAAGATTGAGTTGCTTTGACGTCAAATCGAAGCAAGTCAGATCATGATCCTCAAAATTCAACTCCGTGTATCTTTCAATATACTTGGAGTTAAGGGATATTGAGGCCAGATTCGAGCTCCTGAGCATTTTTACTTTAAATTCATGGTCTCCTTTTTCATTTTGGTGATGGTTGAGGGTGGACCAGTTCAGTGAGGTCCACCGGAGAAGAAGATCCGAGCTCTGGCTTCGGCGATGCGTTGGCATGTGTCCAGACCATAGGATCCTTCTATTTTGTTTTAATCTTGAGCGTCTAAATTGATTACCATGTGTGTGGAACATTGACTAAAGTCCATCATGGAACGCGCGCTCTAATCCACTTGATCTGCCACCTCAATTAATGAGGGAGATCAAGTGGTCCACGTATTTTTTGCTTTTTCTGATTTTTATTTTAATTGACTTATTTTCATTAATTCATATTAATTTTAGTATTGATCCAAAAAATATGGGACTTTCACAAAAAATTCTCAAATATTTTTCTCTTTCATTTTCTGAATTAAAATTATTTTTTGGATCAATATTAATATTTTTCATGATTTAATTGTTTTTGTGCATATTTTTAATTGTTTAAAAGTAGTTTTAAGTTTCCAAAAATAATGAATTTTTTTCTCCAGGGTCCTTTGAACTTGTTTGACCTATGTTAAATCTCATGGCCATCTATTTGGTGATTTGATGAGGTTTTAGGATTTTGACCAACCATAATTTAATTTAATGTATTTTTTAATTGATTTTTAATTGTTTAATTGCAAATATATTGTGTTGAGCCATTTTTTTTGACTTGTTGAGTTTCACTATTGTTGTTGGGCCTTGGTCAAGGTTGATTTGACTTTGTTGAGTTAAAATCATTGGATTTAGGGGATTGATGAAATGTACATTTCATCTCCCAAAATGAATGAATGGTTTTAATTTGATAAAAGTCCTCCTTTGACCAATTTGTGTTGATCTCGTCCCCCTCCCCACTTCATCTCAAACCATTCTATCCCCATCCATTTCTTTGACCTATGATATCTCCATATCCTAAGGCTAGTTGATTGCAAAATTAACATAAGTATGGATGAGATTAGGTCCACCCTTTTGCCATAATCTTTTAAGTGTGGTATGTTTTAGGAGTATGGTTCATAATACCATATCTCTAACATGCATTAACACTAAAAAATTTATTGTCTGACCTCAAATTGTTGTGATTTCTACATAAATCCAATTACGATTGCTTCACATAATGCTAAATTTTGACCTAAAAAGCATAGCCTTCTAGTAAGTGAGATTGTAAGTCTCCCTCCTTTCATGGTATTGTGTGGAAACTTGGCTTTTTTTTCTTTCTTTGGAAGATGTCTTGGTTCAATGATCCATGCTTGTGAATAGAGGGTTGAGTGTTCTCCAAAGAATGACTTAAACAATTGAAAAGTAAAAGCAATACTAGCTTCTAATCAACTAACATTTAATTTCAAGCTCTTTACTTTTATGCACTTTAAATTCAAGTCTTTATTCATTTGCCATTATTCATACCATTTAACTTGTTTACTTTAATGCCATTTTCACTTTGCTCACTTGAGCCATATCTTGTGTTTATATTGTGATTGTATATACTTGTTTGTGTATTTTGTTTGTGTTTGTGGTCTTTTGACCTTAATATACATACTATCAACAAAAAACTCTAAAAAAGATTTGTGTGGACTGTTGGATTTGATCTGAGACATTAGACTTAGAATTAGGCAACATTCCCTATGCAAAAGGACTTGGCCAATGCCAACTATTCTGAAGCCAAGTGCTTATGAAGTGAGCTTTCATCCGATGCAAGTATTGAGATCCCATTTGAGTTCATCTGCTACATGGTCTTATTGAAGTTGTTACTTTGAATCTGTGTTTAATGCCTATCTTTGAGCCATTCAAGGAGTATGTTATTTGATACATGGGAAATTATGAAGAAGATCATGGAGTTGCTAAGCTTGGATGTAGCTATCTTTATTTGATGCCTTGTTCTTCACCTTGCTATTGTGCGTATTGATATTGCTTGATTCTAACGTCCAAGGGAAATTGGGTTTCTATATAACATTCTTGTCTATTGGATTGCATCCCATTGGTCAGATCTTTTTAACTCTTAAGTTTTAATTTTTGCTTAGGATTAGTCTCTTCATCTCCTCCCACCTTCTTTAATTTTAAATCTCTCCCTCGTTTTTAAAACCTTCTTTGTTTGTGTTTTCTAAAGTATGACTTGATTACAAAATTTGAAACTTTGGCCTTATGCCATTGCAATTTCAAAACTTTTTTCTTAATCAAATTTGTAAATGAACTTAACTATACTTGACTTAAAATTTCAAATGACAAAAAGAACTAACACTCATTCAAACCTTTTTAGGCCTTTTGTGCCTTTGTTAAACTTAAACTTTTGTTAAAACCAATTCATTCACTTTGAAATTGTTACCACGAACTACGAGGTTTTAATCTCTCATTTTTATGTTGGTACGTAGGCACAAGTCCGAAGATCTTGTCAAACACAAAAATATAATTAATGAGGTCTTTTCTCATCCCCACAATCTATTTATTACAAACCTCATTTTATACCAAAACACATGTACACACAAAAAAGGACTCCCTAGGAGTACCTAGGACACTTTGGGTGCTGACACCTTCCCTCTGTGTAACCAACCCCCTTACCTGTAATATCTGGCATTTTATTAGTTTTGATTTGAAAACTTCTTATCTTTGGGTTTTGGTCGTACTTTTCCCTTTTCCCTTGGAAACAATAAAAGTGTGGTGGCGACTCTGGTTTTATTGATGTCAAGTTTATCCATAGCTTGATGGTCATGAATTTACCGCTACACTTATGCCTAGGTACCAACATAATAACGAGGGATAAAAACCTCGTAGTTCGTGGTAAATATTTTGAATGAGTTGATGAATTGAATTTAACAAAAAAAGTTTAAGTAAAAGGGCACAAAAGGCCAACGTTTTGAATGGGGTTGTTGGTTCTTTTTGTCTTTTTTAAAGTTAAGTCAATATGATTAAGTTTATTTACAAGTTTGATTAAGAAAAAGTTTGAGAATTCATTGGAATAAGGCCAAAGTTTCAAATCATTAAAACATGTTTAAGTTAGAAAACAAGCAAAGAAGATTTTTGAAAAGAGGGAGAAGTTTTGAAATTTAAGAAGTTGGAGGAGATGAATAAGCTATCCTAAGCAAAAATTAAAAGTCTAAGACTTGAAAAGATTTGACCAATGGGATGCAATCCAACTAACAAGAATGTCATATAGAAACCCATTTTCCTTTGAACTTTAATCAAGAACAAGCAACAGGTAATAAGAAATATCCAGACATCATAAAGATCAAGGCATCAAATAAAGATAGACACATTCAAGCAAGTATTCCAATAGCTAGCAGTCTTCAACTTCTTCTCATGTAACAGATGAAATATTCCTTGATCAACTCAGAATAAAACATCAAACATAAACAATATCAAAAATAACACTTAAGCCCAGAGACAAAGTAGCATATGAATCAAAAAGATCCCAAGTCTTGCTTCAGATGAAAGTCATTGTTAAAGATAGCTTAGTCTCAGATGTTGGCATTGGCCAAGTTCTTTAGCATAAGGAATGTTGACTAATTCTAAGTCCAAAAGCTCAGATCAAGTCCCAAAAGTCCACCAAATGTTTTTTAGGGTTTTTCTTGTTATTAAATTTTTTAGGGTCCTAAGACCATAAACAAAACAAAAGCAAGAAAACAATATATACAATCACAGGATATGGCTCAAATGAGCAAAGTAAAAAGGACTTGAAACATAAACAAGTTGCATGAAATAAAAATGGCAATGAATGATAAATGACTAAAATTTAAATTGCATAAAGTAAATGACTTGAAAGAAAAGAAAAAAATGAATAAGAGTTAGTCAATGGTTAGCCAAATGTTAGTTAAAGGTTAGTGTTGAGTTTTAATTGATCAAGTCATTCTTTGGAGAACACCCAACCATTCATTCACAAGTATGAATCCTTAAACCAATACATCTTCCATGAGAAGGGCTCCAACTTGGATAATTCAACAACTATGCCACTAGCTCTCATGAAAAGAAAAAAGGTCAAGTCTCCACATAATGCCATGAAGAATTGGAGACTTACAATCTCACTTACTAGAATGCTATGCCTTGAGGGTAAAATTTAGCTCTATGTTAAGCAATCGTAATTGGACTTATGTACAAGTCATAACTATCTAAGGTCGGGCAATAAAAATATAGGTGTTAATTCATGTTAGAGACTTGGTACAAAGAATAAAACTCCTAAAACATACCACGCACTAAAAGAAAATGGGAGGGACCTATCTCAGTCATACTTGTATTGATTCATCTGAAACAAGGTCATTGACGAATCAATTAGCATTTAGACATTAGAGATTTCATTGGTCAAATGAGGGAATGGGGAAGAATAGATATGAAGATGAAGAGGGAGGGGGAAATAGAAACACAAGTTGATCATGAGAGGAATTTAATCTGATCAAAACCATCCATTCATTTTGGGAGATTAAATGTACATTTCATCAATCCCCTAAATCCAATGGTTTTGATCCAACAAAAGTCAAATCAACCATAACCAAGGTCCAAACAAAAAGTCAAACATCACAAGACCATAAAAATAGCTCAACATAATTTTTATACATTTAATCAATTAAAAGTCAATTAAAATACATTTTAATTTGGTTAAAACCATAAATCCCTTCAAAACACCAAATAAATGCCCAAGGGATTTATCCTAGGTAAAAAAGGTCAAAGGACCTTAGACAAAAAACTTTCATGATTTTTTAAAAAGTTAGAAGTATTTTTAAACAATTAAAAATATGCACAAAAACATTTAATTCATGAAAAATACTAAAATCAATCCAAAAAGTGATTTTAATTGAAAATATGGAAGAGAAAGATATTTAAAGATTTTTTGTGAAAGTCCCATATTTTTTGAATTAAAAATGGATTAATTATGAATTAAATAAAATAAGGTAATCAAATGAAAAATTAGAAAATATGAAAAAACAAGGGCCATCAGATCTCCCTCATTAATTGAGGTGGCAGATTTGATGGCCACGCGCATGGGGAACACGACGCACCAAGGTTAATGCGCTACAAATTGAGTCAAACAAATCAAAGGCCTTGATTATAACATTTAAACATGATCAAGTGGTTGGGAAGGTGCCAACGCACCACTAGAGCATTAGCTCCGGTCTTCTTCTCCGGTGGACCTCATCGGACTGGTCCACCACAAAAATGAAAAGTGAGGACATGGTTTTAAAGGAAAAATGCTCAGGAGCACGAATTTGACCTCCATTTCTTCCAATTCCAAGTATATTGAAAGATACATGGATTTGAAATTTGAGGTTCATGATCTGAGTTGCTTCGATTTAACCTAAAAGCAACCCAATCTTGTTGCCTACATTGGTAGGACTTCAGCAAACCAAAAATCAATCTAAATAGTTGAGAAATGAGGGAGAATCGATGAAGAGAAGTTTCTGAAATTTCACCTTCGGCTAGCTTTAATTCAGCTTGAGCTTGATCAGAATTTGCTTGGTTCTTCCTCTTCTTGCTTGCAGTGACCAATTGAGAAGAAAAAGGCAATGAATCCTTGGAGTTTGAACTTGAAAATAGAAGGTGAAATTCAAACTCGATTTCTAAGAAATCCTCAAGGTATTATATGGTGTGAGGATCAGAGATCTCTTGGAAAAGCTTCAGCAAGGTGTGTGTCTTATTTCTGAAGCAAAGGACTTGTTTATATAGGCAATTTAATTCATTTTTGCACCCTTTGGAAATTTGCAAAAATTAGTAACAATGGTGCATGGATGCATGGGTAATGATTTAGGCCTAAATAATGATGTAATCTCACTCCAATTCGTGAATAATGGATCCAGAAACAATAACATGTAAGCATGCAAAAGGAAATGGACAATTGAATTAAAATCTTTCCAAAATAAACCTATGAAAGGAACCATGTGCAAGTCCCTCAATCTTGGTCCAAATGAGGTGATCTTAGACTTTTTAGAAAGGTGACATCAAGGGGAACAACTTTGATGTTGAACACATTTCCCTCTTCATTTTGGTAACAAGTTTGAAATCATTTGGATTTGGCATGAGGGAGGTATGCATTTTATAAGTTGAGGAAAATTGCTTGTTCAATGGTAATGGCCCAAAATGACCTATAATGTTTCCTCTTGGCACATACTGTAGCGGTAAATTCATGATCATCAAGCTATGGATAAGCTATACATCAAATAACAAGAGTCGCCACCGCGCTTTTATAGTTTCCAAGGGAAAAGGGAAAAGTACGAACACAACCCAAAAAATAAGATGTTTTCAAATCAAAACTAACAAAATGCCAGAGATTACAGGTAAGGGGGTTGGTTACACAGAGGGAAGGTGTTAACACCCAAAGTGTCCTAGGTACTCCTAGGGAGCCCTTTCTTGTGTGCATATGTATTTTGTATAAAGTGATGTTTACAAACAAATAAAATGGGGGGATGAGAAAAGAATTCATTAATTATATTTCTGTGTTTGACAAGACCTTCAGACTTGTGCCTACGTACCAACATAAAAATGAGGGATCAAAACCTCGTAGTTCGTGATACAAATTTCAAAGTGGATGAATCACTTTTAATAAAAAAATTAGTTTGAAAGGCACAAGGGCCTGGAAAATGGTTTGAATGAGTTAGTTCTTTTTGGCTTTTGAAAATTTTAAGGCAAGTATAGTTAAGTTTATTTACATGTTTGATTAAGAAAAAGTTTGAAAAATGCAATGGCATAAGGTCAAAGTTTCTAATTTGCAAAATGGTCCAAGTTATTAAAAAAAACACAAGTACAAGCAAAGAAGTTTTTTTAAAAGGAGGGAGATATTTTGAAATTAAAGAGATGGGGAGAAGATGAAGAGACTAATCCTAAGCACAAATTTAAAAGTTAAGAGTTGAAAAGATCTGACCAATGGGCTGCAATCCAATAGGCAAGAATGCCATATAGAAACCCCAAATTCCCTTGGATATTAAAATCAAGCAACAAACAATGCATACAATATTAACTTGAAGAGCAAGGCATCAAATAAAGATAGCCACATCCAAGCTTTAGCCACTCCATGATCTCCTTCAAATTTTCCCATGTAGAAGATGAATTCCACAAGTCACAGGTTTAAAATAACAGCTTCACAATGATCATGTTGCAGATGAACTCAGATGGATCTTTAATGATGTATCAGATGAAGTTTCAAATTACAAGCACTTGGTTACATGAAAGTTGGCATTGGCCAAGTTCTTTTGCATAGGGATGTTGCCTAGATTCTAAGTCCAATTGTCCAAGATCAAACCAACAGTCCACACAATAGTTTTTTAGGGTTTTTGTTTCTTATTATGTACATTAATGGTCAAAGACCACACAAACAAACAAAATATACACAAACAAGATATATCACACAATATAGTCCATGTGGACAAAGTGTAAAGGCATTAATATAAACAATTAGAATGATATGAATAATAACAAATGAATAGAGCTTAAAAATTAAAGTGCATTAAAAGTAAATGACTTGAAATTAAATGTAAGTTGTTAATGAATTAGAAGTTAGTATTGCTTTTGTTTTTCATTATTTAAGTCATTCTTTGGAGAACACTCAACCCACTTATCACAAGCATGGATCCTTGAACCAAGACATCTTCCAAAGGAAGGGAAAAAGGTCAAGTTTCCACACAATACCATGAAAGAGGGGAGACTTACAATCTCACTAACTAGAATGCTATGCCTTTTTGTGTCAAAATTTTAGCGCTATGTTAAGCAATCGTAATTGGACTTATGTAGAAATCACAACTATTTGAGGTCGGGCAATATAATTTTGGTGTTAATGCATGTTAGAGACATAGTATAATGGACTATGCTCATGAAACATACCACACACAAAAAGAATATGCAAAAGAGATGGCCTAATCTCATCCATACGTATGTTGATTTTTCAATGAACTAGCCTTAGGATTTAGAGACACCATGGACCAAATGAAATGGATGCATAAAGAAGAGGAATTAGATGAAGAGGGAGGGGAATAGATCAAAACTCAAATTGGTCAAAGGAGGACTTTTACCAAATTAAGATCATTCATTCATTTTGGGAGGTGGAATGTACATTCCATCAATCCCCTAAATCCAATGATCTTAACCTAGAAAAGTCAAATCAACCTTGACCAAGGCCCAACAACACAAGTCAAACTTATACAAATCATCAAGATAACTCAACATAATTATTTGGCATTTATTCAATTTAAAAATACTAAAAATAATGCATTAAATTAAATATGGTTTTTCAAATTCCTAAAATCTCATCAAAACATCAAAGAAATAGCCATGAGAT
Organism: Lathyrus oleraceus; assembly: GCF_024323335.1. NCBI lineage: Eukaryota > Viridiplantae > Streptophyta > Magnoliopsida > Fabales > Fabaceae > Lathyrus > Lathyrus oleraceus. The sequence continues at coordinate 484,313,542 of NC_066585.1, read as the reverse complement.
TTATCATAGGTCAAACAAGGTTAAAGGACCTTGGAGAAAAAATTTCAGAATTTTTGGAGACTTAAAAGTATTTTTAAACAATTAAAAATATTCACAAAATCAAATAAATCATAAAAAATATTAATAATGATCCAAAAAATAATTTTAATTCAAAATATGAAAGAGGAATTTATTTAAATTTTTTTGGTGAAACTCTCATATTTTTTGGATCAATATTAAAATTAATATGAATTAATGAAAATCAAATGAAATTAAATGAAAACCAGAAAATCAAAAAACATGGACCACTTGATCTCCCTCATTAATTGAGGTGGCATATCAAGTGGTCATGAGGGCGCGTTCCACCATACACCTGGTCTACTGTTCCACACGTGTGGTAATTACTTTGGACGCTCAAGATTAAAACATTTCAAATGAGATCACCAGACTGGTTCTCAGGCGAGGTCCACCAGACTGGTTCACTCATCACCATCAAGAAACTGAAAAAAGAGGACATGATCTGAAAGAAAAAATGGCACAGAGCACGAATCTGACCTCAATTTCAACTAACTCCAAATATATAGAAAGATATGAGGAGTTGAATTTTGAGGTGTGTCAACTGAGTTGCTTGAATTTGACCTCAAAGCAACTCAATCTTCTCGCCTATATTGGTAGGACTTCAGACAACCAAAGATCTAAGAGAATTGATGAGAATTGAGTGAGAATCAAAGAGAAGAAGATTTCTGAAAATTAACTTCAATGCTGTGCAGAAATGGATCTTGCTTGCTTCAAACTTGACTTGATCACACTCGAGGAGCTTGCAAAAGTGGTTTGGCAATGGTACAACGCTTTGGATCCTAGAGTTTTTGAATCTCCAAACAATGAGATTCAAACTCAATTCTCACGTTTTCCTTTGAATTGTGAGGGTTTCAATGGGGGCAAAGCTGGCGCGGAAGGTCTGTTTGAAATGAGCTCAGAGGCCTTGTATTTATAGCATTTGGGATTGATAATTGCACACTTGAAAAATTGCTAAAAATGGAAAGGGTGATGCACAAGCTTGCATGGGCGTGTCCAGGCCCATGAAGCAATCCATTATGATCCAATTGCAACTGTACTGAAGTTCATATCATGCTTGAATGGCAAGGCAAAGTGAAATGGAATTTTGGACATTTGATTTTCTCCAATGATGCAGAACTGTTAAGACCATGCGCAGGCCTAGCAAACCTCATCCAAAATGCATGAAATAGGGTTCTTTGGAAATATTAGATCAAGGGGAACAACTTTGATGTTGGACACTTTTCCAATTGGAACTCGGGTAATGGTGAATTTTTGGGGTGGATGTTTGGAAATTTCAACATGTTGAAAGTTTTTTTAAAGTGTTAAGTCATATATCTCAATATTCCACCTTGCTTAGGGATGTTGCCTAGATTCTAAGTCCAATTGTTCAAGATCAAACCAACAGTCCACACAATAGTTTTTACGGTTTTTGTTATTATTATGTACATTAATGGTCAAAGACCACACAAAAAAAAAAGTATACACAAACAAGATATATCAATCAATATGGTCCAAGTGGATAAGTGAAAAGGCATTAATATAAACAATTAGAATGGTATGAATAATGTCAAATGAATAAAGCTTAAAAATTAAAGTGCATTAAAATAAAAGACTTAAAATTAAATGTTAGTTGTTAATGAGTTAGAAGTTAGTATTGTTTTGCTTTTGATTTTTAAGTCATTCTTTGGAGAACACTCAACCCACTTATCACAAGCATGGATCCTTGAGCCAAGACATCTTCCAAAGGAAGGAAAAAAGGCCAAGTTTCCACACAATACCATGAAATAGGGGAGACTTACAATCTCACTAACTAGAATGCTATGCCTTTTGTGTCAAAAATTTAGAGCTATGTTAAGCAATCATAATTGGACTTATGTAGAAGTCACAACTATTTGAGGTCGGGCAATAGAATTTTGGTGTTAATGCATGTTAGAGACATAGTATAATGGACTATGCTCATGAAACATACCACACACAAAAAGAATATGCAAAAGAGATGGCCTAATCTCATCCATACTTATGTTGATTTTTCAATGAACTAGCCTTAGGATTTAGAGACATCATGGACCAAATGAAATGGATGCATGAAGAAGGGGAATTAGATGAAGAGGGAGGGGAGTGGATCAAAACTCAAATTGGTCAAAGGAAAACTTTTACCAAGTTAATATCATTCATTCATTTTGGGAGATGGAATTTACATTCCATCAATCCCCTAAATCCAATGATATTAACCTAGCAAAGTTAAATCAACCTTGACCGAGGCCCAACAACACAAGTCAAACTTACACAAATCATCACAAGAGATCAACACAATTATTTGGCATTTATTCAATTTAAAAATACTAAAATAATGCGTTTAAATTAAATATGGTTTGTCAAATTCCTAAAACCTCATCAAAACACCAAAGAAATGGCCATGAGATTTATCATAGGTCAAACAAGGTCAAAGGACCTTGGAGAAAAAATTTCAGAATTTTTAAAGACTTAAAAGTATTTTTAAACAACTAAAAATAATCATAAAATCAATTAAATCATGAAAAATATTAATAATGATCCAAAAAATAATTTTAATTAAGAATATGAAAGAGGAATTTATTTAAATTTTTTTGGTGAAACTGTCATATTTTTTTGATCAATATTAAAATTAATATGAATTAATAAAAATCAAATGAATTAAAACAAAAATCAAAAAAACGTGAGCCACTTGATCTCCCTCATTAATTAAGGTGGCAGATCAAGTGGACACAAACGCGCGTTCCATGATGGAACTCAGTCAGCGCGCCACACGCGTGGTAATCAAAACCAACGCCTAAGATTAAAATAAATTGAATGGATCCTGTGGCTGGGAGACGTGCAAACACACCGCCGGAGCCATAGCTCCGACCTTCTTCTCTGGTGGACCTCCCCAGACTGGTCCACCCTCAACCATCACCAAGACAAAAAAGGAGGATATCATCTTAAAGAAAAAATGGTGTAGAGCACGAATTTGACCTCAATTTCAACTAAATCCAAATATATAAAAGGATATGAGGAGTTGAATTTTGAGGTGTGTCGACTGAGTTGCTTCGATTTGACCTCAAAGCAAGTCATTTTTCTTGCCTATATTTGTAGGACTTCAGACAACAAAATATTTAAAAGAATTGATGAGAATTAATGGAGAATCGAAAAGGTGAAGTTTTCTGAAATTAACTTCAATGTTGTGCAGAACTTGATGTTACTTGCTTCAAACTCGATCTGATCACAATTGAGAAGCTTACAGGAGAGGTTTGGCAATGGTACAAAGCTTTGGATCCTGGAGTTCTTGAATCTCCAAACAATGAGATTCAAACTCAATTTTCAAGTATAAAATTCTCAGGTTTTCCTTTGAAATGTGAGCGTTTCAATTAGGGGGCAAAGCTGGCGCGCTAGGTGTGTTTGAATTGAGCTCCAAGGGCCTGTATTTATAGCAATTGGGACTGATATTTGCACACTTGAAAAATTGCTAAATTTGGACATTTCATGTGTGTACAACCCCATGAAGCAATCCAATTTTATCCACTTGCATCTGTTCTGAAGTTCAAATGAGGCTTGGATGTGAAGGCAATGTGAAATGTGATTTTTGGCATTTGATTTCTTCCAATCATGCAGCTCTATTAAAGCCATGCGCAGCCCTAGAAAATCTCATCCAAAATGCATGAACTTGGGTTCTTTGGAAAGCTTAGATCCAGGGGAACAAGTTTGATGTTGAAAACCTTTTTATTTGGTGCTTGGTTCAGGGTGAATTTTGAGGTGGGAGTTTGGAAATTTTAACATGCTGCAAATTTTTCTAAGTGTAAAGTCATATATCTCAATATTCCACCTTGCTTAACTTTTTATGTGAGCTTCAAATGAGAAACGTGTCTTCATTAAATTTGTGGCTATTTCAAAGACCTTCAAAGTGGTCACCAATTTAATGTCATTTGTATTTATAATGATAGAGTTATGCATTTTTTAAGTTTGGAAAAATCACTTGTTCAATGGTATAGGTAAAAAAATGACCAATAATGTATCTTCATATCACATGCTCATAAAAGTTGATTTAGCTCTCACTCCAAACATAAAAGTTGAAGTAGACATCTTGAATTTGATTGTGCAACTTGGAAATCTTTCATCTTATAAAAATTGAGAAAGTTATGGCCTTGGGAATTTGACTTTCAAACTAGGGTTTAGACAAAATGACCTATAATATTTCAACATAGAAAATGATTTTCCAAGAAAAACTAGCTCTAGGTCTCAACAAGAAAGTTGTTTGGAATGTCATTTAGAGTAACATTTCTCTTGGAATCATTTTTATATGGTGAAAATTGTAGGAGATAGGGTCTAGGGAGACCCAGTTTTAATCAGATGAATTCATCTGGCCAACCACCATCAACCAACTAGCTATCCTTCAATTCTCTTGACTTTTTAGGCTCATGGTAGATAATATATGCATAATATGATGAATTTTGAAGTGCCCCTTGATAATTTTGATCAATTGGTGAGATAGCTTGTTGGAGAAGTTACTTAAGATACCCAATCAAACTAGGGTTTCCAAGGCAAATCATCTCCAAACTCTTGAAGAATACTTGACCAAAATAACATGAAAAGATCATTGGGACTCATATATGATGTTTTGAGATCTTGTGGACCAATCTTTGATTGTGCTCTTAGCCATGAGGGTCTTAAACCCTAGATGCGAACTTGATAGATCAATGGTGATCATGCCCTACCTACAAAAGAGTTAGGCAAATGCAAAGACATATTTTTGGTATTTTGGTTAGTAAAATTATAATATACAAGTATGATACAATCACATGGTGCTTGGTGATCTCTCCCAAATCAAACTCAATGAAAGAGGGGTAAGGAGGATGCCAAGGTGTGATCCCGATGCTAATGCATATGATGAAATTACATGAGAGATCTTAAGGTCAAAATTGGGGTCTTACAGCTGCCCCTATTTAAGGAAGTTCAAACTGAGGAGATAAAGGTTAAAATATTCGTATCGACTCAGTAGAATGGGCTTAAATAACAACATAGAAACAAATTTTGGTCCCTAAGAGACCTCATGATGCATATGATATGAATGTAAAAGCAAAATCTTTGTGGGGAAATATTGCCACAAAGGAAAAGAAATTAGAGAGATCGAATATCCGCAGGAGCATGATGCATTCCATAAGGAAAACTAACTGGGGAGATAGAGACTCTGGGGGATAAAGGGTTATGCGTAGGCCAGGCTGCGACTTAAAGCTGCTGGACGAACTAAAGGAATTCCATAAAATGGAATGACTCAGTCGGGGAAACAAAACATCCGCATGGGATTACAAGTAGATCAGGATAAAATTGAAGTTCTTGAATCAATGTCGGGAAAAGCGATTTCACTAAGGAAAAGCGCACTCAACTCAACTAGGGAAGAAATAAACTTCAACCCAGGAGGAGCAAAAATTCATTATCCACTACCTGCTACTAGGTAAGGAGATAATAAAGATCTGACAAAGATGACATCCGTCATCGGTTAGGGTGAACATATCAAGGATGACTCGCTGGGAACCAACAGGAGGGAATATTCATTACCGGTTACTGGGTAAGAATAACCTTGTTGGGGAAAAACTGCAGAAATAGGATTTACAACCACGGGTTACTGGGCAGAAGACCGAAGATGAGAATACCCGTCACCGGTTAAGGTGAACATATCAAGGATAGACTCAAAGGAAAGAAAATCCGTCATCGATTAAGATGAACATATCAAGGATAGTCTTTCCTGGGAATTGTTAAGGAGGATACCCGTCATGGGTTAAGATGAACATATCAAGGATAAACCAACTGAACAAAAAATAGGAATTACATCTATCGAATACTGGATAGAAGACCATCAAAGAGAAAATTTGTCACTGGTTAGGATGAACATATCAAGGATAGACTCTGTTCAGGAGAAGAGCAGGATTTACAACTACCAGTTACTGGGTAGAAGACCGCAAAGAGGAGGAAACCCGTCATCGGTTAGGATGAACATATCAAGGATTAACCCTCTGGGAACAAAGTAGGGATTACGACTACCTTTTTACTAGGTAGAATACCAAGGATGAGAATATCCGTCATTAGTTAGGATGAACATATCAAGGATAGACTCAGGCAAGGGAGAGAAAGACATCAGTCACCAGTTAGGATGAACATATCAAAGATATACTTCCTGGGGAAACGTGAAGATGAATCCGCTGGGGAGAAAAAGTTGCTCTTGTCGGGTATTGGGCAAAAAGCAAAAAGCACGTGAAGAATATTACCAGTTACTGGGCAATAGGCTCTCAGGGGACCAAAAGCATATATCTAGGTACGATCTAGAAAGAAAAGGTAAATCAAGACTCAACCCAATAAGGATATAACTCAAGGGGAGTAATTCCATCCAGGTAATCAATTGGGGAGTGTAAGACCCTAATTTTGGCCCTAAGATCCCTCATGGCATCATAACATTGCATTTGCATAGCCTCAAGGATCATAAGCATCTTGGATCCTTCACTTTGGGTGGGATCTCTCTTCTTGATCAATCACAAGATCCAAAGCTTCTAGGAGATCCTTTGTGCATTGATATGGTTAATTTAAGATGAAAGCAAGCATGGTAATGGTTCCCAAATCTCTCATCCATCAAATATGCCTCCCAAGTATCTCAATTCATCATTTTGATCAAAGCAAGTCAAGGGGTTTGAGGTTTGTTTCCCAAGGAAACCTTAATTCATTTGTTCATCAACTGTGTCTTGCTCATGAAGCAACCTCAACCCATGGTCAAATAGAATCAAGAGAAGTTCTTTAATTCATCATCTCATGCATATTTGAACTTATTTGAGTGTCCTCAATCATCAATTCATCAAGATATGAGTTGTGGACTTGAGAAGTTGATCGGTCAATTCATCTGACTATTTTGAAATCCATTGAGACCTAACTTTTGATGTGTTTGCCAAATGATGATGACCCCAAGATAAAAAATGTTCTTAAGGACAATATGAACAACTTTCATGTTCATCAAAATTTTATGTAAAGCTTGGAAGGCCATCATCCATTCCAAGACATTATAGGTCATTTTGACTAAAACCCTAATTTTGGGTCAACTTCCCAAGAACATAACTCATTCATTTTTCATGATTTTGAGGTGAGACTTAATGCATTGGAAATATTATTGTGTCTACTTAAAATGTTATGTTGAGAAAAATTGCAAAATCTCAAAAGAAATACATGTGATAATGCAAACACATTATAGGTCACTTTGGGCCAAATGCATTGAAATTTGAAAAAGTCCAACTTCAAGTTCCCATAACGTCTTCATTAAAAATCCAAATGATGAAAAATATAAGTCCAAATTGATTTTTTTGAAAGGATCTACAACTTTCATGTTGAAGATTTTATCATTTGGAGCTTTCATCATTGAAACAGAAGGGTTTGAACATTGGCCAAATTTGGAAACTTCACAAATGCATGTTTTGCACCCTACACTTCAAGCTCAAATTTAATTAATTTCCAAGGCCCAATTGGAGTTTTGATCAACATAGCATCTGTTCCTTATGCAACAAGCTTTATAACCATTACTCATAAGGTCGCATTTGGAGTTTGGAAGCATCATTTTCGAAGACATGAAGAATTAAGGGCATTTTGTGAAATTCATTTCAAACACATTGCATGAGCTGTTAACATTTAATCTGCACGTCCATTTCTTATTTGGTGATGTATATCAATCCATTCCAACCAGAATTGGGCCCTCCATGCGCCTGTACAAGCCCATGCATGGAGGCCCTCTTCTCCCATGCACACGAGTTAGCTCATGCATTCAACCATAGCTTCACAATTCTTCAACCTAATGACGCCTAAATCCCTGCTGAATTGAATCCCCGCCCATACCAAAGGAACAAATCTCATTTTTCTCTAAAAATTTCAGATCTGACATTCAATTGCATTGATTGATTTTTAAGATCCATAGTTCCTAAACCTCTTCACCTTGATCCCTTGAAGCTTCTATTTGCAAAAGGAATCAAAGAGAGCGACTCAATTCTTCACAATCCAAAGGTTTTGCTCAACTGAATTTTGCTTCGAATCTCATCATACATTGCTCCATTTTCCTTGATATTGTGTTGTCTGAAGTCCTTTGTATAGATGCATCATTATTGTGTTCTTAATTGTTGAAATCGAGCAAGTTCAGTTGAACACCACCAAAGTTCCATCACTGATTTCTCTCTTAATAGGAATCTAGAGTGGAATTGAGTGGCATAGGAGTGATGTACATCACTTCACCTTTTGAATGGTACCTGGATCGTGCGTTTTCATGCACATTTTTTCTTCTGCAATTTTGAGCTCTCACCGGAGCTAGTCGGAGAAGACGGTGGCGCTGGCCACCGTCCGTTTTCCAGAATAAGTCACACCCGTTGGATCATGCTTCCAGATCTAATCAGGTCCATTGGATGTCATGACTTTATTTATTTCATTATGTTACTCATTGACTGAGGTTCATGGTACGCGCGCATGCCAATGCCATTGGATCCTCCACGTCATTTAATGAGACACAATCCAACGTGTGTGGATTTTTCATATTTTTCATTTCTGATTTTAATTTCTATTTCATTTTTTAATTCCATTTCATTTTCTAAAATCCATATCTCTTTCATTATTGGTGCAAAAATTATGGGACCAATTGCATTTATTCTCTTTTAATTTCTAGTTTCTAAAAATGATTTTTAATATTTTTTATTTTATCATTTGCTATTTTTTAGTAATTTTCTCTTTTCTGGTTATTTTTAATTCATTTTAAATAGTTTTTGATATTCAAAAAATACAAAAATATTTTCTCAACCTCTTTGAATGATGATAGATATATGAAAAATATTCTCATCAATTTATTAATTTATTTGAGATTTGTTTGAGATTTTAATTCAATTAGGTTATTTTTATGCATTTTTAATTGATTTAAAATAGTTTCTGACTTTTAAAAATGCTGAAATTTTTTGTCAAACTTTGTTTGACCTTGTTGAACTTGGGATAATTCACTTGGACTTTTTAAAGTTGATTTGAAGTGAGTTTGAAGTTTAACCTTTCTTTAATATTTTAATTCAAGTTTTATTTTAAATATTAAAAATGCCAAAAATATTTTGTTTATTTCTTGACTTCCAATCTTCATTTTGCTTCTGTTTTCTATTGTTTGACCTTGATCTTCTCTATCTTTGGTCAACACTTGTTGATTGATACATACCATCTCATTTAATGCACTTTATTTCTTTATTTCTTTCTTTCTTCTTCTTCTCCTTCTTCTTTTTTTTTGATCAATGAGTTAAAGGTTGATGGTTAGCATTGATTAGGGAGGTTTAATCTTCCTTGATTCAAATCTAATTCATCTTGATCAAATGATCAAGTGAATGACTTTGCATTAAGGATAGATTGCTTTCTAAATCAAGCAAAGGACATAAACCAATACAAGATCATTTCTCATCTTCTTTTTGGCATGGCAAGTTGTTGGAGTTTGATTCACTAATCAAGACCTCTAACTTGTGTTGTTGCCTACATTATTATTGACCGACCTCAGATAGTTGTGACTTCTACATAAGTCCAATTACGATTGCTTAACATAGCGCTAAATTTGCCTTATGGCACACTAACTACTAACATTAACCATTAACCATTAACATTTAGTTCTTGCACTTTACATCTATACAATTTACTATTCTTGTACATATTATTCATTTGCTTTTCCCCTTTGCTCACTTGAGCACATGTTTATGCTAATTCAATTTGCCTTTTGCTCACTTGAGCACATAATTGTGTATATATCATTGTGCTTATGTTTTGTTTTGATTGTTGTGGACCAAATGCAAAGAAATGGACAAATGGACTTAGACTTTAGGACTTCCCCTATGCAAATTTGGAGTCAAAGAGCAACTAGTCATTGGGCCTTTAGAGTGCTATAAAAGTCAAAGAGAAACTAGGCATTGGGCCTTTAGAATGCTATAAGTGCTAAAGAAAACTTTGGAAAGACCAATTTCTAAACTCTTGCTTGTTCATTCTTGATTTGTTTGATAGAACTTTTTAATGTGTGTGTTCTTGTGCTAGGTATTCCAACATTGAGTCTAAGTGAGGAACCATTGCCATGAGCTTCTAAGAGAGAGAGATCTAAGAGCCATTGAGGAACTTTCCAAGAACTTAATTGATTGTTGATTGCTTGAGCTTACTATTAATTTGCTTGCATATTCCAAAGGATGGGAACTACTTGGATCATTAATATGATCTCAATAGAGGAACTCCATTTGTAGTCTTATTTTCTCATCCCTTATCTCTTGTATGATTTGGACCTTAGCCATTCTTCTTCTTCCCTCCACTCTAACCCAAGCCAAAACTTTTGTGCAAACATTTAACATTTCTTTTCCAACATTAGAAACCTAAGCCTTATGCTTTGGATTTTCAAACTTTCTTTTCATAATACTTATTTTGAATTGAACCTTTAAATCAAATTTGACCATATTTTATACATACTTTTCATTGGCAAATATAACCCGTTCAAATGTCTTTTTGTGGTTTCAATGGCCACTTCCTTAATTAAAAATTTTCATTACCTTTAGCTATTAGGTTTGAGTTATCCTTGAGGTAGATGTAATACTCACCTATATCCTTAGTGATGGACAATGAGTCTTCCATGCTTATTATAGGGTTAACCCCTCACTAGCATGTTGAAGTTATCCTCACATGGTGGATTTGTGGTTTTAGGGTGAGTTTTCTCCCTTGGATAACAAAAGACCTTAAGGCTTTTGGACCAACCAATTCACCAACCCATTTTTGAGATTTTTACCCCGAACTACGAGGTTTTGATCATAATCTTTTTTAAGATGGTACGTAGGCAATGGGTTTATCTATTCAAGCACAAAATGTAAATAACTTGTATATTCTCTTCTCATCTCTTCAATCATGTTTCACAAACAAATGTTTTGGGTGCTTAAAACCTTCCCATTGCTTAACCAACCCCTTTACCCCGATCTCTGACATTTTTACTAGTTTTTGATTCGATAAAACTTTTAGGTTTTTGTTCGCTTTCTAACGATTCCTTTGGATAAATAGAAGTGCGGTGGCGACTCGACTTGTATGGTTTACCTTGGATTTAGTCAATATCTCTAATGGTAACGAATACCCCGCTACAGAAAAGTGGCGACTCTGCTGGGGAGTATTTGCCTAGTGGGTTTTGTCTACTTTTCATATTTTGTTGTATTGTATTGTATATTGTTTTATGACATATTTTTTATGCAAATTGGGATTACTGTATTGTATGTAATGATTGAAATGCTTGAATATTAATTCCTTGTATGCTTGGTGATCCTTGTGAGATGAGTTCTATACCCGAACTCGAGTGCATTTAGGATAGGAGAATGGCATAGTCTTGTTGACTTGTGTGGAGTTATTCCTTAGCAAGTTGACTTGCAAGTCCATTCACTTGGTGGAGGTCATGTTGGGATCAATAATGTCACACAAGTAGTTGTGGTTAGACATTACTCTTTCCAATATAGACCTTATAAGCCAAGGACCTTAGTTTACCGAGCCCATCTTGGCCTATTCTTAGGATGTAGTGCGAAAGTCGTTCAAGTGTAAGATTTGATATGATTGTTACGCGTTACTACACTCATAAGAGTCTCTCTTGAGAATATTTTTGGAATACGAGTATTCGTTTATCCGATAATATCCGAAAGATGGGATGATGACTATGGGAACCTCTTGTAGAACATGTTTGGCAGGTTTAAACCCTAGTACACTCCCTTTGGGTGGTTCTTAACCGAGACTCCATGCTCGTTACTTGCAACAAACCCTTGATTCATGGTTGATCCGTTCTTGTATCCTTAATATCAATGGAACTTGGGTGTTGATAAGGTGTAAACCATAATCCACCAAAATGGATGATTGATATTAAGGATAACATGATCTATCCCATGACCTTTGTTTGGTGTGCTTTGCTTGATCCTTGAGTGTGTTTGTTGCATTCATGCATTCATGCACCCATTTGCATCCATATCACTAATAATAAGAAAATTTTCAAGGAACTTAAGAGGTCTATTTGCAAATTTTTAGACAGGGAAAGACAAAAAAGAAATACAAAGAAGTACAGTTTTAGACAACCCGACTTGAAAGATCTAAGGAATTTGACATCCTATGTATTAGATCCCTTGGGTTTCAAGGCTCGTTTTGGGAAGCTTCTGTCTATTCTGACTACTCAAGTGGAAGAAGGATTGATGAGTGTATTGGTGCAGTTTTATGATCCCTTGTACCGTTGCTTCACATTTCCGGATTTTTAACTTTTGCCCACGCTTGAGGAGTATGCCTACCTTGTGGGTATACCTATTCTAGACCAGTTGCCGTTCAGTGGCTTAGAGAGTATTCCTACTTCTCGAGAGATTGCTGACATGTTGCATATAGATGAATCTCTGGTTGGTGCGCATATGACTACCAAAGGTGGAATTCAAGGTCTCCCTTATGAGTTCCTCATTGTTCAAGCTTCTATGTATGGGAAGGCCATGAGTGAGGACGCCTTTGAGGCCATATTCGTACTTCTCATCTATGGGCTGATGTTATTCCCCAACATCGACAAGTTTGTGGATGTGAACGCTATTAGGATTTTCTCTACTCTTAATCCCGTTCCGACTCTGTTGGGTGACACTTACTTTTCTTTGCACAAGTGGTTTATTTCTGCAAAGGGTGGTGGTACCATTGTGTGTTGTACAAGTGGTTTATTTCGCACTTGCCGCTGACGGTCGCCTTCAAGGAGAATAAAGGATGTCTACGATGGTCCACGAGGCTCATGTCTCTTACCAATGATGATATCTTTTGGTATAACCGTGTGTATGATGGTGTGCAGATTATCGACTCTTGTGGTGAATTCTCCAATGTGCCTCTTCTTGGTACATGTGGTGGGATTAACTACAACCCTATTTTGGCACGTCGTCAGCTTGGGTTCCCCCTAAAGGATAAACCCAATAACATTCTGTTAGAGGGTGTGTTCTTTCAGGAGGGTAAAGATCCCCAAGGCTTGAAGGGCAGGATGGTCCGCGCTTGGCGCAAGATTCATAGGAAAGGAAGGAAGGAGCTAGGTCCGAAGAACTGTATAGCTTTGGAGCCTTATACTTCTGGGGTGAGGAGGAGAGCTTCCGAATACCTCATGCCTTACGAGTATCCAAGACCTACACCTTTGGTTAAGGCTGGGCCTTCAACCCTCCCTGACCAAGGAGTAAAGGAGTTGAGCGACGAAGACCGTTCACGTGCTTGGATCCGTGAACGAGAGGAGTTGCTGTAACAGATCAAGGAGAAGGATGCTTTGATAGAGTTCCTTGAGCATCAGGTTATTGATGATCCTGATGATGCCTGGACTTCTCTACTTCCTCAGTCTTCCAAGTTTTGGAAGAGGAAGTACGATCGACTCGCCAAAGAGAAGGCAAATATGGAGGCGGCCTATGAGAGGGAGGTGAAGAGGCTTCGTGCATCTTATCTTCCAGTATCCAGAGCTTTAGATGATTGCTTCTAGGGATCCATAGGATGTTCATTTTCCTTCTCTCTTGTATTGTATTTGGTTACCAAGACTGTACTTCTTTGCTGTAAAAATATTTCCAGATATTATTGATGAGATATTTCCATATGTAATAAATGTTTAATATTTCCAATATTTGAAAATAGAACTCTAAAAGTTCCTCTGATAAATAAAAACAAATCATATGCACAAGTATTGCATGCATCATGTGCATAAGAAGGTTTTGCTCCAGGCTTCTTGTTCTATGGTTTAACTCTGTGTTCTTCATTTATTTTGAAGACAAGCTGACTCACCGGTACTACACCAGAGCCAACATTTCGAGACTGATGGATCATTTGGAATAAGAGAACCGCGAGCTGAAGGAGGAAGTGGCCAGAATGACTGCCCTGATGGAGTCATTCATGGCTACCCAGAGCCAGTCTTCTCCGACACCTTCAACTCCTCCCTAGAGGACAGTCATCTCTGAGATTGTCTCCTCAACTGTGCCTGCGGCCAGCGCACACTTTGCTCCAACGGCCATGCCAGCCGGATTCCCATGGGGGATGCCTCCTAATTTCATGCCTGAGGGTCCTGCACCCACTTTTGCTTCCTTGTCGGCATCTAGCCCGGTCCTTGCTGTTCCTCCTCCTGTCGTGTATACTATACCCAGAGTAGACGACACCATCTATCATTCTGAGCCATATGAGGGCCCAGATGTCTATGAAAAGATGGATGCTATGAATGATCAATTTCTTGAACTCCGCAAGGAATTGAAAACTCTTCGAGGAAAGGATCTTTTTGGAAAGTCTGTTGCTGAACTTTGCCTAGTTCTGAATGTGAAGATCCCTAACTTTGAAAAATACAAGGGAAATACTTGCCCTCTCAGTCACCTGGTCATGTATGCCAGGAAAATGTCGACTCAGACCGACAATGACCAATTGCTCATCCACTACTTTCAGGACAGCTTGTCCGGTGCAGCCCTACGTTGGTATATCGGCTTGGATAGCGCGAACATCTGATCCTTCAACGACCTTGGCGAGGCCTTCGTCAAGCAGTACAAATATAATATAGATATGGCTCCCGATAGGGATCAATTGAGGGTCACGTCCCAGAAGGACAAGGAAACATTCAAAGAATACGCCTAGAGGTGGCGAGAGGTAACAACAAAGATCGTGCCCCCGCTAGAAGAGAAAGAGATGACCAAGATCTTTTTGAAGACCTTGAGTTCTTTTTACTATGAGCGGATGATTCCCAGCGCTCCTTCTGACTTCACCGAGATGGTGAACATGGGGATGCGACTCGAAGAAGGGGTCAGGGAAGGGCGCCTGACCAAAGAAGAAGGCTCTTCTGCCAAACGTTATGGGGCGTTTGCAAAGAAGACAGATGGTGAGGCACATGTTGTGACCTCCCATGTGAAACCTAGAAGACCCTCTGTGAGGAGGAAGACCGTGCGTCCTGCCGGTAACCAGTACCAGGTGGCTCATATAGCACCTGTCTTCAGAGATAGTCAGCAACAACAACATCCGCAATATCAACAACAACAACATCGTCCGCAACAGCAGGCCTACCAGCCTCGAAACAGTAATCAAACCGGCACAAGTTATGAGAGGAAGAGGGTCACCTTCGATCCTATTCCGATGACGTATGCCGAGTTGTATCCCTCTTGACCATCCTTCATCATTGTTGCATTGTACTGATATGGAACAGCTTTACCAGATGAATATGGGACTGGACCTGCTAACCGTATGACCAACAGTGATACCGATCTGTTGCTGACGTTGTTACTGTTGTTGTTGTCGTACTGAATGACTACTCTTTCGGGATTCTTTAAAACGGGCACTATGACATTTACAGCGTCATCTACATGACGGGATTGAACAATTTGAATCATGCCTTCATCCATCAACCGCTGGATGTCCCTTTTCACAACCTCACAACCTCTCGGGTTGACACTACAAACACAACCATCATGGTCGTGTTCACAATCACTCACCATACAAATGTCCTTATGCATCTGTACCAAGAACCTCCGGATGAAACGAACATCAAACACTTTAAACTCTCTAGGGCAACCGTCTACCTTATTAACAGAAGAATTCCCATGAGCGGGTAGTGGATTTGCTTTCATGTTTGGCGCACGGTCCTCAAAGGACACCATTCCACTCTTTATCAGCTTCTGAACCTCATACTTGAGCGGATATCAATTCTCTATGTCATGTCCGGGTGCTCCTTGGTGAAAAGCACAACAGATTTTAGGCTTGTAACATTGATAACACTAAAATTTACCGTATTTTCGACTCCGATTTCACATGCATTCTAGTCGTTTTATTAATAGAAACTCGAATTCACTTTTACAATCATCCAAACTTAGAGCAGAGGCAAACTCAGAGCAACTTTGTTTCACTTAGGCATATATTCAGTTTTATAAAATGGTAATCGCTTCGCATTGGAGTGTTACCACAATTGTGTAATCGAGTCTGTGATAGAGTCTGTAATCGAGTTTTGAGCACTTTGGAAGGAAGTTAATCCTGCCGCCATTTTCATTTCCGCATTGCAATTTATTCAAACCTCCGATTGGAGCAGGTTTTTATTACTTTTCTTTATCTTATTTATTTTCCCGCACTCGCTTTACTTTATTTATTTCCCGCACTCGCTTTACTTTATTTATTTCCCGCACTCACTTTACTTTATTTATTTCCCGCACTCGCTTTACTTTATTTATTTCTCGCACTCGCTTTAAATTATTTATTTCCTCGCACTCGCTTTACTTTATTTATTTTCTGCACTCACTTTACTTTTATTTATTTCCTCGCACTCGCTTTACTTTTATTTATTTCTCGCACTCGCACTACTTTTATTTATTTTAATGCACTTTTACTTTACCATGTCTAGCTAAATTTATATGGCTAGAATGTAAGGATCGTAATTGAACCAGTAATCTGTACAATTGTTCGTAGAAACACTTAAGGGATATTTTAACTTTCAACTTAAGTTTTCCCGCACTTCAATTTCGTTGGGTAAGATCGAAAGCCGTCCAACGTCTTTTTAAACTTAATTGTTTTTAACTATTTCAAAAACAGCGAAAGCGCTTTGTTTAGTTCATTAGGAGATTTTAACATTAGGAAGAAAAGAGATTTTAAAACTATTTTCGGACGCGTTTATAAGTTTAGAGTCTGGTTCGTGAGAACCTCTTTTGGTTAAGAAATCCAGGTTATAATACTTTTCAACTTAGTCAAGATACTATATTTCTTAAAAATAGGTTTATTACTCTAACGCAATGCGCGCCTTTTTATAAGTGACAATAAGAGGGTCTGATTAGGGAGTACAACTCGGTTCTGAATACGTGAAAGCGACAGTTCCTGTTAAATTAGTTCTTTTCAAAGTAGGAAACATTGCCCATAAGTAGCTCTACTAGCAATTACTTGGATTATTAATTGATTACGTGAACTACATTCGACCTTGTCTTTATTAATTAATCTTTATTCAACACTTTATTTTTCATTGCACACTCTAAAAAACACCTACTTCGATTGTCTCTGACGCGTTCGTATACTTGCGAAAAGCACGCGTCATGTTTTTGGCGCCGTTGCCGGGGACCAATTTCATCAAATTTCATTTTCCTGTTGTTATATCGTTTAGACTTAGGCTATTTCCCGCCGGTATATACGAAGAACTCGCAGCACCGGAAGTTTAAGCTTAGTATACCCTCTGGCGGAACCTGAACGTTACGCTCGCGCACGTTTATTCTTTCATAGAATTAAGAGAGCTATGGCCGAAGATCAAAACCAAAGACCTCTTAAAGATTTCGCTCAAACATCTAATGAAGAACCTAGTTCTAGTATAGTAAACCGAACCATCCTAGCTAATAATTTTGAACTTAAACCATCTCTGTTACAACTAGTGCAACAAAGACAATTCGTGGGTCTCGATACTGAGAACCCAAACCAACATTTAAAAATATTTCTTCAATTAGCAGACACTTTTAAAACCAATGGAGCTTTTCCTGAGGCAATACGTTTAAGATTATTTCCTTTTTCCCTCAGAGATAAAGCCCTATCATGGTTATATTCCCTTCCACCCAATTCATTACGACTTGGGATAACCTTAAAAGAGTTTTTCTTGCTAGATATTTTCCCCCGAGTAAAACCGTCGTTCTTCGAAACCATATAACTAGATTTACCCAAAACCAAGGAGAATCGTTGTTCGAAGCTTGGGAGAGATATAAAGAGTTGTTACGAGCATGCCTACAATATGGCTTAGAAAATTGGTTAATCATCCAAACCTTCTATAATGGACTTCATTACAACACAAAGATGACCATCGACGTTGCCGCAGGCGGTGCTCTGATGAACAAACCTTATCCTGAAGCTAGTGCCCTCATCGAAGATATGGCTCAAAACCATTAATCATGGGGAGTCGAACGAGCGACAGTTGAGAAGAAGGAAGCCCAAGGAGGAGTGCATGAACTAAGCTCTATAGACATGATGCAAGCTAAAATGGACGCATTAGCCCTTAAAGTCGAGCATATGTGCATAAACCCGAATACTGTAGCCGATGTTTCGTCGGATTTTGAGATATGTGGAACCAAAGGACACCAATCTGCAGAATGCAGTCTATTAAACGAAACCCACTCTGAGCAAGTAAACTACACCCAAGGGAACCCATATTCGAATACCTATAACCCTGGATGGAGGAATCACCCGAACTTCTCCTATAAAAACAATAACCCTATACAAAATAATGCACCTCCGAGACCTAGTTATCAAGCCCCTAGATCAAATCAACTTATGCAACCTGTACCACCAAAGCCGAGCCTTGAGAAAATTATGGAAAATTTTATCACCGCTCAAACCCAATAAAACAAGGAGTTCATGAACCAAAACATTCATGTTAACGAATTGATTACTCAGTTAGGAACCAAGGTTGACCAAATAGTTACTCATACCAAGATGCTTGAAACCCAGATCTCTCAGGTAGCTTTAAACCAAGCCCCTCAGACTACACCTGGAGGACAATTCCCTGGACAACCTCAACAAAATCCGAGAGGACAAGCCAATGCCATTACCCTATGAAGTGGGAACGCTTATGATGAGCCACCAAACCCTAGATTGAGTGTGTAGCGGTGTATTCGTCGCTATATGATCTATAGATTAAATCATAAGCAAGAGATACAATGATTTTCGAGTCGCCACCGCACTTTTATTTATCCAAAGGACTGGCTAAAAAGCGAACAAAAGCCTAAGAAGTTTTACACGTAGAAAACTAATAAAAAGATCAGAGAGTCTGGGTAAGGGGTAAATTACGCAATGGGAAGGTGTTAGGCACCCACTACGTCCTAGGTACTCCTAGGGAGCCCTTTTCACACTTGTTGTACTAAATTGTTATTTGTTATGACATAAGTATTGTGCAAACATGATTGGGATGATGAGAAAAGAATATACAAGTTAGTTATTTTTGTGTTATTGGGTTTGAACGGATGAACCCGCTGCCTACGTACCTTCCATCAAAGGTAAGGATCAAAACGCCGTAGTTCGGCTAAAAGATTTCCAAAAGTTGGTGGATTCAATTTTAAACAATAACACTGAGGCTTTTCATTATCAATGGGAGAACACTCGACCAAGACCAACATCCACCATGTGAGGATAGCTTCGACGCACTAGAGGGGTTAGCCCTGTTTTCAGTACGGAAGTCTTACTGTCGACTCACTAAGGATAGGCAAGATTTACATCAACCACAATGATAATTGAAACCTATGGCTAATGCATGAAAAGATTAACAATGGACAAAGCCAAAACAATTGAATGAGTGAAGTTAATTGATTGTGATTATGAAAATGGAGTCAAAGTATGATTAAGATTGATTTGAAAGAAGTATTATGAAAATGAGTTTGAAAAAAGTCAAGGACTTGGGGTCCAGGTTTTTAATTTGAAAACATGAAGAAGTTTGCACAATATCTATGTCAAGTTTGAAATCAAAGTGTGAAAAGGTTTAGGACATAATGAGGATGAATGGATGAAGATGGATTGTAAAACTTCTTAGAAGGTTCACTTCTTGAAATCATATAGGAGATGATTCAAGTGTGTCCTTTGGAATGGCAATGGATAATAATAAACAAAGAAGAAAGTCAACAAAAGCGGATATCGGATGCCAATCACTGGGCTTATACCAATCTCCTAAAACAGAACGGGATATCAGAGGCCACTCAATGGTCTTACACTAATCTCCTCAAAAGAAAACAAAGATGAAATATGGAAGTCAACTGCCAATCTATCTGGGCTTAGGTTAACTCCACATATGCTCATAGGAAAACCAATGCCACATTACAGGGACTTACAATGGATCCTCACATACAAGAACAGAAGCAACACATGATCATAGGAAAGCAAATGCCAACTTACAGGGACTTACAATTGCAACCTCACATACAATCAACAAATGCAACTTATGATCACAGGAGAGCAAATGCCAACTTACAGGGACTTACAATTGCATCCTCACATAAACAAACAGAAGCAAAACATGGATGTCAGATGCCAATCTATCTGGGCTTACTCTAACCTCCACAGTATGGTCCTAGGAATACAAATGCCAACTTACAGGGACTTATAATTGTATCCTCACATACAAAGAAACAAAGCAACATGTGATCATAGGAAAGCAAATGCCAACTTACAGGGACTTACAATTGCAACCTCACATACAATCAAATGCATCAAGCAAAGATAAGATGAGTGGCCAAGGTGATGGTCTTATACTCACTTCCATATCATAGGAGCAATGGCCAATGAATGGTCTTACAATTGTCCTCAATGGGTAAACAACAAAGATAATGTCACAAAGACAAATGAGATGATCATGCATTGATGAGCAATAAATGATGATAAGTGCATAGAGCATACAAGCAAGCATGTGCATATGAAGCAATCAAGCAATCAATGAAGTCAATCAGCACGCACTATAACCAAACAAGGAGGCTCATACAAAAGGTTAGGCATTGAAGCCAACTGGAATAGGGTCACAGGTGCTCTTAACCTTGCCATTGAGGGGCTAAGGTGAAGCAGATGAAAGGAGATGAGGGGTGTGCCTCATTTCTCTTATCCCTGATCAGGGAGAGCATTGAATATCAGAAAGTGTGGGAGTTCAGAAAGTAGGAACTCTCTCCACATATTGACTCGATAGATCTTGGGTTTTGATCTCAATGCTACAACCATGTAATGGGAGCAAGGAGAAGACTCACAGAATAGTAGGGGATAGGTTGCTTATCCCTTTGATCTACCAATTGCCTTACTTGAAGAACTTTTCCTGCTTGGGACAAAATTAAACACACACAAGCATTGCCTCTTAAGGAGGACTTCAGACAGTTTGCCCGGCCACATAACAGGCCGGGTCTCCAGACTACATGAAGAAAGAGGGATTACCTCAAAGCAAAATTGCTAAATAGCAAAGCAAAGCAAGTTCAAAGAACTAAGCAACTAATGGTACCTGAAATAGTCAAACAGATCAGTACAGAGTTCAACAGTCAAAGCAAAAGGAAACAGAAGTCAACAGTCAAACAGATAGACAAATGTGCAAAGCACAAGGCACAAGGCTTATGAGCCAAGCAACCTACAAAACAAAGAGGTTAGCACATGATAAACAATCAAGCTCAAACAAATTGGATTGTTCTCTTTGAAGCATTTGTGCTTAACCTGAAACAATGAGCTCAAACATAAGCAACAGGACCACTAGGACAAGCCTAGGGTCAAAATGAAATGAGAAAGTCAAAACAGCAAGGGATAGTCAACCAAAATCAAGTTCAAACATTTAAGAAGCAAACCCAATTGGTTTCAAGTTCATATCATGCATCATCATGATTTTATAGACAAAAGAAGTCAAAGCATGGCAAATGAGGGCTCAAAGAAGTCAACAGCAAGACTTAGCTCAAAAGCAATCATAATCAATTCCAAAAATCAGCAAATAAATCATGGTCAATCACAATCCATAACATGACATTCATATAAAATTTCAGCTCAATTGGATCATGGGAAGAGGGTCAATTAAAATCAGGAAGTCAAAACAATTTTAAGCATGCTCAAAGAAGTCAATCAAACATGTGTCAACTTCAAAAAATCATAACTAAATGAAAACAGATGAGAAATGAATGGGATCAACACCAATGCAAAGCTTAAGATGTCTAGTATGTACATGTAAAATTTCATGATCATCCAATAAGGTATGAAAATTTCACAAAGGAAATGGCAAGATGTATCACACAAGTCAACATTTTGGTCAAACAGGGGATAAAAATCTCAAACAATTAGGAAATGGCATAATTAATTCCAAGAAAAATCACAAGTCAACTAGACATATAAGAGAAGGTTCATGCAAAATTTCACATTAATTGGAGGTCAGGAAGCATGTCAACAAAAATCATGAAATTGCATATCATTGGTGTAACACAAATTGTCACACCCTACTTCCAAAATTCATATCTCAACAACCACATAAGATAAATTCAAGAACTCTACGTCAAAACAAACATGAATGAGTGTAGATTAACCACAAAAAATTTCAACTCAAATGGATGCATCATCACAATTTCAAAATGGTTTTGGCAAAAGGTACAAAATGAGCATACATGTCAAGAAACCTAAAACCATTAAAAATCCAGCCAACCAAAAATTCAGCAAAAATCATGATAAAATAATAGACATTCAACAGGACATGATGCAAAAAATTCCATGATTTTTGGAGTTGAAATGCACGAGTTGTGAATTTTGTAAGTTGAGTAATGAATTTGGAACAAATGAACAAGATGAACATGTTTTACTAGGTCAACATGGTTGACCGGTGGCACTTTTGTAATTACCACCCTCATTAAACGAACGCAGCGCATCAGCCAAGCAAATGAAATGTTCTGATTGGCTATCACCAATAGAACAGTAACAACACGTGAAAACAAACAAGTTCTGGAAATTCAATTAGGGTTTGTGAATGGAACAATATTCTTCATCATCTCCAACAATCGTGGAAAACCAACATGCCCAGAAATCGACAGCAAGCATATCAATCGATTCAGCAAACCAAGCACAAGCATAATCCAAACATGGTTTTCATGAAATCATCATCATCAAAGCAAATCAACTGAAAACATATTTGAGCATACAAATGAAAATCCAGATTTCTCATGCATGACACAACCATTTCAAGCAATCCATAGTTCATTAGAATCAGCAAAGAGCAAACTATCATAAGCATAGCATGGATTAGAGAAAGAAGGTGGTTGAAACCTTACTTGATTTTGAAGAAAGGAGTGGAGCAGTGGTTATTTTGGCGATGCAGCTCGAAACAGATGAAGCTCTTGGTTTGAAATGATGGCTGGAGGGTGGCTTGAAGCTCAGCAATTCTTGGAAACACCAAAATCGAAAATCACCATTGTTGTGGCTTCATGTAGCAGCAGCATGAAATGATGTTACAGCAAGGAAACAGGGCCCCAAACAAGCTCAAGATTGTTGGTGAATGATGAAAATACCAAGGGTTGCTCGAGGGTTTTGAGAGTTTTGCTCAAAAAATGCAATATGTCAAAATGCAAATTTGAGAGAGAATGAGTTTTTCTGTTCGATAGAGGCTGCAGCTAGGGTTGGAATGTGCAGAAAATGTCTTTAAATATCTATGTTTAAGCTTTGCTAAGTGGATGGTAATCATGCTTTGCTCATTTTAACCAATTTGCTAATCTTGCAATTTTGACCAAATGGTGGTATGTGGTAGCATGCTGCTCGAATTTTGGGCCTTGGCAAGTCAGAAATCATGTTTTGAAACAATTCCAAATGGCTAATGTGGTAGGAAATGCTTAAAACAAAACTTCAAAAATACACCTCACTTGAAATTCAACCATGTTAGGTTCAAAAATGCCATTTTGATTGGCAATGTTTTGGCACATGAAATTTATATTTTTGGAAAGAGGAGGTAAAATGTGGTTTGTAGGAAAAAACCCCACCAAAATTGGCCAAATGGTTCATGAGATATGGCCCTTTGAAGTTCATGATTTTGTGAAAATGAATCGATCATATCTTGCCAACCAAACATGGGATTTGAGAGTTCTTGGACTTTTTGGAAATGGGAGAACAAGATCTTCAACTTTCATGTTGGGCAAAAATTCATTTGGAGCTTGTATCATGATGTAAGTTTAAGATCAAGAAGTTTCCATTTTTGGCAAATTTGAATTACAAGCCAAGTTTCTATTTCTGGAAATTTTCTGTTTGACTTGATTTTCTTCCATGATGAGGTTGGACATGATATATGAGGCTTATATAAGCATGAATGAACTCCTTCAAATCAATTCCATCCATCAAATCACTGATTAAATCCACAGTTGACCAAGTTTGACTTCAGTTGACTTTTCTAGGGTTTTGCATGATTGAACCACTTCTGATGAATTCCAAACCCTGATTCTTTGAGACCTTGATTCCAAATGATGTCTCAAGTCATGTGAACTCTTGATTATTGATCATGGTGCCCAAATTCTGCAAGAATGGCCACCATCCACTGCAATGACTGACTTTGACTGATTTTGACATAATTGGCTGATGATTGCTTCAGCTGCAAGTAACAAGGTTAGAATGACAATATTTTTGTACTTTTTGGTTAGTAAACATATGAAAAGCAAAGATATACAAATGCAAAACATGCTTGGTGATCAAGAACCACACTCACAAGGCAACCTACCCACTAGGAGGGAAACTAGGGCATGCAATGATCCTTGAGGCCATGATATGATATGATATGGGCCATGAGGGATCTTAGGGCCAAAATTGGGGTCTTACAGATGCCCCTATTTAAGGTCATTCTAGCCGGAGAAGTGAAGTTTAGAAATCTTCATCTCGACGCGGTAGAATGGGCTTAAATAACAATAATGAGACAAATTTTGGTCCCTAAGAGACCTCATGATGTAAATGTATGTATGCAAAAGACACAAATTCCGTGGGGAATATGATTCACACAGAAGAAAAGACGATCCATCGGAGTAATATACTCACCAGGCACAGAGACTCTAACAAGACTCTGGTCGGGGGTAGACAAAACTGACACAACGTGAACAAGACACGACTCTGATTAGGGAAACAGAAAACAGATTGGAGACCTCACTGGGGAGTGAAGGACTCACACTGGGGAAGGAAAATGCCAATAGGAAAATAAATCCATTGGAGAGACACAAGCTGACTCCTGGGGGGAAGCAAAAAGAAGTTCCACTAGGGAAGCACAAGAATGAGGTGTTACCGGTATAAGGGTAACAAACTCAGGAAGGAACACCAAGGATACCGGGTTGTAGGTATGTAACAGGTGACCGACCAAAGACGTGAATTGGATTTCACTTCCAAAACACTCATCATCCTGAAGAGAGCTAGAAAAGCAAACTTGTTTATAGGATGGATATTCGATTCTACAAAGAATACGAATCTTACTCCGAGGGGAAAGCAACAAAGGATTGACCCAAGGGTGAACGAGATATAATATCCATTACCGTCAGAACGTGGATAGAATACTCTCATGAGACATATTATCTATTACCGTCAGAACGTAGATAATAAACTCGCATGGTAAGAAACACCAGAGATACCGGTTACTGGGTATATAATAGGTGACCGACCAAAGCGTGAATTGGATTTCACTTCCAAAACACTCATCATCCAAAACACAAACTGGTTAAAGGATGGATATTCGATTCTACAAAGAATACGAATCTTGCTCAGCTGGGAAAATCAACAAAGGATTCCAACTAAAGAGCGCATGAGACATATTATTCATTACCGGCAGACCGTGAATAATATACTCGCATGGTAAGAAACACCAGAGATACCGGTTACTGGGTATATAATAGGTGATCTACCGAAAACGTGAATTGGATTTCACTTCCAAAACACTCATCATCCAAAACACAAACTGGTTAAAGGATGGATATTCGATTCTACAAAGAATACGAATCTTACTCAACTGGGGACACAAACCCAAAGAGTGCATGAGATATAATATCCATTACCGGCAGACCGAGGATAAGATACTCGCATGAGATATATTATCTATTACCGTCAGAACGTAGATAACAAACTCGCATGGTAAGAAACACCAGAGATACCGGTTACTGGGTATATAATAGGTGATCTACCGAAACGTGAATTGGATTTCACTTCCAAAACACTCATCATCCAAAACACAAACTGGTTAAAGGATGGATATTCGATTCTACAAAGAATACGAATCTTGCTCAGCTGGGAAAATCAACAAAGGATTCCAACTAAAGAGCGCATGAGACATATTATTCATTACCGGCAGACCGTGAATAATACACTCGCATGGTAAGAAACACCAGGGATACCGGTTACTGGGTATATAATAGGTGATCTACCGAAACGTGAATTGGATTTCACTTCCAAAACACTCATCATCCGAAAGGAGGGCTTGAAAAAGCAAATCGACTTACAGGATGGGCATTCGAGTCCACAACGGGAAAACGAATCTTACTCAACTGGGGACACAAACCCAAAAAGTGCATGAGATATAATATCCATTACCGGCAGACCGTGGATAAGAATACTCGCATGAGATATATTATCTATTACCGTCAGAACGTAGATAATAAACTCGCATGGTAAGAAACACCAGAGATACCGGTTACTGGGTATATAATAGGTGATCTACCGAAACGTGAATTGGATTTCACTTCCAAAACACTCATCATCCAAAACACAAACTGGTTAAAGGATGGATATTCGATTCTACAAAGAATACGAATCTTGCTCAGTTGGGGAAAATCAACAAAGGATTCCAACTAAAGAGCGCATGAGATATATTATTCATTACCGGCAGACCGCGAATAATATACTCGAAAGGAAAAGACACCAGAGATACCGAAGTATATAATAGGTGACTAACCAAAAAGAGAGACAATCGATACCAAGCATACGGGTAAACGAAAGACAACTCAAAGGGATAAATTGCAAGCATCCGGTAATTATCCAACAACAGGAAATATTCGATTCCGCAAAGGGAAATAACGAATCTTACTCGACTGGGGAAACGCAAAAGGCTTCGACTGAAGAGTGCATGAGATATATTATTCATTACCGGCAGACCGTGAATAATACACTCGCATGGAAGATTATCCACAACCGGTTACTGGGTTAATAAATGATAAATCAACCGAAAAGAAAGGCATCGGGATACCAAACTAGGTATATAATGATGACCAATCAAAAGGAGCAACATACATTACCAACAAAAGGGTAAATGAAAGACAATCTGCTGAGGATTCATTGATGAAAATCAAAGATCCGGGGAACACAATCACTGACACAAGGTGAAAGGACCCGCTGGGGATAAAATTGCTAGCATACGGCAATTATCCACAAAAGACTTGCTAGGGATATAAGTGCTGATCTGAGCAACTTATCCAAGCGAAGGAAAAAAAATCAACATCAAGAATTAGATGAAGATACCCACGAGGGAAATTGTCATCGGTTGGGATGAACAACAAAGTTAACTCTGCAAGTGGAGAAAACGGGGTTTATGACTACCGGTTTGTAGGTAGAAAAACCAACAACTCTGGCTGGAGAATAAAAGGTGTATAACCACAAATTCTGTCAAGAAAGCCAGGAGAAGTAGGACTTATAACTACCGGTATGAGGGTAGAGGCCCAAAACTACTCCGCTGGGGAACAACCCACTGGGAAGCACAAGACTTTTGACAAATAGCCAATTCGGGAATAATCCGAAAAGACGGACTGAATCGAGACATGTCCTAATGAGGATGTAACTCAAATAGGAAAATCCATCCCAATATATGTGTTGGGAGGAAACGGAAGAAACCGTCATCCACGAGGATATATCTCAGTGGGGAACTGCAGAAGGAAAGACCAACACTTTCTGCTTATGGGGCTGACTCTATATGGAGAGATTTTAACACCCAACATCTGCTTGGGGAGACCTGTAAAGAGATCTATATCACCATAGCAGGAGACACGACAAACAAAGGATACATGGCAAGAAATGCGACATGAATATCTGAATGTTTATGAATATGCATGAATATGCGTGATTTATGTTTGATGAATGCTGACAAAACAGACAATTCTAACACGAACAGGTCCAGGAACTAAACGCCCGGTATTATACTTCCAGGGGAAAAACCAGCTGGAGAGCCAATCTGCGGAGATCTACATGCTGTAAAGCAAAGATCTGCGGGTACTGCTGAAGAAGCAGAGGGTCGGAGATATCAGGAAACAACCCAATCCAGGTACAGAAAGTCACAACGGGCAAAACAGCCACCAAGACAAATCTGTAGGGGAACAAGAGAAGTCCCAAAGTATCTGCAGGGGATCCCAGTGTCGACTGAGAAACAAAAGTGCGTTGCACAAGCACGAACTGCCGTAGAAGCAACTCCACATAACTCCGCTGGGGAACAATCCACTGAGGGAGAATGATATCATCCAAATAGAATCTAACTGCATAAGCAACTCTACTGGGGAAAACTGTCGGCTACTCTCTTGGGGAACAAACCACTGAGGGAGGACAGATCAAACAAGCAGATTCTACAACAAACCAACTCCACTTGGGGAGAATAGACATAGAGAACTGATCACAACAAGTAGATTCTGCAATATAAGCCACTCTACTGGGGATCACAAACAGTCAGGAAAACAATCCGTTCACTGGAGGCCAAAGCCATCATCCGACCATACTGGGGATTGAAAGAGTATTCAACAGGCAAAACTGCTACAACAAACACTCTGCAGACTAAGCTGAGGAAAAGATGGATGCAATACTGGGATGTCAACCCAATCAACCACTGAGTAGGAAAATAAATCCTGCTCTGCTGAAGAGAAAAACTCTGATGGAGAGATAGCAACAATTCCGCAGACGACTTCGCCGGGGAAAAAGCAAAGTACCGGGTATCAAACCACTGACTTACCAAGTCTTCAAAAAGAAAGCGATCGTGCTGAGGAAACAGGCAACTCCGCTGGCAACTGCACTGGGAAGAGTGACAACAACTCTGCTCGCAAATCCGATGGGGATATCAATAACAGCTCTACTCATGACTGTGTTGAGGAGACAAATAAAGTCTGGGGCAGACGACCCACTGGAGAAAGTGACGGGCACCAAGATGACAAACCATCAACCGCCGAAACTTCACAATAAAACACCCATGCTGGTGAAAACTGCTGCTGGAGAAAACGAAGTCTTCAACAACACTCTGATTGCGACTATACTAGGGAATAACCCCAACAACAACTCTGTTTGAGGAACAACCCCAACAAAGATCTGAAGAAAGAAGATACCACCAAACCAGGAATATGAACGAACGTCTTACCTGTTGGGAATCATGCCACCCTCGGGAGAGCACTGAGATATTCTTGAGTATCCTTTCAATCTTGTGAATGTTCACTTTGTTTAAAACAATATTTTGAAAAAATTTGATTTGTTTAAAACAATGACATTTTATCAATTTAAAACATGCAAAACATTTGTTGAATTGAAACAAATAAGAGTGCAAATAATTGGATAAAAAGCTCAAATTGATTTGATGGAATGGTAGCCTGCAAATGGCAAGACTCCATAGATCTGTACAAATTTGAAATCAGTGATATATATTGGAAGAGGGCTACATTGAACATAATGATCCTTTCTCTACCAATTTGAATCTCGATGTATCCGAAGCTTCAGTTGACGACGAATCGAGAATCTTCTGACGAAATGACGACTGTGGAACAGAAAGTCTTGTCGGGATGCAGTTACTTGCCAAATCCCTAATTTTTGCTTAGATTGCCCCAGAGTGAGGTACTCAATCTAGCGGATGCAAATATATCTCTTTCTTTTTTTCAAGTCTCTAATTTTTGCCTGGATTACCCTTGCGGGTTCTCCACCGAGACGCTCATTTTTGCCTAAGCCGCCCTTTCGGGTTTTCAACTTAGCGAGCTATTCTGTTTTTTCATTTGCATATACTTTTTTTAGGCAAAGTATCTCTTGACTGCATCTGAATTCACAGGACGAGTGAAATCCTCCCCATCCATTGTTGTAAGCATCAAAGCTCCGCCTGAAAAGGCTCTCTTAACAACATATGGACCCTCGTAGTTTGGAGTCCACTTGCCCCTGGAATCGGGCGCGAAAGACAAGACTTTCTTGAGCATGAGGTCACCTTCTCGGAACACACGAGGCTTGACCTTCTTATCGAATGCTTTCTTCATTCTCTGCTGATATAACTGACCATGACACATGGCAGTCAATCGTTTCTCTTCAATCAAATTCAACTGGTCGTAACGACTCTGAATCCATTCAGCATCAGTCAACTAGGGACTTTGAGGGTATACTTTTTCTTCTTTTTTTTTCCTTTGGAAAAATTTTGAAAAAATTTTCCGGTTTTTGATTTTTTTTCTTATTTTTCACCCTCTTCTCTTTTATTTTTGATTTTTTTTTTTTTTTTTTGATTGATTGCATTTGCAATGCCCCAGTTTGACTGTTTTGCTGATTCTCATGATACAGCTGAATGAGCTTCCTTTTGTGCTCAAGAAGGCGGGTAATCTCGTCAGGAATCCCCTTCAACATCATCTTCCTCTACTTCGAATACAAAGACTTCAAGATTGGGAGATGGCGTTGGATCATTATGTTCAATGGGTTTAGAAATCCCTGCATAATGATTCTGGATAATGAAAAGCTTTAGAATTTAAACAAACAAATCATTATGCAGATGAAAAATGTTGTTTTTGTTTTTCAGGGTTTTTTGTGATCACTGATTTCATGCAAAAAAGCAAAAAGTGAAAACAAAGGAAAAACAAATGTTTAACAATGCATTAATTGAATGAAAACATCATTGTATTAAATGCTGCCAACAATGTCATCACTTCTCCTTTTGGCATGGGAGAAGGGTTTTAAACAAAATGAACAATTACTCTGATCTATGGATGACTGTAGGAACATCTACAGCGACCCAATTGTGGCAGACACCACCATGAATAACAAAATTGTTCAAGTCTTCTGCATCTTCTTCTTCAATGATAGCAGCAGCTTCCTCTTCTGCAGGTTGATCAGCATGGATGAATCCTCCACTGGTGAACAGACCTTGCTCATTGCATGCCCCAGAACCATAGCCAATGCCAGCCCGGGATCGGTTGTCTTCAAGTTCAAGCACTTTCCCTAATCCAGCAACTGCACCACATTCAATGGCCAGCTTAGCATCTCGGTAGGAAGTGAATGAAGGAGACTTCTTCTCGATTGGCTCCTCAATAGATAAAGCTTGGAATTGAGTTCCAACTTCATCCTCTGCGTCAATGTACGAGAAAGAAGACAGATGGCTAACCAGGAGAGCCTTTTCTCCCCCTACTACAACCAACTTCTTGTTTTTGACAAACTTCAACTTCTGGTGTAGGGTGGATGTCACGGCGCCAGCCTCGTGAATCCATGGTCTGCCTAAGAGACAGCTGTATGATGGGTGGATATCCATTACTTGGAAAGTAACCTGGAAATCACTTGGTCCTATCTTGATTGGGAGATCAACTTCCCCAATCACGGTCTTGCGCGACCCATCAAATGCTTTCACAACAACCCCACTCTGCCTCATAGGAGGACCTTGATATGACAATCGAGAGAGTGTGGATTTTGGCAATACATTAAGAGACGACCCAGTGTCCACCAACACATTGGACATTGCATCAGATTTGCAATTCATGGATATGTGTAAAGCCATGTTGTGGTCTCTTCCCTCCTCAGGGAGATCAGCGTCACAAAAGCTCAAGGTGTTGCAAGCGGTAATGTTTGCAACAATACTATCAAATTGTTCCAGGGTGACGTCGTGATCAACGTATGCCAGGTCCAAGACTTTCTGCAGAGACTCCCTATGGGGTTCTGAATTCAGCAACAGAGAAAGAATGGAAATCTTGGATGGCGTGTGTAGAAGCTGATCTTCAATATTGTACTCACTCTTTCTGATGAGCCTCAGCATCTCATCAGATTCTTCATCCACAATGCCACTTGGGCCAACTGAAGAAACAAGAGTCTTTTGTACGGGTGAGGAGGGTTTGGCAACATCAAGTGCCGGATTCTGAACATTCACGGCTATTCCCACAGGGCGCTCAACAGTATCAGAAACAGTAGCCTTTGGAGGCGCAGAAAATACACGACCACTTCGGGTCAACCCACTAACATCAACAATAGTGGTCACGGATGTTGAAGGCAAAGGCACTTCGACCCCATCTTGGACGGCAACAGGATTGTACCGGAATGGCACAGCTTTGTCAGACGAATAGGGCACGGGGCCAGCTGGTTTGATGATCAAAGAAGGTGAAGCCTTCGACTTGTTGCTATGGTAACGAATAACAACGGGTTCGGGCAGCTTGAACACTGGTGATATGACATTCACCTCGGGTTCAACTGTATCAACATTGCGATTCTGCAGAATCTCAATGGTACCCTCATCCAACATCTTCTGAAGCTCACGGCGGACCTGGTCGCAACCCAAGCGGTTAACCGAACAGACGCGGCACTTGTCGTGGTTATGCTCCAAGTAACTGTACTGACACAGCATCTTATGTAAATCAACCAACGACTGCCTGATATGGCTCACATATCTAACCTTGTACTTCCCAAGGCATTCCTGAATCATGTTCACAGACTTCCCATGCGCAGGCAATGGGTTCTTGGTGACGTTCGGGCTTGAGTCCTCGAAACTCAGGATTCCACTTCTCATAAGGTCTTGCACCTTATTCTTCAGCGGGAAACAGTTCTCTACATTGTGGCCCGGAGCACCGGAATGGTAGACACAATGCTGGTCTGGTCTGTACCACCATTGTGGATTTGCAGGAATGGCAGGAGGATCCTTGGGAGAAACCAATTTCCTTTCCAACAGGGAAGGATAAAGCTCTGCATATGTCATAGGAATTGGATCGAAGCTGACCCTCTTCCTATCATAATTCATGTTAGCTTGATTGGTTGTACTTCCACGAGGCTGGTAAGCCTGTTGCTGTGGACGCTGCTGTTGTTGTTGGTATTGCGGTTGTTGATATTGCTGCTGATGCTGATATTGCTGAGCATTATCTTTGAAAACAGGTGCTATATGAGCCACCTGGTGCTGATGTCCGGCACGACGTGCAGGCTTCCTCTGAACAGAGGGTCTTCTATGTTTCGGCTGAGACTGCACAGCATGCGCTTCACCTTCTTTCCTCTTAAACGCCCCATATCGTTTAGAGGAAGCACCATCATCTTTGGCCAACCGTCCTTCACGGACACCTTCTTCAAGACGCATCCCCATGTTCACCATCTCGGTGAAATCAGAGGGAGCGCTTGCTACCATCCGTTCATAATAAAATGAGCCAAGAGTCTTCAGAAAGATCTTGGTCATTTCCTTCTCTTCCAGCGGTGGAGTGATTTGAGCTGCCAGCTCACGCCATCTCTGGGCGTACTCCTTGAACGATTCCTTGTCTTTTTGTGACATGGACCTGAGTTGATCTCGGTCAGGTGCCATATCGACATTGTACTTGTATTGCTTGACGAAAGCTTCGCCAAGGTCATTGAAAGATCGGATGTTGACACTGTCCAGGCTCATGTACCATCTGAGTGCGGCACCAGACAGACTATCTTGGAAATAATGGATCAAGAGTTGATCATTATCAGTCTGTGTTGACATCTTCCTAGCGTACATGACCAGGTGAGCAAGTGGACAGGTGTTCCCCTTATACTTTTCAAAGTCTGGGACCTTGAACTTGATTGGTATCTTGACACCGGGAACTAGGCAGAGTTCGGCTGCAGACTTGCCGAAGAGATCTTTGCCACGGAGAGTCCTCAATTCCTTTCTCAGCTCAAGGAATTGATCGTTCATTGCGTCCATCTTTTCATGAACATCTGAGCCTTCAGAAGCCTCAGAGTGATAGATGGTGTCGTCTACCCTAGGCATGGTATGCACGACAGGAGGAGCGGGAACAGGGACCGGGCTAGATGCCGGCATTTGAGCAAATGTAGGAGCTGGCAGATCAGGCATAAAGCCTGGAGGCATCCCCCAAGGAAAACCGGGAGGCATGGCATTAGGTTGATGGGCACTGACTGGCACCGTTGAAGTAACCACTTCTGATATAACCGTCCTCTGAACAGGAGTTGCTGGCTGTTGAGCAGGCTGGTTCTGAGCAGCAAGGAGTTGCTCCATCAAAGCGCCAAGTCTGGCGACCTCTTCCTTTAGTTCTCTGTTCTCTTGTTCAAGTTGCTCCATGACCCTTGCTGAATTGACCCGCGTATAATACCGGTGAGTCAGCTTGTCTTCAAAATAAATGAAGAACAGAGGTTAGGACAAGAAGACCAGAAAAGGAGTACCTGTTTATGCAAGAATGATGCATGAAATGCTTGTGCAGATGCTTTGTTTTCAAGGAACCCTTAGGTTTTTTATTTGCAATATTTTGAATATTTAAACATTTTAATTGCTCATGGAAGATATTTCATTCAATATATTGAGACAAAGGAGTACAACATTTTTTAATTATTACAAAGAGAAAAGGTAAATGACATCCTATGGATCCCTATTAGCTCGGGATGTTGGAAGACGAGAAGTGCACAACTTCTTGATCTCTCTCTCATAGGCAGCCTCCATATCAGCTTTCTCTTTAGCAAGTCGATCATACCTCCTCTTCCAGAATTTGGATGACTGAGGAAGCAGAGAAGTCCAAGTGTCGTTCGGATCGTCGATCACTCGGTGCTCGAGAAACTCAATCATAGCGTCCTTCTCCTTAAGCTGCTGCAGCAATTCCTCCCTTTCACGGATCCAGGCACGCGAAAGGTCTTCTTCTCTCAACTCCTCTACACGTTGGGTAGGGAGGGTTGAAGGCCCAGCCACATCCAACAGTGTAGGTCTCGGATGATCATATGGCATCAGGTAGGTGGCAGCTCTCTGTCTGACCCAAGAGGTGTATGGTTCCAAAGCAATGCAGTTCTTTGGACCCAACTCATTCCTACTCTTCTTATGAATACTGCGCCATGCACGGACAAATCTGGCTTTCAGGCCTTGGGGATCTTTACCCTCCTGGAAGAACACACCTTCTAACAGAATGTTATTAGGTTTATCCTTCAGGGGGAACCCAAGCTGACGACGTGCAAGAATAGGATTGTAGGTAATCCCACCACATGTACCAAGAAGAGGCACATTAGGGAATTCCCCACAATAGTCGATGATCTGAACGGTATCATACACGCGATCATACCAGGTGATATCATCATTGGTGAGAGACACGAGTCTCTGAGACCACCGTAGACATCCCTTGTTCTCCTTGAAAGCAACTGTCTGCGGCAAGTGCGAAATAAACCACTTGTACAGCAGGGGTAAACAGCAGACAATAACTCCTCCATTCTTCATATTCCTCAGATGCAAAGAGACATATGCATCGCCCAACAAAGTCGGAACTGGATTAAGAACTGAGAAGATCCTAATGGCGTTCATGTCCACGAACTTGTCGAAGTTGGGAAACAGCACCAATCCATAGATGAGTAGCACAAATAGCGCCTCAAAGGCATCCTCACTCATGGCCTTCCCATAAAAGGTAGCTTGGGCAATGAGGAACTCGGAAGGAAAACCCTGAATTCCGCCTTTGGTAGTCAGATTAGCTCTAATCAGATCTTCATCTATGTGCAACAGGCTGGAAATCCCTCGAGCAGATGGAATACTCTCTAGGCCACTGAACGGCACTTGATCCAGAATCGGAATCCCAATGAGGTGAGAGTATTCTTCCAAAGTCGGCAATAGCTGGAAGTCCGGAAATAAGAAGCAATGATGCAAGGGGTCATAAAACTGAGCCAGAGTACTCATCAACCCTTCATCAATCTGAGTGGTGAGCAGAGGCAGAAGCTTCCCATAGCGAGCTTTGAAACCCAAGGGATCTAATACATACGATGTCAGATTCCTTAACTCTTTTACATCGGGCTGTTTGAAGCTGTACTTCTTTGTATGCCTTTTTGGTCTTTCCATGTCTGAAAATTTTGCAAATAACCCTTTAAGTTCCTTGAAAATCTTCTTTTTTATGATGACATGAATGCGGATGAATGCGTGAATGTATGAATGCAACAAACACACTCAAGGATCAAGCAAAGCACGCCAAGCAAAGGTCGTGGGAAAGCTCTATGTATCCCTAATATCAATCATCCATTTTGGTGGATTTAGGTTTTCACCTTATCGACACCCAAGTTCCATTGATATTAACGGTACAAGAACCGGTTCGAACATCCTTAATATCAACCAGCCGCTTTGGTGGATTTTAGGTTTTACACCTGATCCGGGATCCATTGATATTAACAATGTTTGAACGACTCAACCACGAATCACGGGTTTGTTGAGAGTCACGAGCATGGAGTCTCGGTTAAGAACCACCCAAAGGGAGTGTACTAGGGTTTAAACCTGCCAGACATGTTCTATCAGAGGTTCCCATAATCATCGTTCCATCTTTCGAATATTATCGGAGGAACGAATACTCGTATTCCAAGAATATTCTCAAGAGAAACTCTTATGAGTGTAGTATCGCGTAACAATCGTATCAGAACTTACATCTGAACGACCTCCGCACTACGGTCCTAAAAATAGGCCAAGATGGGTTTGGTAAACTACGGTCCTTGGCTTCTGCGGAACATGATTGAAAGAATAATGCCTAACCACAAATAACTTGTGTGACATTATTAATCCAACATGACCTTCACCAAGTGAATGGACTCGCAAGTCAACTGGCTAAGGAATACTCCACACCAATCGACAAGACTATGCCATTCTCCTATCCTAGAGTGCACTCGAGTTCGGGTACAGAACTCATCTCACAGATCACCAAAGCAAACAGCAATTGTATATCAAGCAATTCACACATTACAATCAATACAGTGATCCCAAATTGTACAAAAATATGTCAAATAACAAATAATAATATATCACAACAAGGGTGAAAAGTAGGCAATACAACCAGAGATTCTGGGTTCGATCCCCAGCAGAGTCGCCATTTTTCTGTAGCGGTGTATTCGTCGCTATATGATCTATAGATTAAATCATAAGCAAGAGATACAATGATTTTCGAGTCGCCACCGCACTTTTATTTATCCAAAGGACTGGCTAAAAAGCGAACAAAAGCCTAAGAAGTTTTACACGTAGAAAACTAATAAAAAGATCAGAGAGTCTGGGTAAGGGGTAAATTACGCAATGGGAAGGTGTTAGGCACCCACTACGTCCTAGGTACTCCTAGGGAGCCCTTTTCACACTTGTTGTACTAAATTGTTATTTGTTATGACATAATTATTGTGCAAACATGATTGGGATGATGAGAAAAGAATATACAAGTTAGTTATTTTTGTGTTATTGGGTTTGAACGGATGAACCCGCTGCCTACGTACCTTCCATCAAAGGTAAGGATCAAAACACCGTAGTTCGGCTAAAAGATTTCCAAAAGTTGGTGGATTCAATTTTAAACAATAGCACTGAGGCTTTTCATTATCAATGGGAGAACACTCGACCAAGACCAACATCCACCATGTGAGGATAGCTTCGACGCACTAGAGGGGTTAGCCCTGTTTTCAGTACGGAAGTCTTACTGTCGACTCACTAAGGATAGGCAAGATTTACATCAACCACAATGATAATTGAAACCTATGGCTAATGCATGAAAAGATTAACAATGGACAAAGCCAAAACAATTGAATGAGTGAAGTTAATTGATTGTGATTATGAAAATGGAGTCAAAGTATGATTAAGATTGATTTGAAAGAAGTATTATGAAAATGAGTTTGAAAAAAGTCAAGGACTTGGGGTCCAGGTTTTTAATTTGAAAACATGAAGAAGTTTGCACAATATCTATGTCAAGTTTGAAATCAAAGTGTGAAAAGGTTTAGGACATAATGAGGATGAATGGATGAAGATGGATTGTAAAACTTCTTAGAAGGTTCACTTCTTGAAATCATATAGGAGATGATTCAAGTGTGTCCTTTGGAATGGCAATGGATAATAATAAACAAAGAAGAAAGTCAACAAAAGCGGATATCGGATGCCAATCACTGGGCTTATACCAATCTCCTAAAACAGAACGGGATATCAGAGGCCACTCAATGGTCTTACACTAATCTCCTCAAAAGAAAACAAAGATGAAATATGGAAGTCAACTGCCAATCTATCTGGGCTTAGGTTAACTCCACATATGCTCATAGGAAAACCAATGCCACATTACAGGGACTTACAATGGATCCTCACATACAAGAACAGAAGCAACACATGATCATAGGAAAGCAAATGCCAACTTACAGGGACTTACAATTGCAACCTCACATACAATCAACAAATGCAACTTATGATCACAGGAGAGCAAATGCCAACTTACAGGGACTTACAATTGCATCCTCACATAAACAAACAGAAGCAAAACATGGATGTCAGATGCCAATCTATCTGGGCTTACTCTAACCTCCACAGTATGGTCCTAGGAATACAAATGCCAACTTACAGGGACTTATAATTGTATCCTCACATACAAAGAAACAAAGCAACATGTGATCATAGGAAAGCAAATGCCAACTTACAGGGACTTACAATTGCAACCTCACATACAATCAAATGCATCAAGCAAAGATAAGATGAGTGGCCAAGGTGATGGTCTTATACTCACTTCCATATCATAGGAGCAATGGCCAATGAATGGTCTTACAATTGTCCTCAATGGGTAAACAACAAAGATAATGTCACAAAGACAAATGAGATGATCATGCATTGATGAGCAATAAATGATGATAAGTGCATAGAGCATACAAGCAAGCATGTGCATATGAAGCAATCAAGCAATCAATGAAGTCAATCAGCACGCACTATAACCAAACAAGGAGGCTCATACAAAAGGTTAGGCATTGAAGCCAACTGGAATAGGGTCACAGGTGCTCTTAACCTTGCCATTGAGGGGCTAAGGTGAAGCAGATGAAAGGAGATGAGGCGTGTGCCTCATTGCTCTTATCCCTGATCAGGGAGAGCATTGAATATCAGAAAGTGTGGGAGTTCAGAAAGTAGGAACTCTCTCCACATATTGACTCGATAGATCTTGGGTTTTGATCTCAATGCTACAACCATGTAATGGGAGCAAGGAGAAGACTCACAGAATAGTAGGGGATAGGTTGCTTATCCCTTTGATCTACCAATTGCCTTACTTGAAGGACTTTTCCTGCTTGGGACAAAATTAAACACACACAAGCATTGCCTCTTAAGGAGGACTTCAGACAGTTTGCCCGGCCACATAACAGGCCGGTTCTCCAGACTACATGAAGAAAGAGGGATTACCTCAAAGCAAAATTGCTAAATAGCAAAGCAAAGCAAGTTCAAAGAACTAAGCAACTAATGGTACCTGAAATAGTCAAACAGATCAGTACACAGTTCAACAGTCAAAGCAAAAGGAAACAGAAGTCAACAGTCAAACAGATAGACAAATGTGCAAAGCACAAGGCACAAGGCTTATGAGCCAAGCAACCTACAAAACAAAGAGGTTAGCACATGATAAACAATCAAGCTCAAACAAATTGGATTGTTCTCTTTGAAGCATTTGTGCTTAACCTGAAACAATGAGCTCAAACATAAGCAACAGGACCACTAGGACAAGCCTAGGGTCAAAATGAAATGAGAAAGTCAAAACAGCAAGGGATAGTCAACCAAAATCAAGTTCAAACATTTAAGAAGCAAACCCAATTGGTTTCAAGTTCATATCATGCATCATCATGATTTTATAGACAAAAGAAGTCAAAGCATGGCAAATGAGGGCTCAAAGAAGTCAACAGCAAGACTTAGCTCAAAAGCAATCATAATCAATTCCAAAAATCAGCAAATAAATCATGGTCAATCACAATCCATAACATGACATTCATATAAAATTTCAGCTCAATTGGATCATGGGAAGAGGGTCAATTAAAATCAGGAAGTCAAAACAATTTTAAGCATGCTCAAAGAAGTCAATCAAACATGTGTCAACTTCAAAAAATCATAACTAAATGAAAACAGATGAGAAATGAATGGGATCAACACCAATGCAAAGCTTAAGATGTCTAGTATGCACATGTAAAATTTCATGATCATCCAATAAGGTATGAGAATTTCACAAAGGAAATGGCAAGATGTATCACACAAGTCAACATTTTGGTCAAACAGGGGATAAAAATCTCAAACAATTAGGAAATGGCATAATTAATTCCAAGAAAAATCACAAGTCAACTAGACATATAAGAGAAGGTTCATGCAAAATTTCACATTAATTGGAGGTCAGGAAGCATGTCAACAAAAATCATGAAATTGCATATCATTGGTGTGACACAAATTGTCACACCCTACTTCCAAAATTCATATCTCAACAACCACATAAGATAAATTCAAGAACTCTACATCAAAACGAACATGAATGAGTGTAGATTAACCACAAAAAATTTCAACTCAAATGGATGCATCATCACAATTTCACAATGGTTTTGGCAAAAGGTACAAAATGAGCATACATGTCAAGAAACCTAAAACCATTAAAAATCCAGCCAACCAAAAATTCAGCAAAAATCATGATAAAATAATAGACATTCAACAGGACATGATGCAAAAAATTCCATGATTTTTGGAGTTGAAATGCACGAGTTGTGAATTTGGTAAGTTGAGTAATGAATTTGGAACAAATGAACAAGATGAACATGTTTTACTAGGTCAACATGGTTGACCGGTGGCACTTTTGTAATTACCACCCTCATTAAACGAAACGCAGCGCATCAGCCAAGCAAATGAAATGTTCTGATTGGCTATCACCAATAGAACAGTAACAACACGTGAAAACAAACAAGTTCTGGAAATTCAATTAGGGTTTGTGAATGGAACAGTATTCTTCATCATCTCCAACAATCGTGGAAAACCAACATGCCCAGAAATCGACAGCAAGCATATCAATCGATTCAGCAAACCAAGCACAAGCATAATCCAAACATGGTTTTCATGAAATCATCATCATCAAAGCAAATCAACTGAAAACATATTTGAGCATACAAATGAAAATCTAGATTTCTCATGCATGACACAACCATTTCAAGCAATCCATAGTTCATTAGAATCAGCAAAGAGCAAACTATCATAAGCATAGCATGGATTAGAGAAAGAAGGTGGTTGAAACCTTACTTGATTTTGAAGAAAGGAGTGGAGCAGTGGTTATTTTGGCGATGCAGCTCGAAACAGATGAAGCTCTTGGTTTGAAATGATGGCTGGAGGGTGGCTTGAAGCTCAGCAATTCTTGGAAACACCAAAATCGAAAATCACCATTGTTGTGGCTTCATGTAGCAGCAGCATGAAATGATGTTACAGCAAGGAAACAGGGCCCCAAACAAGCTCAAGATTGTTGGTGAATGATGAAAATACCAAGGGTTGCTCGAGGGTTTTGAGAGTTTTGCTCAAAAAATGCAATATGTCAAAATGCAAATTTGAGAGAGAATGAGTTTTTCTGTTCGATAGAGGCTGCAGCTAGGGTTGGAATGTGCAGAAAATGTCTTTAAATATCTATGTTTAAGCTTTGCTAAGTGGATGGTAATCATGCTTTGCTCATTTTAACCAATTTGCTAATCTTGCAATTTTGACCAAATGGTGGTATGTGGTAGCATGCTGCTCGAATTTTGGGCCTTGGCAAGTCAGAAATCATGTTTTGAAACAATTCCAAATGGCTAATGTGGTAGGAAATGCTTAAAACAAAACTTCAAAAATACACCTCACTTGAAATTCAACCATGTTAGGTTCAAAAATGCCATTTTGATTGGCAATGTTTTGGCACATGAAATTTATATTTTTGGAAAGAGGAGGTAAAATGTGGTTTGTAGGAAAAAACCCCACCAAAATTGGCCAAATGGTTCATGAGATATGGCCCTTTGAAGTTCATGATTTTGTGAAAATGAATCGATCATATCTTGCCAACCAAACATGGGATTTGAGAGTTCTTGGACTTTTTGGAAATGGGAGAACAAGATCTTCAACTTTCATGTTGGGCAAAAATTCATTTGGAGCTTGTATCATGATGTAAGTTTAAGATCAAGAAGTTTCCATTTTTGGCAAATTTGAATTACAAGCCAAGTTTCTATTTCTGGAAATTTTCTGTTTGACTTGATTTTCTTCCATGATGAGGTTGGACATGATATATGAGGCTTATATAAGCATGAATGAACTCCTTCAAATCAATTCCATCCATCAAATCACTGATTAAATCCACAGTTGACCAAGTTTGACTTCAGTTGACTTTTCTAGGGTTTTGCATGATTGAACCACTTCTGATGAATTCCAAACCCTGATTCTTTGAGACCTTGATTCCAAATGATGTCTCAAGTCATGTGAACTCTTGATTATTGATCATGGTGCCCAAATTCTGCAAGAATGGCCACCATCCACTGCAATGACTGACTTTGACTGATTTTGACATAATTGGCTGATGATTGCTTCAGCTGCAAGTAACAAGGTTAGAATGACAATATTTTTGTACTTTTTGGTTAGTAAACATATGAAAAGCAAAGATATACAAATGCAAAACATGCTTGGTGATCAAGAACCACACTCACAAGGCAACCTACCCACTAGGAGGGAAACTAGGGCATGCAATGATCCTTGAGGCCATGATATGATATGATATGGGCC
Source organism: Lathyrus oleraceus (assembly GCF_024323335.1). Classification (NCBI taxonomy): domain Eukaryota; kingdom Viridiplantae; phylum Streptophyta; class Magnoliopsida; order Fabales; family Fabaceae; genus Lathyrus; species Lathyrus oleraceus. Next base: position 484,271,367 of record NC_066585.1, on the reverse strand, counting down.
ATGAGGGATCTTAGGGCCAAAATTGGGGTCTTACAGAGTGAACCCAAAACTTCCAAGGAATGTACCAAACCCCCGGACGAAGTAAAGGAACCAGAGGAACCTGAAAACCAGGAAGGTCGAGAAAAAGGAGAAGAACCTAAAGACAAAACTTACGTACCACCCCCGCCATATAAACCACCTATACCATATCCGCAAAGACTCAAACAAACCCAGATCAATAAACAGTATCAAAAATTTATTAAAGTTATAGAAAAACTTCATGTAGAAATCCCTTTCACAGAAGCCATCACCCAAATACCTTCTTATGCAAAGTTTCTCAAAGACATCCTACCAAAAAACGTAGACTTGACGATCCGAAGCCTTTGGAATGTAATGCTATTTCCGAGGACAAATTAGAAAAGAAAGATAAAGATCCTGGAAATTTCTCCATTCCTTGCCTTTTGGGTAATCATGTCATCGAAAAGGCTTTTGTAGACTTAGGAGCTAGTGTAAGCCTAATGCCTTTAGCGGTTTGTGAGAGGTTAAACTTAGGAGAATTACAGCCCACTAAGATGTCACTTCAGTTAGCCGATATATCTATTAAATATCCGATAGGCATTTTAGAAGATGTTCCTGTTAGGATAGGTCAGTTATTTATTCCTACTGATTTTGTTGTCATGGACATCAAAGAGGACAATGATATACCAATCCTTCTAGGTAGACCATTCTTATCGACTGCAGGAGCCATAATAGATGTCAAGAAAGGAAAGTTGACGTTTGAGGTAGGTGACAAGAAAATTGAATTTATACTTTCGAAATTTCTTATGGCACCTGTGATGGGAGACTCGTGTTATGCCTTAGATATCATTGATGAATGTGATAGAGAATTAGAACAAACAGAAATTATAAAAACAATTAAGTTACCATCAACTCTCATAAGAGAAAATGATGACTTTAAGAAACCCTACATCGATGATAACCTTTACGAATGTTTATCCCTTACCCCAGATCCTATGCCATGCCCTAAGAAATCAACCTTAGAACTTAAGGAACTGCCTAAGAACCTGAGATATGAGTTCCTCGATGAAAAGATGAACCGTCCAGTTATAGTTAGTGCTACCTTAAGCCAAGAGGAAACGAACCAACTTTTAGACGTTTTACGAAGATATCCCTCAGCCTTAGGATATAATATCTCTGATCTGAAAGGTATAAGTCCATCCGTATGCATGCATCGGATTTCGCTCGAAGAAGATTCAAAACCCTCTAGGGAACATCAGAGAAGAATAAACCCTATAATAAGTGATGTTGTTAAAAAGGAAGTTCTTAAGTTACTTGAGGCAGGTATCATCTACCAGATCTCGGATAGTAAGTGGGTGAGCCCTAAAAAGGGAGGCATCACAGTCGTGCAAAACGATAAAGGCGAACATGTAGCAAAACGTTTAGAAGGAGGATGGCGGATGTGTATAGATTATAGAAAATTAAATAAAGCAACTAGGAAGGATCATTTCCCTTTACCATTTATTGACCAAATGTTGGAGCGTCTAGCCAGACACTCTTACTTCTGCTATCTGGATGGATACTCTGGATTCTTCCAAATACCTATCCACCCCGAAGATCAAGAAAAAACTACCTTTACATTCCCTTATGGAACTTTTGCCTACAGACGAATGCCGTTCGGCCTCTATAATGCCCTAACTACTTTCCAACGCTGCATGATGTCAATCTTCGCAGATTACCTAGATGGTATCATCGAAGTGTTTATGGATGATTTCTTGGTTTGCGGATTTGATTTCCACAATTGTCTTGCTAACCTTGAGAAAATCCTGGAGAGGTGAGTGGAGGTGAACCTCATGCTAAACTGGGAAAAATGTCATTTCATGGTAACCGAAGGAATAGTTTTAGGACATATAGTTTTCGAAAAAGGTATAGAGGTAGATAAAGCTAAAATAGAAGTTATAGAAAACCTAAAACCCCCAAAAACCATCAGAGAAGTCCGAAGCTTTCTTGGACACGCTGGATTCTACCGGCGTTTTATTAAGGACTTCTCCAAAATAACTAAACCTTTAACTGGACTTTTAATGAAAGATGCTGAATTCATTTTCAATGAAAAATGTAATGATGCATTTAATCTTTTAAAACAAGCGTTAGTATCTGCACCCATTATGAAACCATCTGATTGGTCAGAACCTTTTGAGATAATGTGCGATGCTAGCGATTATGCAGTTGGAGCCGTTCTAGGACAAAGGAAAGATAAAAAATTACATGCCATTTATTATGCCAGTAGAACCCTAGATGCTGCCCAACTTAATTATGCAATAACTGAAAAAGAATTACTCGCTGTAGTTATCTAGTAGGAGCAAAAATTATTGTTTACACCGATCATGTTGCCATTCGTTACCTATTAAGTAAAAAAGATGCCAAGCCCAGGTTACTCCGATGGATTCTATTACTACAAGAGTTTGATTTAGACATAAGAGACAAAAAAGGCACTGAAAATGTAGTAGCTGATCACCTTTCTAGGCTAGAACATCTAAAACCAGAACTAATACCCATATATGATGATTTTGCCTCTGATAGACTGATAGCTAGAGTAGAAACCATTGAAGATAATAACCTAGATCATTATGAGCATTCCCAAAATTCCTTAGCAATAAGTAACGTACCCTGGTATGCAGATTTCGTTAATTACCTAGCTGCTGATATAGTACCCCCTGATCTTGACTACCACCGCAAGAAGAAATTCTTCCACGATGTGAGAAACTTCTATTGGGACGAATCGCTCCTTTTCAAAAGGGGTAAAGATGGCATTTTTCTCCGTTGCGTTCCAGAAGAAGAGGTAAATAGTATTATCGAGCGTTGTCATTCTGCACCCTATGGTGGACATGCGACCACCTCTAAGACATACGCCAAGATTCTTCAAGCTGGCCTATTTTGGCCTACCATGTGGTGTGATGTCTATGCTTACATTGTCAAATGTGATAGATGCCAACGCACTGGAAACATTTCAAGACGAGATGAAATGCCCTTAAGAAACATTCAGGAAGTAGAACTCTTTGACGTATGGGGTATATTTCATGGGACCTTTTCCACCATCCTTAGGAAACAGGTATATCTTAGTAGCTGTAGACTATGTGTCTAAGTGGATTGAAGCTATAGCTGCACCCACAAACGACACTAGGGTAGTAATCAAACTATTTAAAAACTATATATTCCCTAGATTTGGAACACCACGTTTAGTCATAAGCGATGGAGGATCACACTTCATATCAAGGATATTTGACAAACTTTTAAGAAAATATGGAGTTAGGCATAGAGTAGCAACACCGTACCACCCGCAAACTAGTGGCCAAGTAGAAGTATCTAATAGGGAGATAAAACAAATCTTAGAGAAAACTGTTTCTATTTCTAGGAGAGACTGTCTCAGAAGCTTCAAGAAGCATTATGGGCCTATAGAACCGCTTTCAAAACCCCTATAGGAACTACTCCTTATCAACTAGTTTATGGAAAATCATGTCACTTACCATTCGAATTAGAGCATAAGGCTTATTGGTCCATTAAAACTTTGAATTTAGATTACCTAGCCGCTAGAGAAAAGCGTACCCTAGACATTCATAAATTAGAAGAACTTAGACAATCTGCCTACGAGAATGCAAAAATATATAAAGAGAGGACAAAAGCCTATCACGACAAAATAATAGTAAAGAAAAACTTCAATATAGGCGATTCTGTTCTCCTTTTCAACACTAGGTTACGACTCTTCCCTGGAAAGCTACGTTCAAGATGGACTGGTCCTTTCGAAGTATCCAAGATTCTGAGATCCGGAGCGGTAAAAATCAAGAACGATACCTGTAGTCCATTCATTGTAAATGGAAAAAGACTGAAGCTCTACGAAAGAGGAGACATTCCAGCATACTACTCGAGCCACACCCTGATTGATCCACCAATCCCTACTACTATAGGTGTATAAATTCTAATCGTCAAGCTATTGACGTTAAACAAGCGCTGCGTGGGAGGCAACCCATGGTTTTTCTTTCATTTTACTTTTTTGCATTTATTTAATTTTATTTTTATTTTATTTTATTTTATCATATTTTGCATTAGGACTAAGATTTGAATGGATCACTTTCTTAACCTTTACAGGATGCAGGATTTTGATGACATGCATGTGGCCTATAGAGATAATGCTCAGAGGGAGCGCTACATCACTTTGTATCAGCACCCTATGGCACCCACAAGTTATCCTGATCAGCACTGTATGGAGGCACTGGGTATCGAGCCGAGTATCCGATTCCTTAGCCACCAGCTTCACTGGGACGAGTTTGCTGATGACTTGAGTAACACATATAGGAACCTGACTTTGGAGTTCCTGAGTTCATTCGACTATGACCCATACTCTGGACCAGATGGGTATGCTGCTTTCAGGCTTTTCGGAGTTGAGTACTCCTTTATCCAGAAAGAGTTCGGCGACTTATTGGGTTTCCAGACTACTCCTGATGCTATCCCGGAGACACCTATGGGATATTTCCTGGGTAAGGAGGTTGAGAAGTTTTGGAGTGATATATCAGGTGGCGGAAGCCAGGATCCATCTATGCAGCTGTCTCATGTCATACATAACCCCGCCTTCAGATACTTTCTGATAATATTAGCATATTCCTTCCTTGGAAGGCCGGATGCAGAGACACTACTGAGTGAAGAGGAGATCTTCCTATTATTCTGTGCATCCCAGTCTCGCCCAGTAGCATGTGGGAACTTTTTATTATACAGTCTCAGCGGTATCTCCAGATCTACCGAAGGAGTCATCCATGTTGGCGGAATCATCACGCAGATTGATGTCACTTTAGGTCTGTCTCGCAAGCTGTTACATCTTCGGACCTACTGTGGGTACACGACCAGGGACATCGACTTCTGTTTGACCAGTGTGCATGATCCAGCGAATTGGAGTTATGCTCTAGAGGGCCAGGGAGAGACCGTTGAGGAGCCAAGATCGCCACCCATTGCTGAATACACACCTACACCACCATCTCCCAGAATCATTGTTTTCTCTAATAATCTTTCATTGCAGACACCCGACATCCGCACTTAGATTGCTGAGTGTCGTAGAGAGATCGCAGCGCTTAGACAAGAGGTGGCTGACCTTACTTTACAGATGGGAGTGTCTGATCTCACCCATGCTACTGAAGTCGACTGTCTATATCAGGAGATCGCAGAACTCAAGCAAGAAGTAGCCATGCTCCGTGGTTCCTCTCAGGAAGATGACATCCCCACTACATGATCTCACCATTTAATCTTATTTTATCTCATTTTTATATTCCTCGTATTTACATAACTCATCTTATATTATCGCATTTGGAATATTATATAAACTACATCTATACATTAGTATTTCTATTTTTATTTATATTTATTTGCATTTTAATTTTTCAGTTATTTATATTTAATTTCTGTTTTTGTTTTTGTTTCAGTTTCACTTTTTATTTTTGTTTTTTTATAAAATTATGCAAGTCAAAGATACTAGGAGAATCACAAGACAAATGCTATCTAGACCCCTCAAAGCCAAAAAACAAGAGAAGCCCAAACCAAAGGACCAAAATCTGGCCCAGCCAGATTTTGCCTTGTGGCGCCCGCCATAGGACCTGTGGCGCCCGCCACAGCGTCTGTAAATGGTCGGGCCAGAACCCTTTTCTTCATCATTTTTGCAACTTACAACCTTCCAAACCCATTTTTTCACCTTGGAAAAACATCCTTGAACCCACAAAAAGCTCATACTTTTCTAACCACCACACCACACAAATCATTATTCCACTTTCCATTTTCGAATTCATCCGTCGGATTTTGTAAAAATCCAACCTTTTTCACAAACCACTTCATCTTCTTCATCACTTTTCAAGAGCTTTCAAATGGAGTTTAACGGATTCATTCTTCGAGGAGGGAACCCGGGGGATCGGCAAAGAAAAATTATTGAACGGTTGCAAAATCAAGAAAGCCTCCCGACAAGGTATGTTGACGAAGACTGTCTATACACTTTAGGTATCTATCATAGCATATTTCATTTATTAGATAATTTAGGTTTGCATAATTTCTTTTCCAATAAAGAACCTACCTATGAGCGGTTGACAATTGAATTTTTGAGTTCCTTAATTTATATTATCAACCCTAACACTACTAGCACAGTTGGTACTGTCAAATTTAGAATGTTTGCTGTTGAATACCAATTCAGTACCGACGAACTAGCCATCTTGTTAGGGATCCCTCATGGGGAAGGTGCTAATTGTGAGGCCCCTTTGGATTCCGAATGGTCTGTTGAGGTATTTTCCTTCTAGGAGCGTTTATCAAACACTTCCATGAACTCTTTTGAAGGAGTTCTTGCCTCAACTATCCATAACCCGGCCATCAGAGTTTTTAGATATCTGTTGCATGCACTATTTTTGGCCGGGAGAATCCAAAAAAGGTTAATGCTAGAGAGCTTCTATTTTTACAAGGAAGCCTCACAAATAGACGTATTAATTCGGTCCCGTTCATGCTTGCTCATATGATTTTAACTGTGAATAAAGCGGGACCTATTTCTTTTGGTGGATTGATTACATCTATTGCTCGGGCGCTTAACCTGAACGATGAGATGGCTACCCTAGAACCCTTACCTCCTCGCACAATTAACCTAAAATTTCTGAGAGACATGAAATTGTGCCGCTCGAGGAGAGAAGGAGGCTATATGCTTATGGTTCATGGCGTAGCCATCCCGTCTGTTGTTTTACCATGCACTAGACGTACAGATGTACGAGATGAAAGGACTTGGACTTACGCTTTAGATGCCCCACCTGTTTTGGGTCCTCTTCCTCCTAACATTCCTGATGAGGCGGGACATGACACTGATGATGAATATGATCGGAGAGAGAGATCTCCCGTACCCCATGTGTCCCCCCATCATCCTTCACCATCACACATCGCACCATCTTCTTCTTTTGCAGGTACCACTCCTGGCTTCTATATTACAAAGGAGATGTGGCGTGACCACATGGCTAGGGAGCAAAGGCGTGACGACCTCCTCTCTACCATCCAACAACAAATGACGGATAACATGCGCTTCATGCAAGAGTCGCAGCGGAGGACAGACAGGTCTTACGACACTGTTCTACAGTCCCTGCAAACGATCACAGATACACAGGCCCGTGAACAAAACTACCATCAAAGACACATGGCACTAATTGAAGCCACTCAAGGTTCCATTATAGGTAACCTTCGAGAGGTGAGGACCGCTCAGGATGCCCTGCAGGCGTGGATGGAGCAGAGAGACCGTCGTCGTACCCGATCCCGTCGTCCACCTCAGGATGGCGAGGGCACTAGTGGTCAGCAATAGGTTTCCAGGTAACTCTTCCCTTATCTTATTTCGAAACATTGGGGACAATGTTCGATTTAAGTGTGGGAGGAGACTCTATCGTCTTTTCTTTATTTTGCTTTTCTCGTTTTTCCTTTATCGCTTTTTCTTTACTGTTTTTAGATAGTTTATTTATTGTTATTTCCTTTTAGTTGTCTATTTTGCTTTTTAGTATAATGCATGAGTCTGACGAGTCACCAAATATAGTAGATCTTTAGTATAATCCTACCTCCCAATACCTTTAGCCCCACAAAAAAATTTTTTACAAAAGAAAATAGTGTTATCTCGAAAGTTTTCAGGTTCTAAGGACATGTTTTGAGTAAGGATGCGGTGACTTGGGAGAACTTTGCGAAACATCAGTATCTGTTTTTGCACCATAAGCTTCGTAAATATAGGAATCATTCCCGAAACGCCATATACCATGGCCTCAATCATCATTTCCGTATAAGTCCTTAGTAGTTTATCTCAGCAGTCATCTCCGGCCTACTCATCCTCTACGTAGAGGACCGATGCAAATAAGTGAATGATTCAGAAAAACAAAAAAATAAAAGAAAGCAAAAAAAAGGCAACTCCGGTATAGGTGACCCTCACAAAGTCATTTAAACGAAAGAATTGTAAAAAATTGCTACAAAAAGAAAAAGAAAAAGAAAAACTTACCCACTGCTAGTTGGTTCAGAGGTATCTAGCACTGAACTCGGTAGGGCGGATTACGGTCCGATCCCCCACAACTACAGTTGGGTCCAATAAAAGGGTTTACACATGTTTATGTGCCAGAAACCCCAAGCTCTGATCATAATCACTAACAGGCCACTCTACTATGAAGCATGTACGGATAACGGGCTTAATGTGATTGCGCCTGAATGAAAAGGACACAAAAAGAGATGAAGAGACAAGCCTAGGTATTGTGGGATAATATGGGTCGGTTAATATAGGAATGAAGTTTATGTCCGTATTTGCGGATTAGTGTCATCATGATACCCTTAGTTCACTGAGTTAGTACCTATCACTGCATCCCGACTTGAACTTAGAATTTTTTACCTGAAGCACTCGTTTACACAAATTTTCTTTTATGAGCTTTTCAATGTTTTGCTTGAGGAAAAGCAAAGGTTTAAGTGTGGGAGAGTTTGATAACACTAAAATTTACCGTATTTTCGTCTCCGATTTCACATGCATTCTTGTCGTTTTATTATTATTTTGTTGTGTTATTGGTATGTTTTCCTTTATTTTCAGGTTTTTACTTTAATCGGAGCCCCGATCGAGAAAAGGAGTGAAAAAGAGCTAAAAAACCTAAAATTCAGCATTTTGTGCTTATGGCCTACCCAATGGCGGGCGCCACAAACCAAGCCATGACATGTCCAAGCTCAACTTCCCTCAACTCCCACGTTCTCCACTACATCCACTAAGGCGCCTCACTTTCGCCTTGTGGCGGGCGCCATGGCCTTGTGGCGGGCGCCACAAGAGGAAAACAGTTTCCCTCCATTTTCAAGTTGAAGGGCATCCAAGTCATTTCCAGCTTTTTACTTGCCTATAAATAGAAACTCGAATTCACTTTTACAATCATCCAAACTTAGAGCAGAGGCAAACTCAGAGCAACTTTGTTTCACTTAGGCATATATTCAGTTTTATAAAGTGGTAATCGCTTCGCATTGGAGTGTTACCACAATTGTGTAATCGAGTCTGTGATAGAGTCTGTAATCGAGTTTGGAGCACTTTGGAAGGAAGTTAATCCTGCCGCCATTTTCATTTCCGTATTGCAATTTATTCAACCCTCCGATTGGAGCAGGTTTTTATTACTTTTCTTTATCTTATTTATTTTCCCGCACTCACTTTACTTTATTTATTTCCCGCACTCGCTTTACTTTATTTATTTCCCGCACTCGCTTTACTTTATTTATTTCCCGCACTCGCTTTACTTTATTTATTTCTCGCACTCGCTTTAAATTATTTATTTCCTCGCACTCGCTTTACTTTATTTATTTTCCGCACTCGCTTTACTTTTATTTATTTCCTCACACTCGCTTTACTTTTATTTATTTCTCGCACTCGCACTACTTTTATTTATCTTAATGCACTTTTACTTTACCATGTCTAGCTAAATTTATAAGGCTAGAATGTAAGGATCGTAATTGAACCAGTAATTCGTACAATTGTTCGTAGAAACACTTAAGGGCTATTTTAACTTTCAACTTAAGTTTTCCCGCACTTCAATTTCGTTAGGTAAGATCGAAAGCCGTCCAACGTCTTTTTAAACTATTTCAAAAACAGCGAAAGCGCTTTGTTTAGTTCATTAGGAGATTTTAACATTAGGAAGAAAAGAGATTTTAAAACTATTTTCGGACGCGTTTATAAGTTTAGAGTCTGGTTCGTGAGAACCTCTTTTGGTTAAGAAATCCAGGTTATAATACTTTTCAACTTAGTCAAGATACTATATTTCTTAAAAATAGGTTTATTACTCTAACGCAATGCACGCCTTTTTATAAGTGACAATAAGAGGGTTTGATTAGGGAGTACAACTAGGTTCTGAATACGTGAAAGCGACAGTTCCTGTTAAATTAGTTCTTTTCAAAGTAGGAAACATTGCCCATAAGTAGCTCTACTAGCAAGTACTTGGATTATTAATTGATTACGTGAATTACATTCGACCCTGTCTTTATTAATTAATCTTTATTCAACACTTTATTTTTCATTGCACACTCTAAAAAACACCTACTTCGATTGCCTTTGATAAACACCATAACAATAGATAACGATAGTTTGACACTTGGTCTCTGTGGATTCGACAATCTTTTATATTACTCTGATGCGTTCGTATACTTACGAAAAGCACGCATCAACCACCATGGAAGTGGTTCTGGAATTTGTGGCAGGTTTCTCGATTGAAGTAGGTTCTTGAGAACCAAAGACAGGTAAAGCTCTGCATAAGTCATAGGAATCGGGTCAAAAGCGACCTTCTTCCTTTCAATGTTTTGTTGATGAAGATTGTTGGTATTGTTGTTGTTGTAGGTGTTCGTTCATTGTTGTGGTTGTTGCTGGTGAAGTTGTTGTTGTTGCTGAATTGGTGTTGGTTGATTATTCAAAAATACAGGAATGACTGAAGATACTTGATGATGGTGTTGATGGGGTGGTTGATTCCTTCTGATCTGAGGCCTCCTCTGCCTCCCACTGGTTATTGCATTAGCTTCACTATCTATATTTTTCCCAAAACTGCTGCCATATCTCTTGCTTAATGATGCTTCCTCTTTTGATAAACGTCCTTCACGGACACCTTCCTCAAGCCTCATCCCCATGTTTACCATTTCGGTAAAGTCACTGGGGGCACTAGCAATCATGCGTTCTTAATAAAATGAACTCAGGGTCTTCAAAAAGATTTTTGTCATTTCTTTCTCCTCTAAAGGAGGAGTGACTTGAGCAGCCAATTCTCTCCATCTCTGCGCATATTCTTTGAATGTTTCTTTGTCCTTTTAAGACATAGACCTCAATTTGTCTCTATCAGGCTCCATATCCACATTGTACTTATATTGTTTGACGAAAGCCTCTCCCAAGTCGTTGAAAGTGAGAATGCTTGCACTATCCAACCCCATATACCAACGGAGCACAACACCAGTCAAACTGTCTTAGAAATAGTGAATCAACAGTTGATCGTTGTCAGTTTGGGTAGACATCTTGCGGGCATACATCACTAGATGACTGAGCGGACATGTGTTCCCTTTGTATTTTTCAAAGTCAGGCACTTTGAATTTCACCGGAATCTTCACATTCGGCACCAGACATAACTCAACAACACTCTTCCCAAACAAATCCTTCCCTCTCAACGTCTTCAATTCCTTGCGCAACTCAAGAAATTGATCCTTCATTTCATCCATTTTCTCATAAACATCTGGACCCTCATACGGCTTGGAATGATAAATTGTGTCCTCTACACGAGGTAAATTATGCACAACAGGAGGTGGCATTGACATGACCGGGCTAGATGCCGACATAGAAGCAAAAGTAGGCGCAAAACCTTCAGGCATGAAGTTAGACAGCATTCCCCATGGGAATCCGGCAGACATGGTAGGTGCAAAATGAGCGGTAGCAGTAGGCATGGTAGAGGTAGCCACCTCTGAAATAACAGTCCTCTGAGGAGGAGGAGTTGCGGGTGTTAGAGAAGATTGACTCTGAGCAGCCAACACTGACTCCATCATGGCAGTCAGTCGAGCGATCTCGTCCTTCAACTCTCTGTTCTCTTGCTCAATATGTTCCATGATTCTCAGATGATTGGCGCGAGTGTTGTACCGATGAGTCAGCTTGACTGAAGCACAGAAGAAACACCAATGAGACATCTGGCAAAAGAGAAACCTGCTTATGCAAATGATGCATCAAATGCAATTCTTGTTTGGTTATTTTTATTTTCAAGGAACTTACTATATCATTTACAAATATATACTTAACAATAATTGCAACAATTTGATATGACCATAAAAATCTCTTTTCATTTATATAATTGGAAGGATTACACTGAGTACAATTTCAGAAACCAAAAATAAGAAATACAAGAGAAAAGAAGACTAGTCATCCTAAGGATCCCTAACAACGACGTCAGAAGATCTGACTGAAGGCACGTACTTCCTTCGAATGCGTCGAATCTTGGTCTCGAAAGAAGCCTTCATCTGAGTCTTCTCGAGGACAAGCTGATCAACAATCTTCTTCTAAGCAACGGAAGGCTGAGGCATGCTAGAAGATGAAACCTCTGACTCTCTCTGTCTCTTCGTCAGTCGGTCTTCAAGTAGCTCAATAAGTGCATCTTTGTCCTTATACTCCAACTGCAACTCCTCATGCTTCTTGCTTAAGGCACAAAAACGCTATTCCCACATATCTTTCTCTTGCTTCATCTTGGCGAGTGCATCTTCCAACTCCTCTACATCTTGGTTAGGGAGAGTTAATGGCTCAACCACAACCATAGATATAGGTCTCTCACAAGGATAAGGCATCTTCAACTCCAAAGCTCTCTTCTTCACCCAAAGAGTATAAGCTTCCAAAGCTACACAATTGCATGGACCAAGCTCGGATCTTCCTTTCCTATGCACATTATGCCAAGCATGCACAATCTTCTGCTTCAAATGTTGGGGATCTTTACCCTCTTGATAGAAAAGACCTTCTAAGAAAGTGTTATTAGGTTTGTCTCTCAAGGGGACCCAAATTGACGACGAGCCAAAGCAGGGTTGTAGTTAATTCCTCCTTGTGTACCAATGAGAGGCACATTAGAGAATTCACCACAACAATCAATAATCTCCAAACTGCTCAAAGAAGGATTATACCAAACTATATCATCATTAGTGAGAGACATAAGTCTCTGAGACCACCATAGACATTGTTTGTTCTCTACAAAAGCAGGTGTCAGAGGCAAGTGCAAAATAAACCACTTGTATAGAAGAGGAATGCAACCGACAATAGTCCCACCACCCTTAGAATTCCTTATATGCAAAGAGAAATACATATCACCCAACAAAGTAGGCACATGATTCCCAATCAAGAAAAGTCTAATGGCGTTAACATCAACAACACTGTCAATGTTAGGGAACAAAGCTAATCCATAAATGAGCAACATAAAGATAGCTTCAAAAGCGTCCATACTACCGGCCTGAGAAAAGGCAGTAGCTTCCTTAATGAGGAAATCAGATGGAAACCCAAATAAACCTCCTTTCTTCACCCAATGAGCCTCTATCTCAGACTTCTTCAAGTGAAGAGCTTCAGCAATAGGATGAGATCTAGGAATCTCTTCCAACCCACTAAATGGCACTCTACTAGAAACGGGTATCCCCAAGAGATGGGCATACTCCTCCAATGTAGGCACAAGCTGATAATCAGGAAAAATGAAGCAACGGTAGAGAGGATCATATAATTGCACCAATACACTCAAAAGTCCTTCAACCACATCAGCAGACAAGATAGACAATAACTTCCCATGATGTTGTTTGAAGTCCAAGGGATCTAATACAAAAGATGCTAGCTTCCTTAACTCTTTCTAGTCGGGACATCTGAAACTGTACTTCTTAGTGTTCCTTCGTCCACAATCCATGGTCTGAAAATATTTGCAAATAGTACCTCAGTTCCTTGAAATTTTCGTGTGATGAATGTTATAATGCGCGTGAATGCATGAATGCAACAATCACAAATAAGGGATCACACACAAGGCAAGCAAACAAAGGTCAAGGGATGAATCAGGTCATTGTCAAGATCAATCATCCATTTTGGTGGATTAAGGTTTTCACCTTATCAAGACTTGATTGGATCAACCGAGAATCAAGGGTTTGTTGTGAGTCATGAGCATGGAGTCTGGGTAAGAACCATCCCAAAGGAGTGAAATAAGGATAAAACATGTAGATCATGTTCTAAAAAGTTCCCAGAGTCTTAATTCCATCTATCGGATATTACAGGTTAAGAAGACTAACTCATCGACCCATAATATTCTCAAGAGAAACTCGTCTGAGTGAAGTATCACGTAACAACTGTTATCAAGTCTACACTTGAACAGTCTCCGCACTACGTCCTAAATAGGCCAAGAGGGGTAAATGTTCTACGGTCCTCGGCTTCTCGGACCCAAATTAGAGATAGTAATGCCTAACCACAAATACTTGTGTGACATTTCCAAATCCAAAAGGGTCTTCACTGAGTAGATGGATCTCAAGCCAACTTGTTAAGGACTACTCCGCACAAGTCGAACATGACTATACCATCCTCCTATCTTAATTGCACTCAAGTTCGGGTTAGAACTTATCTCACCACTCAGAGATCACCAAGCACAACAAGCAAATTATATCACACAAACAAATATACATACATCACATATATAAAATTATATACACAAAAAAAAGTAGGCCAAACCCTTTGGAGACTACTCCCCAACAGAGTCGCCACTTAATTCCTATAGCGGTAAATTCATGATCATCAAGTTATGGATAAGCAAGACATCAAACAACAAGAGTCGTCACCGCGCTTTTATTGTTTCCAAGGGAAAAGGGAAAAGTACGAACAAAACCCAAAAGTAATAAGTTTTCAAATCAAAACTAATAAAATGTCAAAGATTACAGGTAAGGGGGTTGGTTACACAGAGGGAAAGTGTTAGCACCCAAAGTGTCCTAGGTACTCCTAGGGAGCCCTTTTTTGTGTGCATATGTATTTTATACAAAGTGATGTTTACAAACAAATAGAATTGGGGAATGAGAAAAGAATTCATTAATTAGATTTTTGTGTTTGACAAGACCTTCGGACTTGTGCCTACGTACCAACATAAAAATGAGGGATAAAAACCTTGTAGTTCGTGATACAAATTTCAAAGTGGGTGCATTTCTTTTTAATCAAAATTTAATTTTGAAAGGCATAAGAGCCTAGAAAATGGTTTGAATGAGTTAGTTCTTTTTGGCTTTTCGAAAGTTTAGTTCAAATGTAATTAAGTTTATTTACAAGATTGATTAAGAAAAGAAGTTTGAAAATGCAATGACATAAGGCCAAAGTTTCTAGTTTGCAAAGTGGTCAAAGTTTAGAACAAATCTAATTCAAGCAAAGAAGAATTTTTAAAAGGAGGGGGTGACTTTTAAATTAAAGAAGTGGGGGAGGAGATGAAGATATTATCCTACGCACAAAATTAAAAGTTAAGAGTTGAAAAGGTCTGACCAATGGGTATCAATCCAATAGACAAAAATGTCTTATAGAAATCCCAAATTCCATTTGATATTATAATCAAACAACACACAATGCATACAATATTAATCTTGACGAGAAATACATAAAATAAAGATATCCCCATCCAAGCTTTAGCCACTCTATGATCTTATTCAAATTTGCCCATGGAACAGATGAATTCCACAAGTCACAGGTTCAAAATAACAGCTTCATAGTGATCATGTTGTAGATGAACTCAAAGGGATTTTCAATGATGTATCATATGAAATTTCAAATTTCAAGCACTTGGTTATATGATAGTTGGCATTGGCCAAGTCCTTTTTGCATAGGGATGTTGCCTAGATTCTAAGTCCAACTGTTCAAGATCAAACCAACAGTCCACACAATAGTTTTTAGGGTTTTTGTTATTATTACGTACATTAATGGTCAAAGACCACACAAACAAACAAAGTATACACAAACAAGATATATCACACAATATGGTCCAAGTGGACAAAGTAAAAAGGCATTAATATAAACAATTAGAATGGTATGAATAATGCCAAATGAATAGAGCTTAAAAATTAAAGTGCATTAAAATAAAAGACTTAAAATTAAATGTTAGTTGTTAATGAGTTAGAAGTTAGTATTGTTTTTCTTTTGCTTTTTAAGTCATTCTTTGGAGAACACTCAACCCACTTATCACAAGCATGGATCCTTGAGCCAAGACATCTTCCAAAGGAAGGAAAAAAGGCCAAGTTTCCACACAATACCATGAAAGAGGGGAGACTTACAATCTCACTAACTAGAATGCTATGCCTTTTGTGTCAAAAATTTAGCGCTATGTTAAGCAATCGTAATTGGAGTTATGTAAAAGTCATAACTATTTGAGGCCGGGCAATAGAATTTTGGTGTTAATGCATGTTAGAGACATAGTATAATGGACTATGCTCATGAGACATACCACACACAAAAAGAATATGTAAAAGAGATTGCCTAATCTTATCCATACTTATGTTGATTTTTCAATCAACTAGCCTTAGGATTTAGAGACATCGTGGACCAAATAAAATGGATGCATAAATAAGGGGAATTAGATGAAGAGGGAGGGGAAGGGATCATAATTCAAATTGGTCAAAGGAGGACTTTTACCAACATAATATCATTCATTCATTTTGGGGGATGGAATGTACATTCCATCAATCCCCTAAATCCAATGATATTAACCTAGCAAAGTTAAACAAATCATCACAAGAGGTCAATTTAAGACCCTAATTTTGACCCTAAGATCCCTCATGGCATCATATCATTGCTCATTGCATTTGCCTCAAGGATCATAGCATCTTGGTTCCTTACCCTAGGGGTGGAACTTGTTGAGTTGGTTTGAAACCACCAAGCATGCTTGAATTGTATATTATTTCTTTTCTTATTTGATTACTAACCAAAACCATAAAAATATGTCACTAACTTGTTTTGTTTTGAAGCTTAAGCAATCATGTGCCCTTGCTCCTAGGAGGCTCCTATGCTCAAGGAAATGGCCAGATGAAGATGAAAGAAAGCATGACAATGGTTCCCAAGGCTATCAATCATCAAATATGTCTCCCAGGTATCTCAATTTGTCATTTTGATCAAGATAAACCAAAGGGCTTGAGGATTGCTTCCCAAGGAAACCCTAATTCAACTTGCATTGACTGTGCCTTGCTCATGAAGCAACCTCAACCCAAGATCAAATTCAATAAAGGGAAGTTCTTTCATTCATTATTTTATGAATATATGAGTCTATGTGAGTGTCCTAAATAATTCATTCATCAAGATTTGAAGTTTGGACTTGAGAAGTTGACCAGTCAAGTCATCTGACTAAATTGAAATCCACTGAGACCTAACGTTTGATGTATTTGTCAAATGAAGATGACCCTAAGAGTACAAATGTTATTAAGAACCATATTAACAACTTTCATGTTCATCAAAAATTCATTTGAAACTTGTAAGGTCATCATTCATTCCAAAACATTATAGGTCATTTTGACTGAAACCCTATTTTTGGGTCAACTTCCCAAGGACCTAACTCCTTCATTTTTTATGATTTTCAGGTGAGACCAATTGAATTGGAAATCTTAAGATGTCTAATTCAAATTTTATGTTGGACAAAATTTCATATTCCTAAAAGAAACACATGTGATAATACAAAACATTATAGGTCACTTTGGACCAAAGCCATTGAATCTTGAAAAAGTCCAACTTTAAGTCCCCATAACCTTCTCATCAAGAATCCAAATTATGCAATATTTAAGTTCAAATTGATCATCTTTAAAATATCTGCATCTTTGGTGTTGGAGGTTTTTCCATTTGAGGCTTGCATCATTGAAACAGAAGGGCTTGAAGTTGGTCACTTTTGACAAATTTTTCAAAGGCATGTTTTGTACTTGAAACTTCATGATCAGTTTTCACAATTTTCCAAACTCCAAATGGATTTTTGTCCAACATAGATTTTGTTCCTTATGTCAAGACCTTTCCAACCATTACTCACATTCCTATGTTTGGATTTTCCATATGGTACTTTCAAAGAGGGGAACATTTGTGACCATTTATGCATTTCACATGAAATCTTGATGCACAAGCATTCGCCACTCAAACCACACGGCCAAATCAATTCATCATGCTCTCAGCTTGCAAATCCACCAGCTTTTGGGCCTCACATGCGCTTGTATAGGCCCATGCATGGAGGACCCAAAGCTTCATGCACACGAATTCTTCACCCCATTGCATTGCATTCCATCTATAAATAGCATGCTCACTTCATTCAAATCCATCCTGGAATCAACCTGAAGCTCTGCAGAAATTGAATCCCAACCACACTAGAGGAATTTTGAATTTTCATTTCCCTTTTCAAGTTTGAATTTCAACAAAATCAGTTGATCTTCAACACTTATTCCTTAGCCTTGCACTCATACCAGACCTCAAGAACAAGCTGCAAGCAAGAGTTTGGTTGGATAGTGCTCATCAAAGCTGCACTTCAAAGGTTTACATCTCAACTGGTTTGATCTGAATCTCCTTATATGATGTGATTTGCTTGTGTTTGTTTGGTTCTCTAAAGTCCTCGTGTGAGAGGCAAGCTAATGGTGGCTTTAATTTCATGAATTGATGCATTTCAGATTGAACACCTGGATTTTCCATCTTAGATTTCTCTTTCCATAGAGATCTTGAGAACAATCCAAGGTTACAGGGGTGATGTACATCACCCCAACTTTAATTTGGTATAAGGCACGTGTAGTTTAGTTGAGGTTGCAAAACCTGCAACTGGTGGCCGGAATCCGTTTGCTCACCGGAGAAGACGGTGGTTTCACCACCGTCCCCACGTGGAACCACTCTGAGCCATTGGATAGTGATTAAATGATCTAATCCTGGCCATGTTTGCTATTGACTTTTTTTAAATGTGTTTGCTTCGCGTTTGACTATAGAGCACAATGCGCGCGCGCCTCAGGGCCTTTGGATTGTCCACGTCAATTAATGAATGTTGATCCAAGCGCTGTGGATTTTCCAGATTTTCTTAATTTCTGTTTTATTTTCTTTAATTCCTTTAATTTTCAAAAATACATAACTCTTTTATTTGGAATCACAAAAATATGATGCCAATTGCAAAAAAATTCTTTTAAAACCTAGTTTCATAATCTGATTTTTAATTATTTTTGTGATTCAATTTAATGTTTTTTGTGAATTATTTTTTTTTTAATTAACTTTAAATACTTTTTGATATTCAAAAACTCTAAAAATATTTTCTTAACACATTTGGATCATGATAAGTCTATGAAAATATTCTCATCCATTTCTTAATTGATTTGAGATTTATTTGAGATTTTAATTCATTTGTGTTATATTTTAATGCTTTTAATTGATTTTAAAATAGTTTCTGTTTTCAAAAAATGTTGAAATTTTTTGTCAAACCTTGTTTGACCATGTTAGACTTATGATGATTCAATTGGACTTATCCAAGTTGATTTGAGTTGAATTTGAAGTTTGACCATGATTTGTTCATTTTATTTTATGTATTATTTTAATTCCAAAAAATACCAAAAATATGTTTGACCTTTCTTGGCTTCTAATCTTCATTTCACTTCTGTTTACAATTGATTGATGTTGATTCCATTCCCATTTGATCATTGTATTTTGATTATGTCATTTAAATTCTCCTTTTGTTCATTTCATTTCATCTTCATCTTCTTCTTTTTCTTTTGGCCAATGAGTTAATGATTTGTGGTTAGCATTGACATATGAGAGGCTTAACCTTCTTTGATCCAAATCAAATTCAACTTGATCAAAGATCAAGTGAATTGCTTTGTGTCCAAGATAGGTTGCTTCTTGGTCAAGCAAAAAAACCTAAAATTCATACAAGGCCCTTAACTCTTTTCTTTAGGCATGGCAAGTTGTAGGAGCTTGGCTTACTAGTCATGATCTCTAACTTGTGTTTATTTGCCTATAGTTTTATTGACCGACCTTAGATAGGTGTGACTACTACATTAGTCCACTTACGATTGCTTAACATAGCGCTAAATTGCCTTATGGCACACTAACCCTAACTACTAATTACTAACTTTTAATTCAAGCATTTAATTCTTGCAATTTATCTTAATGCAATTTAATTTCTTGCTCATTTATTCATATTGTCTTTTCCCTTTGCTCACTTGAGCTCATGTTTATGCTTATGCCATTTTCCTTTTGCCCATTTGAGCTTATTATTGTATATAAATATATTGTTGCTTTGTGATTGTTTGTGTGAACCCAATGCAAAGAGGAGAAAGGACTTAGAATTAGGACCTCACCTATGCTTAATGGAGTTCAAGAGCAACTAGGCCTCATGCATTTAGAATGCTAATTTTGTTGAAGAGCAACTAGGCCTCATGCCTTTAGAATGCTTAAATCTTGAATTCAATTTGAAAGGACCCCTAATCCAAACTTGAGATAGGGAACTAGGCCCCATGCCTTTATTGCATTGTGAACTTTTTGATTATTTGTTCTTGTGTTATAGGGATTCCAAACTTTAGATAGTTAGAAGGACCATTGTCATAAGCATTCAAGTTAAGAGAAAAACAAGCCAATTGGAGATCCTAGGAGCTTGAATGTTTAATTGTTTTGATTGCTTGTTGCTTGCTAAGTCCAAAGGAAATGAGCATCTTGAATCATCTTTATGGTCTAAAGAAAGGAAATCCAAGGGTTTTATCTCTTCTCTCATCTTTTCATGTTTAGGATTAGCCCTTCTCTTCTTCTCTCCACTCTAACCCAAGCAAAACTCGTTTTTGTGCAAACATGGACATTGTTTTCAAAACTAGAAACCTAGGCCATATGCCTTTGATCTTTCAAACTCTTTTCATTAATACTTATTTTGATTGAATCTTAAGTCAACTTTGACTTCATTTTTCAAATACTTCTAACTTGTAAATACAACTCATTTCAAGTTGTTTTTGTGGTTCCAATGACCATCTTTGTTAAAACTTTTTCATAAACATTAGCCATAGGTTTGAGTTATCATAGTGGTTGATGTAAACCTCACCTCATCCTTAGTGATTGGACTATAAGTCTTCCATACTTATTATAGGGTGGATCCTTCACTAGTATGTTGAAGCTCTCCTCACATGGTGGATTGTTGGTTTAGGTTGAGTTTTCTCCCTTTGATAACAAAAGACCTTAAGGCTTTTGACAAATCAATTCACTAATCTTTGAGATTTTTACCCCGAACTACGAGGTTTTGATCCTACCTTTGTGATGGTACGTAGGCAATGGGTTTATCCATTCAAACAAAAAAATTATAAATAATATGTATATTCTTTTCTCATCCCCCCAATCATGTTTGCACAAATATTTTCACAAATACCAACCTACAATGCGTTTTTGGAAAAAGGGCTCCCTTAGAGTACTAAGGATGTTTTGGGTGCTTAAAACCTTCCCATTGCATAACCAACCCCCTTACCCAGATCTCTGACATTTTCATTAGTTTTTGATTTGATAAAACTTCTTGGTTTTTGTTCTCTTTCTAACCTTTCCTTTGGATAAATAGAAGTGCGGTGGCGACTCGAATTGTATGCTTACTTTTGATTTAGTCAAAAAATCTAAAGGTAACGAATACCCCGCTACAAGCAACACAATTATTTGACATTTATTCAATTTAAAAATACTAAAATAATGCATTTAAATTAAATATGGCTTGTCAAATTCCTAAAACCTCATCAAAACACCAAAGAAATGGCCATGTGATTTATCATAGGTCAAACAAGGTCAAAGGACCTTGGAGAAAAAATTCAGAATTTTTAAAGACTTAACACTATTTTTAAATAATTAAAAATAATCAAAATAATCAATTAAATCATGAAAAATATTAATAATAATCCAAAAAATAATTTTAATTCAGAATATGAAAGAGGAATTTATATAAATTTTTTTGGTGAAACTCATATTTTTCGGATCAATATTAAAATTAATATGAATTAATGAAAATCAAATGAATTAAAACAAAAATCAGAAAAATCAAAAAATCGTGAGCCACTTGATTCCCCTCATTAATTGAGGTGGCAGATCAAGTGGACACAAACGCGTATTTCATGATGGAACTTAGTCAGCGCGCCACACACGTGGTAATCAAAACCAACGCCTAAGATTAAAACAAATTTAATGGATCATGTGGCACGGAAACGTGCCAACACACCGCCGGAGCCAGAGCTCCGGTTTTCTTCTCCGGTGGACCTCACCGGACTGGTCCACCCTCAACCATCACTAAAACAAAAAAGGAGGACATGATCTGAAAGAAAAAATGGGGTAGAGTACGAATCTGACCTCAATTTGAACTAACTCCAAACAATAAAAAGATATGAGGAGTTGAATTTTGAGGTGTGTCAACTGAGTTGCTTCGATTTGAGCTCAAAGCTATCAATTTTCTTGCCTACATTGGTAGGACTTCAGACAACCAAAGATTCTAGAGAATTGATGAGAATTGAGTGAGAATCGAAGAGATGAAGTTTTCTGAAATTTACCTTCAATGTTGTGCAGAACATGATGTTGCTTGCTTCAAACTCGATCTGATCACACTTGAGAAGCTTGTAGGAGAGGTTTGGCAATGGTACAAAGCTTTGGATCCTAGAGTTCTTGAATCTCCAAACAGTGAGATTCAAACTCAATTTTCAAGTTGAAAATTCTCAGGTTTTCCTTTGAAATGTGAGGGTTTCAATTGGAGGGCAAAACTGGCGTGCAAGGTATGCTTGAATTGAGCTCCAAGGGCCTGTATTTGTAGCAATTGGGATTGATATTTGCATACTTGAAAAATTGCTAAATTTGGACATTTCATGCACAAGCTTGCATGGGCATGTACAGGCCCATGAGGCAATCCAATTTGATCCACTTGCATCTGTTCTAAAGTTCAAATGAGGCTTGGATGTCAAGGCAATGTGAAATGTGATTTTTGGCATTTGATTTCTTCCAATCATGCAGCTCTTATAAAGCCATGCACAACCCTAGCAAATCTCATCCAAAATGCATAAACTTGGGTTCTTTGGAAAGCTTATATCCAGGGGAACAAGTTTAATGTTGAACACTTTTTCATTTGGAGCTTGGTTCATGGTGAATTTTGAGGTGGAAGTTTGGAAATTTCAACATGTTGCAAAATTTTCTAAGTGTCAAGTCATATCTCTCAATATTCCACCTTGCTTAACTTTTTATGTGAGCTTCAAATGAGTAAAATGTATTCATAAAAGTTGTAGGTCTTTCAAATACCTTCAAAATGGTCACCAATATCATGTCATTTGGATTTAGAATGATAGAGTTATGCATTTTTGAATTTTGGAAAAATCACTTGTTCAATGGTATAGGTCAAAAATGACCTATAATGTATCCTCACCTCACATGCTTATAAAAGTTGATTTAGATCTTACTCCCAACATCAAAGTTGAAGTAGACATATTGAATTTAAGTTTTCAACTTGGAAATATTTCATATCATAAAAATTGAGCTAGTTATGGCCTTGGGAATATGACTTTCAAACTAGGGTTTAGACAAAATGACCTATAATGTTTCAACATAGAAAATGATTTTCCAAGCAAAACTAGATCTAGGTCTAAACTTGAAAGTTGTTTGGAATGTCATTTAGAGTAACTGTTCTCTTGGAAACATTTTCATAGGGTGCAAATTGTAGGAGATAGGGTCTAGGGAGACCGAGTTTTGATTAGATGAATTCATTTGTCCAACCACCATCAACCAACTTGCTATCCTTCAATTCTATTGACTTTTTAGGCTCATGGTAGATAATATATGCATAAGATGATGAATTTTGAAGTGCCCCTTGAGAATTTTGATCAATTGGTGAGATAGCTTGTTGGAGAAGTTACTTAAGATACCTAGTCAAACTAGGGTTTCCAAGGCAAATCATCTCCAAACTCTTGAAGAATACTTGACCAAAATAACATGCAAAGATCATTGGGACTCATATATGATGTTTTGAGACCTTATGGACCAATCTTTGATTGTGCTCTTAGCCATGAGGGTCTTAAACCCTAGATGTGAACTTGATAGATCAATGGTGAGCATGCCCTACCTAGAAAAGAGTTAGGCAAATGCAAAGACATATTTTTGGTATTTTGGTTAGTAAAATGATAATATACAAGTATGATACAATCACATGGTGCTTGGTGATCTCTCCCAAAAAAAACCCAATGAAAGAGGGGTAAGGAGGATACCAAGGTGTGATTCGAATGCTAATGTATATGATGAAATTGCATGAGGGATCTGACAAAGCGGACATCCGTCATCGGTTAGGATGAACATATCAAGGATGACTCGTTGAGAACCACAAGAGGGAGTATTCATTACCGCTTACTGGGTAAGAATAGGCTTGCTGGGGAAAACTGCAAAAAATATGATTTACAACTACCAATTATTAGGCAGAAGACCAAAGATGAGAATATCCGTCACCGGTTAGGGTGAACATATCAAGGATAGACTCAGAAGGGAAGAAAATACGTCATCGATTAAGATGAACATATCAAGGATAGACTTGCCTGGCATGTCAAGGAGGATATCAGTCATCGGTTAAGATGAACATATCAAGCATAACCCAACTGAGCAAAAAGTAGGAATTACATCTATCGAATGCTGGATAGAATACCATCAAAGAGAAAATCCGTCACCGGTTAGGATGAACATATCAAGGATAGACTTTATTGAAGAGCAAAAAAGGAATTACATCTATCAGTTACTGGATAGAATACCACAAAGAGAAAATTTGTCATCTGTTAGGATGAACATATCAAGGATAAACTCTGCAAAGGGGAAAGGAAAACAGGATTTACAACTACCGGTTACTGGGTAGAAAACCGCAAAGAGAAGGAAATCTGTCATCAGTTAGGATGAACATATCAAGGATTAGCTCTCTGGGGAACAAAATAGTGATTACAACTACCTTTTTACTGGGTCTAATACCAAGGATGAGAATATCCGCCATCGGTTAGAATGAACATATCAAGAATAAACTCAGAGAGGGGAAGGAAATATCCGTCATCGGTTAGGATGAACATATCAAGGATAAACTCCCTGGGGAATCACAAAAATGAGTCCACTAGGGACTCCACCGAGAAGAAAACATGGGTATTCTTGCTGGGTATTGGGCAAGGAGTAGCAAACTGCAAACTAAGAAGGATATTACCACTTACTGGGTAATAAACTCTTAGGGGACCCAAAGCATCTATCTACATAAGAGCTAGAAAGAAACGGTCAATCAAGACTCAACCCAATGAGGATATAACTCAAGGGGAGGAAACTAAAACAAAAATCTTCCACGAGGAAATAACTCAGTGGGGAAAGGAGAAAGGTTAAAGTCTCTCTGCTTAAGGGGCCGACAGTCTACAATTGAAGGAGGACAGACGCCAGGTTTGTATGGGGATAAAGTACCGCCATAACATAGAATAAGAGTCTCAAACGATGAATCAACCAATATGATGATATAATCATGCAATAAGTGTATATGTATATATGATGATTATGCTGACAAAACGATCACAAAGGATACAAAGGTGTCGCAAAAATTTGAATCATCGGTACAACCCTCGGTCAATCCACAAAAGAGGGGAACAACTGCCGGAGCAAAGAGATCAATACCCCAAAGGATCCACCCTAGCTGGGGAAGGAAGGAAATCTGCTAAGGAAAGGAAACATTATCAAATCTGCAGGAAATTCTAGGTTAACACCATATCAAATAGGGTATAACCGTACAGAGGATAAACACAAATAGTTGCTCATAAACCATGAGGAAACTCTGACTGGGGATCGAGCTGGATGGCGACTGGTGGAGAAAAAACTGAGGAAACCAATCTTACTCTGTTGGGGATCAAAACCAATGTCAACCCTGCTGAGGAATATACAAACTTCGATGGGGAACATCCACAAACTCCATTGGGGGGAATGAATCAACCAACTCAGCTGGGGATAACTAAAGTGTTCGTTCTATGTGTTGGCATCAATTTTGGTAAAACCTAGAGTTATCACAAGTTATCACGAGTGTTGTCTTAACATGAGATATCAGTTTCCTATAGGGTGGTTAAATATGGTTCTGCAGGATTTAGCTGAGATGTCAGACCCGATGTTAAGACATGTGTATACAGAATATTCAGTATGAATGTTATGTATCTTATGATTGCGCTTTTCATTCAAATTTGTGTG
This sequence comes from Lathyrus oleraceus, assembly GCF_024323335.1. Lineage (NCBI taxonomy): Eukaryota > Viridiplantae > Streptophyta > Magnoliopsida > Fabales > Fabaceae > Lathyrus > Lathyrus oleraceus. The sequence continues at coordinate 484,245,683 of NC_066585.1, read as the reverse complement.
TGATTGATGTGGAGATTGAACGCGCCTTTCAAGTTGTAATTAAAACCAGATTGATTTATTTTCCAATAAGATATGATCAACTGTGATGAATAAGGAGATAAGAAAGGAAAATAGATTTAAGGTTTATGATGTCCAAGCCCATTCAAAAGCTTCTATTTAAAGGGCATGGAAAACCTGGTTTTAACACACAACAGAACGAACGAAATCGTGAGAGAGAATAAGGGTTTTAGTCTTGTGTGAGTTGTGTATTGTGAGCCATTCATTCATCCTATTAATGATTGAATTGGACTGACTTTTGTGTTGTAATTTGTCCACTCTAAGCTGTGAACCATGAGTGTGTGTTTACTTGGTTGAAGCTTTTAAGCAAGATCAAGTATGTGTTCTTGAAGAGTGTCTTCTTTCTTTGTTATATTTGTTTTTACATCACTGTTGTGATTGAGGGGGAGTGAGTAGGGTCTCTTATCTAAGAGTTCTTAGATAGAAGTCACACAGGTAGAGATTAGGTGAAAAGACTATAACTTGAAGTTGTTTGCTGAGAGTCTTTGAACTAATTCTGTTTAGTGGATTTCCTTCCTGCCTTGGTAGCCCTCAGACGTAGGTGAGTTTACATCGAACTGGGTTTCCTTCCTCCCTGCTGTTTCTTTCATATATCTCCTCAAGGATGTTCACAATGAATTCTTTGACTAACCTCTCATAGCACTGAGGTAGAGTAGTCACAGTTTTCATAAGACCAGCTGTATTAATTAACTCCATGACTTCCTTTACTTCACTTGCCTCTTTTCCCAATTCTCTTTCAACTGCTACCCTTCTTTGAGTCACAAACTTCCCTTTGGCAGCACCACCTTCCACGTGAAACGAGATATTGTCAAGATGAACAGCAACCACTTTGTTTGGAGACTTCTTTACAGGCTTCCTTTTAACAGGGGGAATGTCTGAGACATCATATTCGACATACTCATCAGATTCAGAACTCTCACTTTCCTTCATCTTCCTGACCTCTACTTTACTCCAAGTCTTGGAGGGACCTATACCAGCAACCCTTTTCTCTTTCCTACCTGTCCTTATCTCATCCATACTCTTCCTTTTTCTCAGTCTATTAGCTACACTTGTTTTCACAAGATTGACCAACGTGTCATCTTCTTCCTCAGACCCTTCTTCCTCAATGTCCTGAGCAGTATCAGGGGACATACTAGGTAAGTTTTTTCCAAGAGAACATAGTCCCTCAGCAGCTACTTCCTTTTCTGTTTTAGATGAGTTATCATCTTTCTCAGCTTGGGTTTCCACCTCAGGTGAGGGGTCCCTTCTGGACAGAGGGGTAAAAATGTCCTTAACTTCATGCTCTTCATTCAGTATCCTAGTAACTAGGTTTCTTATGATGCAATCAGTAAAGTGCATGTCCTCTTTATCAGGCGATTCTTCAGGAGTGTTGCCTTGCTTAGCTCTAGCCATGGAAGGGGAGCCTGGAACGTCACCTGGTATCATACGCAGAGGGGTTGCGTCTGTCAACTCTTCTTCTAAAAATTCCATGTAGGAAGTTCTAGTATGAAAGGATTTTGAGCTAGATGTTGACGGATGTTGAGACATGTTGTTGAACTTTTGAGAAAACTTTCTTTGCCCTAGCAGAGGTTCTTTGAGAAGTTTAATGAGGATGGAAAGAATTGTGTTCAGGCAGAGTGTGCAAATGAAATAGATGCTATTTCCAATACTAGGAGATGTTTCATTATTAATGTGGCTCTTTCTTTTCATTGGGCAGACAATATTTTTCTTGCCTTTTCCCCTCCACATTAATTTCCATATTTTCTCAAGAAGCCAAGCCCCTAATTTTCCCTTTTCATCATAGAACTCCTTTGCAGTCAAGTTGTCATAGTACAATGTCATAGCATCGAGTGTGACATTGTAGATAATTCTCAGTAATTTCATCCACCCTGATTGAGCATTGTTGTTTTCACCTGACATAGTTCCTTGTGTCTCAGTTCCAGCAAAGCTCTCACTACCTTCAGACTTCATACCACCAGTCATATGTTCAGGTGTTTGGGCCATCATGACCTTTTCTTCCTTGAGGTTAGATATTAGCACCCTTATCTGACACTTTTCCTTTCCCTTGATGATTCTTCTTGCAACTGTACTCATCTTAGAGGGGTTATCCATTTGAGAGCTCCACATGTAGCAGTTGTTGTTGGTCCTGATTCCTCTCATAATTACTTCACTGGCTTTGTTCACAATCAGACATTCAGTTTTAGTGAAGATGATATTCAAACCTTGATCCCCTAGCTGACTGATGCTTATTAGATTTGAAGTCAAGCCCTTGACCAGTAGAATATTGTCAAGTTTAGGAGCTCCAGGACACTCAAGCTTGCCTATCCCTTTTATTTCACCTTTAGCTCCATCACCAAAGGTTACATAGCTTAAGTCATGAGGGTGAAGATCAGTTATCAAGTCTGAGTTCCCAGTCATGTGTCTAGAGCATCCACTATCGAAATACCACTCTTCTTTGTGAGCCATTAGACTTGTAACATTAGTCTTAGGAACCCATTGCTTTTTGTTAATAGGCCTGTGATGTTTGGGTCTGGGTTGATAGTGAGTCTGTTGATGAACATGGCTAGGATAACTATACAGCTTATAATAGGAAGACCTAGAGTGTCCAGCTTTCCCACAGTATTGACATCTCCATCTTTGGTGTTTGCTCTTCTGATGATACTTATGAAAGGGGGTAGGGTAACCATACAGCTTATAGCAGAAGGACCTTAAGTGTCCAAATTTCCCACAGTAATGACATCTCCATCTTTGGTGTTTGTCTTTCTGCTGTTCTTTCTTTTGATGGTGTGACATATGATGTGACATCTTGGAACTGCTCTTACTATTGTTGCATTTAGGTTTAGCTTGAGGTTTGTAGCCAGTGTAACTACTTTCAAGAGCTTGGGCATTTTGTGCTGTTTGAAGCTCCATTTCAGAGGTATATCACTAAACTTTTTTGATTCAGATCTTGCTGTACAATGTGAATTGCTTGAGTTTGTGCTGTTTTCTGAAGTCCTCAAGCATGAGGCAGGCCAGATGGTGGTCTTAATTTCATGAATCGTGCCATTTCAGATCAAACACCATGATCTTCAAGCTCATGTTTCTCCTTAAATAGGAACATTGAGGAGAATCCATGGTTACAAGAGTGATGTACATCACCCTAGCTTCATTTTGATACCTTGCTTGTTTATTTTTATTAAGTTTCGGATCCCTGCGCGTGGTGGCCAGAATCAATTGGCTGGCCGGAGAAGATGGTGGTTTCCACCACCATCCCCACATGGGAGCCTCTCATCCATTTGATCTCTCTCAAACGTTTTAATCATGGCCGTGTGTTATGTTGACTTGTTTTAAATCCTTATGTTGCACGCTTGACCAAGGAGTACCGTATGACCGCGCCTCTGAGCCCTCAGATCATGGCCACGTCATTTAATGAATGATCCAAGCGCGCTGGTTTTTCCTATTTTCATTATTTCTGTTTTAATTTCATTTATTTCCTTTTATTTTCAAAAATTCATAAACATTTTATTTGAAGTCACAAAAATATGAGACCAATGCCAAAAAATTTCTTGAAAAATCTAGTTTCATATTTTGATTTTTAATTATTTTTGTGACTTCATTTAATATTTTTTGTGAATTATTTGATTTTTAATAGTTTTAATTCATTTTAAAATACTATTTGACATCTGAAAAATCCAAAAATATTTCCCTAACACCTATGGATCATGGTAAGTCAATGAAAAATAGTCTCATCAATTTCTTAATTGATTTGAGATTTTAATTCATATTGTGTTATTTTTATTGTTTTTAATTGTTTTAAAATAGTTTCTGATTTCAAAAATTGTTGAAAAAATTTGTCAAACCTTGTTTGACCATGTTATACCTATCAGAATTTAATTGGACTTGTTGAAGTTGATTTGAATTGAATTTGAGGTTTGACCAGATTTTGTCTATTTTATTTTACATTTTATTTTAATTCAAAAAATACCAAAAAAATATGTTTGACTTGTTGACTTCTAATCTTCACTTCTCTTCTGTTTAGCATTGGTTGATGATGATTTGATTCACTTTTGACCAATTGTGTTTGACATTTGAATGTTCTTTCTATTCCATTTCATTTTCATCTCTTTCTTTTTATCTTTGGCCAATGAGTTAATGTCTTATGGTTGGTCTTGACATATGATAGGTTTAACCTTCTTCGATCCAAATCAAACTCAACTTGATCCAAGATCAAGTGAGTTGCTTTGTGTCCAAGATAGGTTGCTTCTTGGTCAAGCAAAAAACCTAAAGTCCATACAACGCCTTTCTCTTTTCTTTTGGCATGGCAAGTTGTAGGAGCTAGGCTTACTAGTCATGATCTCTAACTTGTGTTTATTTGCCTATAGTTTTATTGACCGGCCTCAGATAGGTGTGACTACTACATTAGTCCACTTACGATTGCATAACATAGCACTAAATTGTCTTATGACAAACTAACATAACCATACTAACTACTAACTTTAATTTGAGCATTTAATTTCTTGAAATTTACTTTCTTGCTCTTTTATTCATATTGCTTTTCCCTTTGCTCATTTTAGCACATATTTTATGTTTATTTCATTTTCCTTTTGCTCATTTGAGCTCATTATTGTATATAAATATATATTTGCTTTGTGTTTGTTTTGTCTTTGTTTGTGTGAAGCCAATGCAAAAATGAGAAAGGACTTAGAATTAGGATTTACCTATGCTTAAAGGAGTTCAAGAGCAACTAGGCCTCATGCCTTTAGAATGCTAAACTTATTCAAGAGCAACTAGGCCTCATGCCTTTAGAATGCTAAATTTCAAAGTTAACTTCAAAGGACCCCTAATCTAAACTTATTCTTTGTCCATTCCTCTTACTGTGTTGTGAACTTTTTGATGTTTGCTCTTGTGTAATAGGGATTCCATCTTTATATAGTAAGACGTACCATTGTCATGAGTAGCCAAGTTAAGAGGGACAAGCCAAATGGAGATCCTAGAAGCTTGAATCCAAATATTGTGTGATTGCTTACTGTTTGCTAAGTCCAAAGGAAAGGAGCATCTTAAATCATCTCTATGATTTCAAGAAAAGGAACTCCAAGGGTTTTATCTCTTCTCTTATCTTTGTATGCTTTAGGACTAGCCCTTATCTTCTTCTCTTCACTCTAACCCAAGTCAAACTCTTTTTGTGCAAACTTTAACAGTGTTTTCAAAACTAGAAGCCCAAGCCTTATGCCTTTGACTTTCCAACATCATTTTCATTAACACTCATTGTGAATAAATCCTAATCCGACTTTGACTTCATTTTGTAAATAAATCTAACTTGTAAATATAACTCACTTCAAGTTACTTTTGTGGTTCCAATGGCCACCTTTGTTAAAACCTTTTTCATAGACATTAGCCATAGGTTTGAGTTATCATAGTGGTTGATCTAAACCTCACCTTATCCTTAGTGATTGGATTATAAGTCTTCCATACTTATTATAGGGTTAACCCCTTCACTAGTATGTTGAAGATTTCCTCACATGGTGGATTGTTGGTTTAGGTTGAGTTTTCTCCCTTTGATAACAAAAGACCTTAAGGCTTTTGACAAATCAATTCACCAATCTTTTGAGATTTTTACCCCGAACTACAAGGTTTTGATCCTACCTTTGTGATGGTACGTAGGCAATGGGTTCATCCATTCAATCAACAAAATTGTAAATATAATCTATTCCCTTCTCATCCCCCCAATCTTTTGCACATGTTTTCACAAATACCAACCTACAACACACATTTGCAAAAAGGGGTTCCCTTAGAGTACTAAGGATGTTTTGGGTGCGTAAAACCTTCCCATTTAATAACCAACCCCCTTACCTAGATCTATGACATTTTTATTAGTTTTTGATTTAATAAAACTTCTTACTTGGCTTTTGTTCGCTTTTTAGCCTTTCCTTTGGACAAATAAAAGTGTGGTGGCGACTCGAATTGCATGTTTACTTTTGGTTTAGTCAATAAACCATAAGGTAACGAAAACCCCGCTACACATGTGAAAATGATTCCAAGAAAAACATTACTCTAAATGACATTACAAGCAATTTTCATGTTTGGGTCTAGAGCTCATTTTTCTCGGAAAGTCATTTTTTATGTTGAAACATTATAGGTCTTTTTGTCTAACCCCAAATTTGAAAGTCAATTTCCCAAGGCCATAACTTGCTCAATTTTTATGAGATGAAAGATTTACAAGTTTAAAAATAAAATTCAAGGTTTATACTTCAGCTTTTATGTTTGGAGGAAGAGCTAAATAAAATTTTACGAGCATGTGATATGAGGATACATTATAGGTCATTTTGGACTAATACCATTGAATATGTGATTTTCCTCAACTTCAAAAATGCATAACTCATTCATCCCAAATCTAAATGATGTCAAATTGGTGACCATTTGGAAGGTTTTTGAAAGGTGGAATAATTCAACATATGGCTTGACACTTAGAAAATATTTGGACATGTTAAAATTTCCAAACTTCCACCTCAAAATTCACCATGATACAAGTTCCAAATGGAAAAGTGTTCAACATAAGAGTTGTTCCTCTTGATCTAACCTTTCTAAAGAGTCCAAATTCATTCATTTTGGACAAAGTTTGAGGGGTATGCGCATAGCATGAACAAGGTTGTATCAACTGGCAAGAGTCATGCTTCAAACATCCAAACATCTTTGCCTTGCATTGTAATCTTCATTCAGACTTCATTTCATTTGATTGTGGATCTAATTGAGATGCTTCATGGGCTTGTACATGCCATTGCACACGTGCCATTCACAGTGCCAAATTTGGAAGCAATTTCAAGTGTGCAAATAACACTTACAGTTTTCTAAAATAGAGGTCAATTTCTTCAGTTTCAAGGACCTTGCGCGCCAGCTTTGCCTCCAACCATTGAAACCCTCACAATTCAAAGGAAAACTTGATAAATTTCATTTGAAATTTGAGTTTCAATCTCACCTTTTGGAGATTAAAAAACTCCAGGATCCAAAGCTTTGCACCATTACCAATCTACTTCTGCAAGCTCCATAAACAAGATCAAGCACGATTTGAAGCAAGAGAGATCCATTTCTGCACAGCATTGAAGGTATTTTTCCAGATTTTTCTTCTCTTCGATTCTCTCTCAATTCTCATCAATTTTCTTGGATCTTTGGTTGTCTAAAGTCCTACCAATGTAGGCAAGAACATTGAGTTGCTTTGAGATCAAATCGAAGCAACTCAGTTCATACACCTCAAAATCCAACTTCATGTATCGCTTAATATACTTGGAGTTAGGTTAAATTGAGGTGATATTCATGCTCTACGCCATTTTTTCTTTAAGATCATGTCCTCCTTTTTCATTTATATTATGGCGATGAAAGAACCAGTCCGGCCAGGGTCATCGGAGAAGATGACCGACACTTGGCTCCAACGTTGCGCTGGATATATTCTGAGCCATTGGATTGATTCAAAATATTTTAATCATGGATGTTGCTTGTGATGACTAGCTGTGCAGCGCGCTGACTAGCGTGTACCATAGAACGCGCGTTCTCCACCACTTGATCTGCCACCTCAATTAATGAGGGAAATCAAGTGGTCCCCATTTTTCTGATTTAATTGATTTTCATTTTATTCTTCTTATTTTCATTAATTCATATTAAATTTAATATTGATCCAAAAAATATGAGAGTTTCACCAAAAAAATTTAACATTAATATTGATCCATTATACTATGTCTCTAATATGCATTAACACTAAAATTCTATTGCCCGACCTCAGATAGTTGTGACTTCTACATAAGTCCAATTACGACTGCTTAATATAGCGCTAAATTTTTGACACAAAAGGCATAGCATTCTAGTTAGTGAGATTGTAAGTCTCCCCTCTTTCATGGTATTGTGTGGAAACTTGGCCTTTTTTCCTTCCTTTGGAAGATATCTTGGTTCAAGGATCCATGCTTGTGATAAGTAGGTTGAGTGTTCTCCAAAGAATGACTTAAAACAAAAGCAAAAGCAATACTAACTTCTAACTCATTAACAACTAACATTTAATTTCAAGTCATTTACTTTTATGCACTTTAATTTTTAAGCCTTATTCATTTGTCATTATTCATGTCATTCAAGTTGTTTATATTAATGTCATTTTCATTTTGTCCACTTGGACCATATTTTGTGATATATTATGATTGTATTACTGTAATTGTTTGTATGGTCTTTTGACCTTAATGTACATAATAAGAACAAAAAACCTAAAAAACATCTTGTGTGAACTGTTGGTTTGATCTGAGACAATTGGACTTAGAATTTAGGCAACACTCCCTTTGCAAAGTACTTGGCCAATGCCAACTTTCATGAAACCAAGTGCTTGTGAATGAAACTTCATCTGATACATCATTGAAGATCCATTCGAGTTCATCTGCAACATGATCATTATGAAGCTGTTATTGTGAACCTGTGACATATGCCATCTTGGAAGTCATCTGCTACATGGGTAAAACCTAAAGAATATCATGGAAATGTTAAATCTTGGATGTGGCTATCTTTATTTGATGCCTTTCTCTTCAACTTTCTATTTGCGTATTGATTTTTGTGTGATTCTAAAGTCCAAGGGAAATTTGGGTTTCTATATGACATTCTTGTCTATTGGATTGCAACCCATCGGTTAGATCTTTTCAACTTTCAACTTTTAAATTTATGCTTAGGATTAGTCTCTTCATCTCCTCCCCATTTATTTAATTTCAAAATCTCTCCCTCCTTTTAATATCTTCTTTGCTTGTGTTTGTTGATTTCTAAACTTTGACCATATTGCAAACTAGAAACTTTGGCCTTATGCAATTGCATTTTTAAAAATCTTTTCTTAATCAAACTTGTAAATAAATTAAACTATACTTGACTTAATTTTTTTTTAAAAAAGCCAAAAAGAACTAACACTCATTCAAACCATTTTTAGGCGTCTTGTGCCTTTTAAACTTAAAATTTTGTTAAAAGTAATGCACGCAGTTTGAAATTGATACCCCGAACTACGAGGTTTTGATCCCTCATTTTTATGTTGGTACGTAGGCACAAGTCCGAAGCTCTTGTCAAACACAAAAATATAATTAATGAATTCTTTTCTCATCCCTCCATTCTATTTATCGCAAACATCATTTATCCAAAAAAACACATATGCACAAAAAAAAAAGGGTCCCTAGGAGTATCTAGGACACTTTGGGTGCTAACACCTTACCTCTGGCATTTTATTAGTTTTGATTTGAAAACTTCTTACCTTTTGGGTTTTGTTCGTACTTTTCCCTTTTCCCTTTGAAATAATAAAAGTGCGGTAGTGACTCTTGTTTTATTTACCGCTATAATATGTAAATGGCAAATGAAATGGTAAATGACTTGAATTTAAATGGCATAAAGTAAATGACTTGAAAATAAAAGCAGGATTAATAAAAGTTAGTCAAATGTTAATTGATTATATGTTAGTGATGTTTTGCTTTTAATTGATTAAGTCATTCTTTGGAGAACACTCAACCCTCTATTCACAAGCATGGATCCTTGAACCAATACATCTTCCAAAGGAAGGAAAAAAGGCCAAGTTTCCACACAGTACCATGAAAGGGGGGAGACTTACAATCTCACTTACTAGAATGTTATGCCTTTGGGTCAAAATTTAGCGTTATGTTAAGCAATCGTAATTGGACTTATGTAGAAGTCACAACTATCTGAGGCCGGGAAATAATTTTTTTGGTGTTAATGCATGTTAGAGACATGGTATAAAGAACCATACTCCTAAAACATAGCAAACACATAAAGAAAATGATCAAAGAATGAACCTAATTTCATCTATACTTGTATTCGTTCATCTAACACAAAGTTATTGATGAACTAATTAGCCTTAGGATATTGAGACATCATTGGTCAATGGAAGGGATGGGATAGAATGGGATTGAAGATGAAGAGGGAGGGGAAATGAGAGAAACAAAAATTGGCCATAGGAGGAATTTTATCAAATTAAAATCATTCATTCATTTTGGGAGATGAAATGTACATTTCACCAATCCCCTAAGTCCAATGATTTTAATCCAACAAAAATCAAATCATCCTTTACCAAGGCCAAAACACATAGTCAAACTTCACAAGTTAATAAAAATGGCTCAACATAATTTCTACACAATTAATTAATTAAAAAATCAAATTAAAATGCATTTAAATTAAGTTATGTTTGATCAAAAAACCTAAAACCTCTTCGAAACACAAAATAAATGGCCAAGAGAATTATCCTAGGTCAAACAAGGTCAAAGGACCTTAGACAAAAAAAATCATTATTTTTGAAAAGTCAGAAGTATTTTTGAACAATTAAAAATATGCACAAAAACAATTAAATCATGAAATATAACAAAATTAATCCAAAAATTATTTTAATTTAGAAAATGAAAGAGGAAAATATTTGAAAATTTATGGTGAAAGTCCCATATTTTTTGGATTAAAAATGAAATTAATCTGAATTAATCAAAATAAAAGGATTAAATGAAAAAAAAAGCGCCATCTGATCTCCTTCATTAATTGAGGTGGCAGATCTGATGGCCAAGATCACACATGCCACATGGTCACTAGTCAAACGCACTGCAGACATGGTAATCAGTTTGGACGCGTGAGATTAAAACATTTCAAATGGATCAGATGGCCTGGATTTGATCGAGCGCACCATCGGAGCCCTAGCTCCAGTTATCTTCTCGGGTGAGGACCACCAGACTGGTCCAACCAAAACCTTATGAAAAATGAAAAATGAATACACTAATTTGAAGAAAAATGCTCAGGAGCACGAATCTGGCCTCAATTTTCTCCAATTCCAAGTATATAAAAAGATACAAGGATTTGAATTTTGAGGATCATGAACTGAGTTACTTCTATTTGACCTCAAAGCAACTCAATCTTCTTTCTTACATTGATAGGACTTCAGACAACAAAAACTCACAAAGAATGGTGAAGAATTGAGAGAGAATTGAAGAGAGGAAGTTTCTGAAAAATCACCTTTGAGTTGATCCAATTCCACTTGATCTTGATCTGAATTTGATTGCTTTCTCTTCTTCTTACTTGCAGAAGCCAATTGAGATGAGAAGGAAAGTGAATTTCTGGAGTTTGAACTTCCAAGCAGAAGATGAAGTTCAAGCTCGATTTCAAGAGAAATCTATAGAAATTCTATGGAAGTGAGGGTTTGAATCAGTCTAGCAAAGCTTGGGCAAGGTGTTGATGATGATTCTGAAGCCTTGAGCTTGTTTAAATAGGCAATGCATTTGATTTTTGCACCACTTCAATTTTGGCCAAATTTGGAAACCTTTTTGTATGGGTGTATGGGCAATGGTTTCGGCCTAAGGAATGATGTAATCCACTTCCATTTCATGAGCAAAGTGTACTGGATTCATCATGTGGAAGCATGCAAAGAAGAATGATCATTTGAGTTCAAAACATGCCAAAACACATCCCACAATGGAGCCATGTGCATGTCCCTCGATTTTGATCCAAATGAGATGATCATGGACTTTCTGGAAAGGTGAGATCAAGGGGAACAACTTTCATGTTGAAAAAGTTTTTATTTAAAGCTTGGATCATGATGAATTTTGAGGTGGAAATTTGGGAAATCAAACATATTTGAAAGTTTTCTAAGTCCCAAGTCAAATGTTTACTTCTTCCACCGTGAATAACTTTTTCTATGGACTTCTAATGAGAAAAGTTACTTCATAAATGTTGTAGATCTTTTAAAACTTTTCAATTTGGTCCCAAATTTTACCTCATTTGGTTTTGGAATGAAGGAGTTATGCATTTTAGAAGTTGAGTAAAATCACTTGTTCAATGGTAGTGGCCCAAAATGACCTATAATGTTTCCTCTTGGCATATGCATTTGCAAGTTGAATTTGAACTTACTCCAAACATTAAAGTTGAAGTAGACATCTTAAATTATATCATGTAATTTGAATGTCTTTCATATCATAAACATTGAGCAAGTTATCGTATTGGGAAGTTGACCTCCAAACTAGGGTTCAAAGAAAATGACCTATATTCTTTCACCATAGAAAATGACTTTCTAAGCAAAACTAGCTCTTGACTTTAACATGAAAGTTGTTTGGAATGTAATTTTGAATAACCTTGATCTTGTAATAATTTTCATATGACAAAAATTGTAGGAGATAGGGTCTTGGGAACCCCAGTTTTGACTAGTTGACTTTCTCTAATCAACCACCATGAACCATCTTGCCAGCTTGACATTCTCCTGACTTTTGGGACTCATGGAGGATCATATATGCATAAGATGATGTAATGTTAAGTATCCCTTGAAATATTTGATCAATTGTTGAAGAAACTAGTTGAAGAAGTTACACAAGATACCAAGATGAATTATCTTTCCAAGGTAAACAAACTCCAAGCTCTTGATGATTTCTTGATCAAAATAACATGTGAAGACCATGGGGATCCATATATGATGCTTAGAACCAATGTAAACCAATTATTGATTGTGCTCCTTGCATTGAGGGTCTTAAACCCTAGATATGAGCTTGATGGAGCATAGGTGAGCATACAGACTACCTACAAAAGCAACAAACTCTACATTGACATATTTTTGGTCTTTTGGTTAGTAAACAAATAAAAATGAAGTATGATACAATCAAATGTGCTTGGTGACCTCTCCCTATGAAAACCCAATGAATGAGGGGTACGGAGGATTCCAAGGTGTGATCCCAATGCTAATGCATATGATGAGATAACATGAGGGGTCTTAGGGTTAAAATTGGGGTCTTACAGCTGCCCCTATTTAAGGACGTCCTAGCTGAGGAGATGAAAATTAAATATTCATATTTACTCAGTAGAATGGACTTAAATAACAACAATAGAAACAAATTTTGGTCCCTAAGAGACCTCATGATGCATATGATATGAAATGTTAAAAATAATCTCTGTGGGGAAAATATTGCCACAAAGGAAAAGAATCCGGAGGGACTGAAAGTCCGTAGGAGCATAATGCATTCCCTAAGGAAAACTCGTTGGGGAGGCAAATACTCTGGGGGATAAAAAGTTATGTGTAGGCCATGCTACGACTTAAAACTGCTAGGGGACACGAGGGATTCCATTAATAATAAATCAATGGAAGGACTCAGCCGGGGATAAAGGAAAAATATGCAGGGGAAACGGGTAAATCAGGACAAAACTAAAATACTTGATCCAAATAGGGGACGGAGATTCCACTGAGAAAATCCACACTCAAACTCACTAGGGAAGAAAGGAACTTTAACACAGGAGTAACATAGTCTGACAGAGAGAAAACCCTTTACCGGTTAGGGTAAACATATCAAGGATGTCTCGCTGAGGGCAACATGAGGTGTATTCATTACCAGTTACTGGTTAAGAATAACCTGTTGGGGAAAAGCCAAATAGGATTTACAACTTCCGGTTATTGGACAGAAGACCAAAGGAAGAGAATATCTGTCACCGGTTAGAGTGAACATATCAAGGATAAACTCAAAGGGAAGAATATCCATCATCGGTTAAGATGAACATATCAAGGATAGACTGTCGAGGAAAAGTAGGAATTACATCTATTAGTTGCTGGATAGAATACCGAAAAGAGAATACCCATCATGGGTTAAGATGAACATATCAAGGATAGACTCCGAGGGGAGAAATAGGAATTACATCTATCAGTTACTGGATAGAATACCAAAAAGAGAATATCCATCATCAGTTAGGATGAACATATCAAGGATAGACTCTGCAAGGGAAAGTAGGATTTATAACTATCGGTTACTGGGCAGAATACCGCAAAGAGGAGGAAACCCGTCGTCGGTTAGGATGAACATATCAAAGATTAACCCTCTGGGGAACGAAAGAGGGATTACAACTACCTTTTTACTGGGCAGAAAACCAAAAAGAGGAGAATATCCGTCATCGATTAAGATGAACATATCAAGGATAAACTTAAAGGAAAGAATATATGCCATCGGTTAAGATGAACATATCGAGGATAGACTACCTGGGGAAATGTAAAACGAATCCGTTAGGGAAAACATAAGGAAGTAGATCACTGTTATCGGGTATTGGGTAAGAGTAAAGTACTCGCAAATTGAGAAGAATATTACCAGTTACTGGGTAATAGACTCTCAGGGGACCAAAAGCATCGATCTAGGTAAGAGCTAGAAATAAACGGTCAATCAAAGACTCAACCCGATGAGGATATAACTCAAGGGGAATGGTTCAATCCAGATAATAAACATGGGAGGAAGCTGGAATAATAATCATCCACGAGGAAGTAAATTAGTGGGAATGAGAAAGGTTAAATTATTTCTGCTTAAGGGGATGACACTCTAGAATTGAGGGAGGACAAACACACCAAACCTGCGTGGGGAAATGATATCACCATAGCAGAGGACCAGAAAAAAAAATAACGAATCATAAAGTGCAATAATAAAATCTATGAATGTATATGTATATGATTATGTATATGATTGATGATTATGCTGACAAAAAAGACCACGAAGGATACATATGTCAACGATATGAATCATCGATACAAAACTCGGTTAATCTCGACAGGATGGGGGAATCGACTTGAGAAAAAGAGTTGGCAGATGGACATAAATCATCCATCTCAAAGGCTTGACCCTGGATGGGGAAAGCAAGAGAATCTGTTGAGGATTTGGAATCATCAACCCTGCGAGGAATTTTAGGTCAACACCATATCAAATGGGAAACAACCTCACAGAGGATCAAAAAATACTGCTCAAGAATCAGTGTTAACTAGGAATCAGGGATAAATACGCTGGCGACCTGAGGGGAAACGAAATCTATACTGAATCTATGCAAACCGTTGAGAATACATGCCTACAATTCGGCTAGGGAAGCGATCTCAAAACTCAGTTAGGGAAACTAACTTGTTGAACTAACTGCTTGGGGAAGACCAACAATTCTTCGCATTTCCGGACTTACCTGTTCTCAGACTGCTGTTGATATTCCTAAATGAAATCGATTGCTCCTTAAAAGTAATTACTTTTATTATTTTAAGACTATTTTTATTGATTTTTAAATTCAATTTCAAAATGATCATCATAAAATTTAATTCTATTTGGCTGAAATATAAATAAGAGTAGGAACAATTGGATAAAAAGCTCAACTTTATTTAATAGAATGAGAGTCCGTAAATGAAAAGACTCCATAGATCTTTACAAAATTTGAAAAATGGTAATTTACATGGTAAAAGGGCTACATTAAACATAATGATCACTAATCCTTCTACCATCTTCAATATCCACTGTGTTCTTGGCTTTGGTTGAGAATGACGAATCAAAGTTGATTGTCTTGGTCAAGAATGGCTTCAAGAATGAAGATCAACCGAATGTAGTTATTTTCCAGAATCCCTAATTTTGGAATAAATTTCCCCAAGGTGGGGTATTCAATCTATCGGGATAAACTTTTCTATTTTATGTCTCTAATTTTTGCCTGGATCTCCCTTTCGGGTTTTCAATCCACCGAGACGCTCATTTTTTCCTAAGCCTCCCTTTCAGGTTTTTAACTTAGCGAGCTGTTCTTTTTCTTTTTTAGGCGAAGTATTTCTTGATTGCATCGGCATTCACAGGTCGAGTGAACTCTTCACCATCCATAGTTGTAAGAATCAAAGCACCACCTGAAAAGGATCTTTTAACAACATATGGGCCTTCATAATTAGAAGTCCATTTTCCCCTAGCATCTTGTTTGAAAGATAGAATTTTCTTGAGCAGAAGGTCACCTTCTCTAAACACACAAGGCCTGACCTTTTTATTAAAAGCTTTCTTCATTCTCTGTTGATATAACTGACCATGACACATGGTAATCAACCTCTTATCTTCAATTAGATTCAGCTGGTCATATCTAGTTTGACACCATTCAGCCTCGGTTAACTTGGCTTCCATAAAACATACAATGATGAGATCTCAACCTCCACTGAGAGCACAACTTCCATGGTAAGTTGTTGGGCTTTATCGTCAGTGAGAAGGGTATTGAAGTTGATCCTGCCAAGGTCAAAGCAATACAAGAAATTCCTATGCCCAAAACTGAGAAGCAAGTCAGAGGTTTTCTCCGCCGCTTGAACTATATTTCAAGATTTATATCACACATGACTGCCACTTGTGCTCCTATTTTCAGGCTTCTTCGGAAAGATTAGTCTTGTGATTGGACCGAAGATTGCCAGAAAGCTTTTGATAGTATCAAAGAGTATCTGCTTGAGCCTCCAATTCTATCTCCACCTGTTGAAGGAAGACTGTTGATCATGTATTTAATTATGCTTGATGATAATATGGGTTGTGTTTGTGGTCAGCAAGACGAATCTGGAAAGAAAGAGTATGCAATTTACTACCTTAGTAAGAAATTCACCGACTGTGAGACTCGGTATCTTATGCTTGAGAAGACATGTTGCGCATTGGCTTGGGCTACTAAGCGTCTGCGCCAGTATATGTTGAATCATATTACTTGGTTGATATCCAAAATGGATCAAATTAATTACATTTTTAAGAAACTTGCTTTAACTGGGAGGATTTCCCGTTGGCAGATGTTACTATCTGAGTATGATATTGAATATCGATCTAAAAAAGCAATTAAGGGTAGTGTCTTGGCTCACCAACAAATTGAAGATTACTAGTAAGTGCAATACGATTTTCCTGACGAAGAGATTTTGTACTTGAAGATGAAATATTGTGATGAACCATTGCTTGAAGAAGGGCCAGAACCTGGTTCCCGTTGGGGCATGGTATTTGATGGAGCTGTTAATTCCTATGGTAATGGCATTGGGGAAGTGATTATTACTTCTCAAGGCACTCATTTTCTGTTTACAGCTAGATTGACTTTCAAATGTACAAACAATATGGCTGAGTATGAAGCTTGCATTATGGGGCTTGAAGAGGACATTGATCTCAGAATAAAATATCTTGACGTCTATGGAGATTCAGCTTTGGTTGTGAATCAAATCAAAGGTGAATGGGAGACGAACCAACCCGGTTTGATCCCATATAGAGACTATGTGAGGAGGATTTCAACTTTCTTTACAAAGGTTGAATTTCATCATATCCCTCGAGAAGAAAACCGGATGGAAGATGCTCTTGCAACGTTGGCTTCAATGATTGTGGTAAAAATTTTGAATGAAGTTCCCAATTTGACCATGACGCGTCTTGATAGGCCAACTCATGTATTCGCTATTGAAGAAGTTAAAGATGAAAAACCTTGGTATTTTAATATCAAATGTTTCTTCCAAAGTCAGATTTACCCGCCCGAGGCATCTTTGAAAGATAAGAAGACTTTGAGAAGATTAGCTTGTAACTTCTACCTGAATGGTGATGTGCTTTACAAGAGAAATTTTGATATGGTTTTGCTCATATGCATGGATAGACACGAAGCAGACCTATTGATGATAGAAGTCCATAAATGTTCCTTTGGTACTCATTCCAATAGACATGTTATGGCAAAGAAGATGTTTAGAGCATGTTACTATTGGTTGACAATGGAATCTGACTGTTGCAAGTTTGTGAAGAAATGCCACAAGTACCAAATGCATGCAGATAAGATTCATGTTCCTCCGACACTATTGAATGTCATTTCCTCTCCATGGCCCT
Source organism: Lathyrus oleraceus (assembly GCF_024323335.1). Lineage (NCBI taxonomy): Eukaryota > Viridiplantae > Streptophyta > Magnoliopsida > Fabales > Fabaceae > Lathyrus > Lathyrus oleraceus. The sequence goes on along the minus strand of NC_066585.1, from coordinate 484,228,065 downwards.
TCTCCAAGTGGGCAATTGATATGATTGGCATGATTGAGCCAAAAGCTTCGAACGAACATCGTTTCATTCTGGTAGCTATTGATTACTTCACAAAATGGGTTGAAGCAGCATCATATGCGAATGTGACCAAGCAAGTTGTTGTATGGTTTATCAAGAATCAGATTATATGTCGTTATGGTGTGCCAAGTAAGATCATTACTGATAATGGATCAAACATAAATAATAATATGGTGGAAGCTCTTTGCAAGGACTTCAAGATTGCACATCATAATTATTCTCCCTACAGACCTAGGATGAATGGGGTTGTTGAAGTTGCGAATAAGAATATAAATAAGATCATCCAAAAGATGGTTGTGACATACAAGGATTGACATGAGATGCTCCCATTTTCTCTGCATGGGTACCGTACATCCATCTGCACTTCAACAGGGGAAACCCCTTACTCTCTTGTTTATGGCATGGAAGTTGTGCTCCCCGTGGGGGTTGAGATCCCATTTGATGGAAGCCAAGTTGACAAAAGCTTAATGGTGCTAGACCAGATATGATCAGTTAAATTTAATTGAAGAGAAGAGATTGACTGCCATGTGTCATACTCAATTGTATAAGCAAAGAATGAAGAAAGCTTTTGATAAGAAGGTCAGGCCTCGTGTGTTTAGATAAGGTGACGTCGTGCTGAAGAAGATTTTATCTTTCAAACCTGATGCTAGGGGAAAATGGACTCCTAATTATGAAGGCCCATATGTTGTTAAGAGAGCCTTCTCAGGTGGTGCTTTGATTCTTACAACTATGGATGGTGAAGCGTTCACTCGTCCTATGAACGCTGATACTTTCAAGAAATACTTTGCCTAAAAAGAAAAATAACAGCTCGCTAAGTTGAAAACCCGAAAGGGCAATCCAGGCAAAAGTTAGAGACATAAAATAGAAAATTTATCCCGGTAGATTGAGTACCCTACCTTGGGGAAATCTAGGCAAAAATTAGGGATTTTGGCAAGTAACTGCATTCGGTTGGTCCTAATCTTGGAACCGGTTTCGAGCAAGTCATTTGGTTCTAATTCGTCATTCTCAACTGAAGACAAGCACAATGGATATTGAAGTTAGTAGGGAGAGTAGTGATCATTGTATTCAATGTATCCCTTTTCCATGTAAATTACTAGTTTTCAAACTTTGTAAAGATCTTTGGAGTCTCGTCATTTATGGACTACCATTCTATTAAATAAAGTTGATCTTTTATCTAATTGATTCTATTCTTATTTACTTATGCTAAATAAAATTGAATTTTTATGATGATTATTTTGAAATAAATTAATGAATAATAATTTTTTTCTTAAAATAATAAAAAGAATCACTTTAAGAATAATCAATTTCGGCAAGGAATATCAATTGCAATCTAAGAACAGGTAAGTCTTGAAGTGTGAAGCACTGATGGTCTTCCCCAAGCAGTTGGTATGGTAACTTGTTTCCTCCCCAACAATTTGTCATTTATCCCCATCTTGGTTGATGAGTTTCTCCCCGAATATTTCATCATCCCCGGTAAAGCCAGTGGATTTCATCTTCAGTTGAGTTGATGATTGATCCCTTTTGCAAATTCATATTCCCCAACTTAGGTGTTCATGTTTGGTATCCCTAAGTCATATGATTGGTTGGTCTTCCTTCAGCAATATTCTCTTCATGCCACGGAGTTTCCTGTGATTGATTGGAAGCATTTTCTCCATGACTTTCTCAACCAGAGTTGATTTGTTCATAGCCGGATGATTTATTTTCACCCCCGACATTTTCTCCAGTTGGTGTTTCCATCTTGTTGAGATTAGCCGAGTGTTGCAGTAGTGATTCAAATCTTTGTTATTTGTATCCTTTGCGTTTTTTGTCAGCATAATCATGAATCATATACATGCATATTCATGCATAAAACCCAACATCAGATATTTCATTATGCATTTTATCTCATTTGATTTCTTTATTCTGATCCCCTGCTTCGGTAATATCATTTACCTACGCCGATTTGGTGTGTTTGTCCTCCTTCAATTGTAGAGTGTCAGCCCCTTACGCAGAAAGAGTTTAACCTTTCTCATTTCCCCACTGAGTTATTCTCTCGTGGATGATTTTTATTTCAGTTTCCTCCCTAGTTAATTATCTGGATGAAGCCGCCCCCCTTGAGTTATATCCTCATTGGGTTGAGTCTTTGTTTGACCGTTCTTTCTAGTTATTACCTAGATAGATATTTTGGTCCCCTGAGAGTCTATTACCCAATAACTGGTAATATTTATTCTCGATTCTTGAGTGCTTTACCTTTCACTAATACGCGGCAAAATGTAATATGCTTCCTTTGCTTTCCCCAGCGGATTCATTTTCACGGTGAAGGATATTCTTCCTTTGGTGGTTTTCTACCCAGTAAAAAGGTAGTTGTAATCCCTATTCTTATTCCCTAGAGAGTCCATCCTTGATATGTTCATTTTAACCAGTGACAGATTTTCTCTCCTTTTTTGGTATTCTACCCAGTAACCGGTAGTTGTAATTCCTATTTTATCTTTCCCTATGAGTCTATCCTTGATACGTTCATGCTAAATGGTGACGGATATTATCTCTTTGGTATTCTATCCAGTAACTGAAAGATATAATTCCTATTTCTCCCCGGCAGTTTATCCTTGATATGTTTACCCTAACCGGTAACAAATATTCTTCCCTATTCCCAAGGTGGTCTATCCTTGATATGCTCATCCTAACCGATGACGGATATTCTTCCTTTGAGTTTATCCTTGATATGTTCACTTTAATTAGGTGACAGATACTCTCTCTTTGGTCTTCTGCCGAGGAACCGGTAGTTGCAAATCCTATTTGAATTCTCTCCCAGTAGGTTATTCTTACCCAGTAATAGGTAACGAATACACCTCTTTCTCCTCAGCGAGTCACCCTTGATATGTTCACCCTAACCGGTAACGGATGTCCCTCTGTCAGAGTGTATTATCTTTCTACCCAATAATCGGTATTAGATAGTATATCTTTGGTACTCCTGCATTGAAGTTCATTCTTCCCTAGTTGAGTTTGAGTGTGCGTTTCCTTAGTGAAATCTCCAACCCACAGTTTGGATTGGATACTTTAGTTTTGTTATGATCTATTCTTATCCCCTGTAGATTTCCCTTATCCCCGGACCGAGTCCTTCCATTGCTTTATCTTCATGGAAAATACCCTCGTATCTCCAGTTGTTTTTAAGTCGTAGCCTGTCCTACGCATAACTTTTTATTCAACGCAGAGTCTCTGTCTCCCTAGTGAATTTTGCTTACGGAATGCAGTACGCTCCTATGGACTTTCAGTCTCTCTAGATTATTTTCCTTTATGGAAATATATTCCCCGCATAGATTATTTTAACATTCATATCATACGCATCATGAGGTCTCTTAGGGACCAAAATTTGTTTCTGTATGTTGTTATTTAAGTTCATTCAACTGAGTTGATATGAAGATTTTAACCTTCACATCCTATGTTAGAATGTCCTTAAATAGGGGCAGCTATAAGACCCCAATTTTGACCCTAAGATCCCTCATGTTATGTTATCATTTGCATTGGCTTTGGGATCACACCTTGACATCCTCCTTACCCCTCATTCATTGGGTTTGCATTGGGAGAGATCACCAAGCACATTTGATTGTATAAAACTTTGTTTTTCATTATTTACTAACCAAAATACCAAAAATATGTCTATGTATAACTTTGTTTCTTTTGTAGGAAGTGTGTGGATCTACCAATGCCTCATCAGGCTCACAATTAATATAATAAGATTAATCAATAGATGGTTCACATTGTTTCTAGACATCATGTATGGATCCCTATGTTCTCGATTTGTCATTTAGATCAAAAAATCATCAAGATTTTGAAGCTTGTTGGCCTTGGAAGCCCTAATTCATCTAGGTATCTTGTGTGACTTCCTCAGCAAGTTTCTTAAACATTTGATAAAATATATCAAGGGATACTTCATTATACATCATATTATACATATATGATCCTCCATGAGTACAAGAGATCAAGATAACTTCAAGTTTGCAAGTTGGTTCATGATGGTTGACCACAGAAAGTCAACTCGTCAAAACTGGGGTTCCCTAGACCCTATCTCCTACACTTTTTGTCATATGAAAATGATTACAAGATAAAAGTTACTCCTTATGACATTCCAAACATCTTTCATGTTGAGGTCAAGATCTAGTTTTGCTTGGAAAGTCATATTTTATGGTGAAAGATTATAAGTCATTTTGTCTGAACCCTGGTTAGGAGGTAAACTTCCAAGGACAATAACTTTCTCAATTTTTATGATATTAAGGCCATCCAAGTTTCATGAACAAATTAAAGATGTATTCTCCAACTTTTATTCTTTTAGAAATTTCAAATTCAGCTTGCAATGGCATGTGTCAATAGGAAATATTATAGGCCATTTTGGGTTATTACCATTGAACAAGAGATTTTCCTCAACTTCTCAAATGCATAACTCCTCCATGAAAAATACAAATGAGGTCAAATTTGTGACCAAACTTAATAGGTTTGAAAGAGCTATAACTTTTATGAAGGACCTTTTTCCATTTGAAGCCCATATAAAAAGTTATTAAAGGTGGAAGAAGTGAACATTTGACTTGGTACTTAGAAAAATATCAAATATGTTTGATTTTCCAAACTTCCACCTCAAAATTCATTGTTACCCAAGCTTCAAATGGAAAAGTATCCAACATGAAAGTTGTTCCCCTTGATCTCACTTACGAAAAAGTCCAAAATCACTTCATTTGGCCAAGGATTGAATGACTTGCGCATGGCTTTTCTTCAAAGTCCCATTTAGATGAATCTCATTACCATTTCCCAATTCCAATTGTATGACTTCATGACACACCTTTAGCATTGCTCATGATCAATTTTGGACCGTTTGACATCATTTCACGGGCCTATCACACGCTCATGCATCCATGCAAGTGAGAATTACTATTTTGGGCATTTTGATGGAAGTGTGTGGAAATCAATTGCATAGCCTATAAATACAACCCTTTCTGCTCAGAATTAGGGGCACCTGGCCTAAGCTTTGATCCTGCAACCCTATCCTTCACCTTTAGAGGATAAACTTGAAGGTTTTGAATTGAAAATCGAGTTTCAATTTCACTTCTGTTTTGAAGGTGAAACTCTAAGAATCCAAGCCTTTCTTTGATCCTATTCACTTCCTACACGCATCTAAAGTCAAGACAAGGCCAATTAGAAGCAAGATCAAGCAAGAATCAAGCTCCTCGAAGGTAATTTTTTAGAAACTTCATCTCTTCGATTCTCTCTCAATTCTTCAACATTCTCTTTGATTTTTGGTTGGCTAAAGTCCTACCAATGTAGGCAACAAGATTGAGTTGCTTTGAGGTCAAATCGAAGGAACTCAGTTCATCATCCTCAAAATTAAAATCCTTGTATCTTTCAATATACTAGTGTAAGACCCTAATTTTGACCCTAAGATCCCTCATGGCATCATATCATTGCTCAATGCATTGCCTCAAGGATCATAGCATGTGTGGCTCCTTAACCCTAGGGGTGGGACTTGTGTGAGTGGTTTGAGGCCACGAAGCATGCTTGTATTGTATATTATTTCTTTTCTTATTTTGATTACTAACCAAAATCACACAAATATGTCACTAACTCTTTTTGTTTTGAAGCTCAAATGATCATGTGCTCCCATGCTCCTAGGAGGCTCCTAAGCTCAATGAAGTGGCTAGATGAAGATGAGAACAAGCATGACAATGGTCCACAAAGTTCCCAATCATCATATATTTCTCCCAAGTATCTCAATTTGCCAATTTGATCAAGATAACCCAAAGGGCTTGAGGATTGTTTCTCAAGGGAACCCCAATTCAACTGTGCACTGATTGTGCCTTGCTCATGAAGCAACCTCAACCTATGATCAAACGTAATCAAGGTAAGTTCTTTCCTTCATTATTTTATGCATATATGAGCATATGTGAGGATCCTCAATCATTCATTCATCAAGATTTGAACTTTGGCCTTGAGACACAACTTGTGATGTGTTTGTCAAATGAAGATGACCCCAAGAGAAACAATGTTCTTAAGAACCATATGAACAACTTTCATCAAAAATCCATTTGAAACTTGTAAGGTCATCATTCATTTCAAAACATTATAGGTCATTTTGACTGAAACGCTAATTTTGGGTCAACTTCCCAAGGACCTAACTTCCTTAATTTTTATGATTTTGAGGTGAGACAAATTTCATTGGAAATATTAAGATATCTACTTCAAATGTCATGTTGTACAAAATTTCATAATCCTAAAAGAAATACATGTAATAATACAAAACATTATAGGTCACTTTGGACCTAAGTCATTGAATTTGAAAAATGTCCAACTTCAAGTGCCCATAAATTTCTCATGAAAAATCCAAATGATGCAAAATTTTAGTCTAAATTTATCATCTTGAAAAGATCTACAACTTTGATGTTGGAGGTTTTTCCATTTGAGGCATGCATCATGGGAACATAAGGGCTTGAAGATGCTTGCTTTTGGTAAAACATTTCAAAGGTAACTTAGACATGTTTTGTACCCAAACCTTCACAGCAAGTTTTCATAAATTTCCAATTTCCAAATGAATTTTTTCCTAACATGACTTTTGTTCCTTATTTAAAGGGCTTTCCAACACTTACTCACATTAATTTTTTGGACTTTCCATGAGTGAGTTTCGAAGAGCTTAATGTTTATGTTTATTTTTGCATTTCACATTATAACTTGGTGTGCAAGCTTGTGCAGTCCCTTGTGCACGTCCAATTCACTTCCATTTGATCTCAGCATGGATTTTCATTCATTCTTGGGCCTTACATGCGCCTGTACAGGCCCATGCAAGGAGGATTCAAACTTCATGCACACGAGGGAAGCATTGCCTTGCATCACATTTCAGCTATAAATAAGAGTGCATTCTCATTGAAATGGTAACCAAGTGGAGATCTGAATTGCTGCTGAATTGACAACCAAACCCTCACTAAAGGAATTTTCAGTTTTCTATTTCTCTTTCAAGCTTGAATTTCAACATCAGTAGTTGATCTTTAAAGCTCAATTCCTTAACCTAGCATCACCATCACACTTCCAAGGAAAAAGTAGATCAAGAGCTTGGAAAATTCGTGTTGTTTGAAGCTTCATTTCAGAGGTAGAACCTCAATTTTCTTTGATTCAGATCTTGCAATATAATGTGAATCTCTTTGGTTTGTGCTATTTTCTGAAGTCCTCATGCATGAGGCAAGCCAGTGATGGTCTTAATTTTGCAAATCGTGCCATTTCAGTTCATGTACCATGATCTTCAAGCTCATGTTTCTCTCTAAATAGGAACTGTGAGGATGATCCATGCTTACAGGGGTGATGTACATCACCTCAGCTTCATTTTGATGTCCTCAGTTTTAATTTTCATTAAACTTTGTTTTCCTGCGCGTGGTGGCCAGATCTGGTTAGATCGCCAGAGAAGATGGTGGTTTCCACCACCATCTCCATGTGGTAGCCTCAGAACCCTTGGATCATGCTGAAACGTTTTAATCGTGGCCTTTCATTATGTTGACTTGTTTTAATACAAAGTGTAGCGCGCTTGACTCAAGTGTTTCGTGTATCCGCGCCTTAGAACCACATGATCATTGCCACATCAATTAATGAAACCATCTAAGGGCGCTGGATTTTCCTGATTTTTCTTATTTTCTTTTAATTTCAGTTATTTCCTTTTATTTTCAAAAATTCATAGAAAATTTATTTGAAGTCACTAAAATATGAGACCAATTCCAAAAAAATTCTTGAAAAATCTAGTTTCATATTTTGATTTTTAATTATTTTTGTGACTTCATTTAATATTTTTTGTGAATTATTTGATTTTTAATAGTTTTTATTCATTTTAAAATACTTTTTGATATTTGAAAAATCCAAAAATATTTTCCTAACACCTATGGATCATGATAAATCAATGAAAAATAGTCTCATCAGTTTCTTATTTGATTTGAGATTTATTTGAGATTTTAATTCATATTGTGTTATTTTCCCTTGTTTTTAATTGTTTTTAATTGTTTTTAAATAGTTTCTGATTTCTAAAATTGTTGAAAAAATTAGTAAAGTTTTGTTTGACCATGTTAGACCTATGAGAATTTAATTGGACTTGTTGAAGTTGATTTGAATTAAATTTGAGGTTTGACCATATTTTGTTTATTTTATTTTTAATTCAAAAATTACCAAGAAATTATGGTTGACTTGTTGAATTGTAATCTTCATTTCTTTTCTGTTTGGCCTTGATTGATGATGATTTGGCTCACATTTGACCAATTGAGTTTGATATTTGAATTCTCTTTCCCTCCCTTTCATCTTCATCCCATTCTTTTCACATTGGACCAATGAGTTAATGTCTTATGGTTGGTCTTGACAAATGAGAGGTTTAACCTTCTCTGATCCAAACCAAACTCAATTTTATCCAAGATCAAGTGAGTTATTTTGTGTCCAAGATAGGTTGCTTTTTGGTCAAGCAAAAAACTTAAAGTCCATACAAGGCCTTTCCCTTTTTGTTTTGGCATGGCGTGTTTGTGGACTTGGCTTACTAGTCATGATCTCTAACTTGTGTTTATTTGCCTATAGTTTTATTGAACGACGTCAGATAGGTGTGACTACTACATTAGTCCACTTACGATTGCTTAACATAGCGCTACGTTGTCTTATGACAAACTAACATAACTTCACTAATTACTAACTTTAATTTGAGCATTTAATTTCTTGCCCTTTACTTTTAATGCCATTTTTTCTTGCTCATTTATTCATATTGTTTTTCATTTTGCTCACTTGAGCACATATTTTATGCTTACGCCATTTTCCTTTTGCTCATTTGAGCTCATTATTATATAAATATATTGTTGTCTTGTGATTGTCTTGTCTTTATTTTGGTGTGAACCCAATCCAAAGAGGAAAAAGGACTTAGAATTAGGATATACCCATGTTTAAATGAGTTCAAGAGCAACTAGGCCTCATGCCTTTAGAATGCTAAACTTGTTCAAGAGCAACTAGGCCTCATGCCTTTAGAATGCTAAATTTCAAAGGTGACTTTAAAGGACTTCTCATATAAACTTATCCTTTGTCCATTCCCCTTATTGTGTTGTGATCTTTTTAATGTTTTCTCTTGTGTGATAGGGATTCCATCTTGAGATAGTAAGGAGGACCATTGTCATGAGTATCCAAGTTAAGAGAGACAAGCCAAATGGAGATCCTAGGAGCTTGAATCTAAATAGTTTGATTGCTTGATTGTGTGATAAGTATAAAGGAAAGGAGCATCTTGAATCACCTCTATGATTTCAAGAAACGGAACTCCAAGGGTTTTAGCTTCTCTCTTATCTTTGTATGCTTTAGGACTAGCCCTTCTCTTCTTCTCCTCACTCTAACCCAAGCCAAAATCTTCTTCTTTCAAACTTTGACATTGTTTCAAATTAGAAACCTAGGCCTTATGCCTTTGATTTTTCAAACTCTTTTCATCAATACTTATTATGAATAGATCTTAATCCAACTTTGACTTCATTTTGTAAATAAATCTAACTTGTAAATACAACTCACTTCAAGTTGATTTTGTGGTTCCAATAGCCACCCTTGATTGAAACCTTTTCATAAACATTAGTCATAGGTTTGAGTTATCATAATGGTTGATGTAAATCTCACCTTATCCTTAGTGATTGGATTATAAGTCTTCCATACTTATTATAGGATCAACCCCTCACTAGTATGTTGAAGCTCTCCTCACATGGTGGATTGCTGGTTTAGGTTGAGTTTTCTCCCTTTGATAACAAAAGACTTTAAGGCCTTTGATCAAATCAATTCACCAATCTTTGTTATTTTTACCCTGAACTACGAGGTTCTGATCCTCCTTTGTGATGGTACGAAGGCAATGGGTTCATCCATTCAAACAACAAAATTTGTAAATATAATCTATTCTCTTCTCATCCCTCCAATCTTTTGCACATATTTTCACAAATACCAACCTACAACACACATTTTCAAAAAGGGTTCCCTTAGAGTACTAAGGATGTTTTGGGTGCGTAAAACCTTCTCATTTCATAACCTACCCCCTTACCTAGATCTCTGACATTTTTATTAGTTTTTTATTTGATAAAACTTCTTACTTGGCTTTTGTTCACTTTTTAGCCTTTCCTTTGGACAAATAAAAGTGCGGTGGCGACTCGAATTGTATGTTTACTTTTGGTTTAGTCAATAAACCTAAAGGTAACGAAAACCCCGCTACAACTAGGAATTGGAGAAAATTGAGGTCAGATTCGAGCTCCAGAGCATTTTTCCTATGGATCAATGTCCTTGTTTATTATTTTTGTGGTGGTTGATGGTGGACCAGTCCGGTGAGGTCCACTGGAGAAGAAGATCAGAGCCCTAGCTCCGGTGGTGTGTTGGCACGCCTCTTGACCATCTGATCATGTTTAAATGTTTTAATCTGAGCCATTCCTTTGAATTACCATGCATGCATTACATTGACTTGAGTCCACCATGGATAACACATGCGTGGCCGTCAGATCTGCCACCTTAATTAATAAGGGAGATCTGATGGCCCTTGTTTTTTCTAATTTCTTTTTAATTTCTGATTTTTCATTTAATTCTTCTATTTTATTTAATTCATAGAAATTTCATTTTTAATCTAAAAAAATATGGGACTTTAACCAAAAATTATTAAATATTTTTCTCTTCCATATTCTGAATTAAAATTATTGTTTGGATTAATTTTAATATTTTACACGTATTAAATCTCTTTGTGCATATTTTTAATTGTTTAAAAATACTTCTGACTTTTCAAAAATAGTGAAATTTTTTGTCTAAGGTCCTTTGACCTTGTTTGACCTAGGATAAATCCCTTGGCCATTTATTTGGTGTTTTGAAGGGATTTTAGGTTTTGACCAAATTAAAATGTATTTTTTTTCATTCTTAAATTGATTTTTAATTGTTTAAATGCTTAAAAATATTGTTGAGCCATTTTTATGGTTTTGTGATGTTTGACTTTTTGTTTGGGTCTTGGTCAAGGTTGATTTGACTTTTGGTGGATCAAAACCATTGGATTTGAGGGATTGAAGAAATGTACATTTCATCTCCCAAAATGAATGGATGGTTTTGATTTGATGAAATTCCTCCCATGATCAATTTGTGTTTTTATCTTCCCCTACCTCTTCATATTCATCCCTATTCTTTCCCATTCCCTCATTTGATAAATGAAATCTCTAATGTCTAAAGGCTAATAGGTTCATCAATGACCCTGTGTCAGTTGAACCAATACAAGTGTGACTGAGATAGGTCCCTCCCTTTTGATCTTTTCTTTTAGTGTGCGGTATGTTTTAGGAGTTTGGTTCTTCATACCAAATCTATAACATGCATTAACACCTAAAGTTTTATTGCCCCGCCTCAGATAGTTGTGACTTCTATATAAGTCCAATTACAATTATTTAACATAGAGCTAAATTTGACCCTCAAGGCATAACATTCTAGTAAGTGAGATTGTAAGTCTCCCATTCTTCATGGCATTGTGAGGAGGCTTGACCTTTTTTCCTTTCATGGGAGCTAGTGGCATACTTGTTGAATTATCTAAGTTGGAGCCCTTCTCATGGAAGATGTCTTCGTTTAAGGATTCATACTTGTGAATGAATGGTTGAGTTTTTTTCCAAATAATGACTTAATCAATTAAAAATCACCACTCACACTTGACTAACTTTTAATTAACATTTGACTAACTCTTATTAATATTTCTTTATTTTCAAGTCATTTACTTTATGCAATTTAAATTTCAGTCATTTATCATTCATTGCCATTTACATTTCATTTAACTTGTTTATGTTTATGTCATTCTCACTTTTCTCATTTGAGACATATCTTGTGATTGTATATATTTGTTTGTGTATTTTGGTTTTGTTTATGGTCTTAGGACCTTAAAATACCTATTAACAACAAAATCACTAAAAAACATTTGTTGGACTGTTGAACTTGATCTGAACTTTTGGATTTAGGATTAGGAAAAATTCCATGTGCAAAAAGGACTTGGCCAATGCCAACATTCTGAGACTAAGCTATCTTGAATTGAGCCTTCATCTGATACAAGCCTTGGGAATTGTTTTAATTCATTTGTTACTCTGTCCTTGTGCTAATTTTTATTTTAACCTTGTGTCTGATGCTTTTCTTTGAGTTGATCAAGGAGTATTTCATCTGGTACATGGGAAGACAAAGAAGACTGCTAGCTATGGAAATTGCTTGCTTGAATATGGCCATCTTTATTTGATGCATTGATCTTCAGGATGTTTGGATATTACTCATTTCTTATTGATCATTTCTTGATTAAAGTCCAAAGGAAAATGGGTGTCTATATGACATTCTTGTCTGTTGGATTGCATCCCATTGGTCAGGTCTTTTCAACCCTTAACTTTTAAATTTGTGCTTAGGATAGTCTCTTCATCTCCTCCCACTTCTTAAATATCAAAATCTCTCCTCTTTTTCAAAAACCTTCTTTGCTTGTGATTTTAAACTTAGACTTTGTTTTAATGATTAGAAACTTTGGCCTTATGCCATTGAATTTTTAAATATTTTCTTAATCAAATTTATAAATAAACTTAATCATTGGCCTTTTGTGCCTTTTCATTTAAACCTTTGTTATAATCAATTCACCAGCTTTGGAATTTTTACCACGAACTACGAGGTTTTTATCACTCATTTTTATGTTGGTACATAGGCACAAGACCGAAGGTCTTGTCTAACACAAAAATATAATCAATGAATTCTTTTCTCATCCCACACTCTATTTTTTTAAAACATAATTTATACCAAAAACACATACGCACACATAAAAAAGGGCTCCCTAGGAGTACCTAGGTCACTTTGGGTGCTAGCACCTTCCCTCTGTGTAACCAACCCCCTTACCTGTAATCTCTGGCATTTTATTAGTTTTGATTTGAAAACTTCTTATCTTTGGGTTTTGTTCGTACTTTTCCCTTTTCCTTTGGAAACAATAAAAGTGCAGCGGCGACTCTGGTTTTATTGACGTTAAGCTTATCCATACCTTGACGATCATGAATTTACCGCTACAGATATAAAACCCATTCTCAGCTTAGATTCTATCCTTGATATGTTCAATTTAACTAGTGACGAATTTTCTCTTTGCTTGGTTTTCTGTCCAGTAACCGGCAGTTGTAATTCCTATTTTTATCGACAGTCTATCATTGATATATTCATCTTAACCAGTGACGGGTATTCTTCCTTGTGAGTTTATCCTTGATATGTTCACTTTAACCAGTGACGGATACTCTCCCTTCGGTCTTCTACCCAGTAACATGTAGTTATAAATCCTATTTTGACATCCTTTCCCAGTAGGTTATGTTTACCCTAACCGGTAATGAATATGCCTCATTTTCCTCAACGTGTCATCCTTGATATGTTTACCCTAACCTGTAACGGATGTCCCTCTGTCCGAGTGTATTAATCTTCTTACCCAATAACCGATAGTAGATAATACATCTCTTTTACTCCTATGTTGAAGTTTATTCTTCCCCAGTTGAGTTTGAGTGTGTATTTCCCTAGTGAAGTCGCGAGTCCCCTGTTGCATTCGAGTATTTCAGGTTTGCTCTGATTTACACATTTCCCCAACAAGTGTTTCTTGTTTTATTGGTGTTATCCCAATACATGAAGTTTTCCTTTTTCCCCAACCAAGTCTTTCCATTGATTTATTTTCATGGAAAGACCCACGTGTCTCCATCCGTTTTCAAAGTCGTGGTCTGGCCTACGCATAGCTTTTATCCCCAGAGTCTCTGTCTCCCCAATGAGTTTTTCCTTACAAAATGCCTTTTGCTCCTATGGACTTTCGGTCTCTCCAGATTCTTTTCCTTTGTGGAAACACATTCCCCCACAAAGATTTTTTTTGCATACACAACATATGCATCATGGGGCCAAAATTTCTTTCTATATGTTGTTATTTAAGTCCATTCTGCTAAGATGATATGCAGATTTTAACCTTCACATCCTCAACTAGAATGTCGTTCAATAGGGGCAGTTGTAAGACCCCAATTTTGACCCTAAGACCCCTCATGATATCTCATCATATTCATTGGCTTACGTATCACACCTTGGCATTCTCCTTACCCTTCATTCACTAGGTTTGTATTGGGATAGATCACCAAGCACATTTGATTGTATCGTACTTTGTTTTTCTTTGTTTACTAACCAAAATACCAAAAAAATATGTCTATATATGTGTAAGACCCTAATTTTGACCCTAAAATCCCTGATGGCATCATAACATTGCAGATTGCATTTGCCTCAAAGATCATAGCATCTTGGCTCCTTAACCCTTAGGTTGGGACTTGTGAGTTGGTTTGAGACCACCAAGCATGCTTGAATTGTATATTATTTCTTTTCTTATTTTGTTTACTAACCAAAAGCACAAAAATATGTCAATAACATCTTTTGTTTTGTAGCTTGAGCAATCATAATATGCAAGGCTCCTAGGAGACCCTATGCTCATTGATATGGCCAGGTGAAGATGAAGGCAAGCATAACAATGGTTCACAAAGCTCTCAATCATCATATATGCCTCCCAAGTATCTCAATTTGTCAATTTGATCAAAGCAAACCAAAAGGCTTCAGGATTGTTTCCCAAGGAAACCCTAATTCATCTGTGCATCAAATGTACCTTGCTCATGAAGCAACCTCCATGATCAAATACAATTAAGCGAAGTTATTTCATTCATCATTTCATGCATATTTGAGATTATTTGAGTGTCCTCAATCATCAATTCATCAAGATTTGAGGTATGGACTTGAGAAGTTGATCAGTCAATTCATCTGACTATTTTAAAATACACTGAGACCTAACTTCTAATATGTTTGGAAAATGGAGATTAACCTAAGAGAAACAGTGTTCTTAAGAACCATATGAATAACTTTCATGTTCAACAAAAATTGATTTGAAGCTTGGAAGGTCATCATCCATTTCAAACTATTATAAGTCATTTTGACTAAAACCCTAATTTTGGGTCAACTTCCCGAGGACATAACTCAGTCATTTTTTATGATTTTGAATTGGGATAAAATGAATTGGAATGTTTAAGATGTCTACTGCATTTGTTATGTTGAACAAATTTTCATAATCCTAAAATAAATACATGTGATAATGAAAAACATTATAGGTCACTTTGGACCCAAAGGCATTGAAATGTGAAAAAGTCCAACTTCAAGTGCCCATAACTTTCTCCTCAAAAATCCAAATGATACAAAGTTTGAGTTAGAATTGATTCCCTTGAAAAGATCTACAACTTTGATGTTCAAGGTTTTTCTATTTGAAGCTTGCATCACTGAAACAGAATGGCTTGAAGTTGGTCATTTTTGGAAATGTTCACATGCACATGTTTTGCACCTTGAACTTTATGAACAATTTTCACCAATTTCCAATTTCCAAATGATGTTTTGTCCAACATAACAAATGATCCTCATGTCAAGTGCTTTCCAACCATTACACACAAGGCCATGTTTCATTTTTGGAAGTGGCATTTTCGAAGAGGAGAAAGTTTTGGTGCATTTTTAGAAACCATGTCAAATATGTATACACAAGCCAATTGCATCAATTATGCAAGTCCATTTCAATTTAGTGTGATATCAGCATTCATTTGCAATATGATTTGGGCCCTCCATGCGCCTGTACAGGCGCATGCATGGAGGCCCTCTTCATTCATGCACACACAATGTTCATGCTTACCTTTGCCAATTGCTATAAATAAGAGTGCTAGGCTTCATAATTAAACAACCTGAAGGCGCATGTTATGCTGCAAGAATCACTCCCTAACCATACCTAAAGGAATTCACTCTTTCAATCCAAAATTTCAGATCTGATTTTCAACTACATTGGTTGATTATCAGACTCAAAATTCCTTGGCCTTGCTTCATCTTCATCTCTAGATCACACTGTAATCAATAGCTGTGAAGAATTGTGCTCAACAGATCCACACTTCCAAGGTTGATGTTTAAACTTTTCTTCTTCGAAACACACTGATTATAGCCTGTTTCTTGCCTTTATTGGTTTGGCTGAAGTCCTCTCATCAGAGGCAATTGAACTGTGCTTTTAATTTTGAAAATTCATTGAATTCAAGTTGAACACCATCATTTTCCACCTCTGATTTCTTTTCCCATGGAGATCTAGAGTGAAAATAAATGGCACAGGGGTGATGTACATCACCGGAGAAGACGGTGGTGTACACCACCGTCCCAACTCCAGATCAAACCATATCACTTGGATCTAATCTCCATATCTAATCCGGTCCTTCCTTTTTTATAACTTTTTTTAATACCACGTGTTTCTCATTGACCTTGGACTTTGGTGGACGCGCACATGTGGATCATTTGATATGCCAGATCAATTAATGAAATTGATCCAACACATGTGGTTTTTCCTATTTTCTGATTTAATCCATTTTATTTCTTTTATTTCATTTTACTTCAAAAAATCATATCTCTCATTTTAATTCCAAAAAATATGGGACCAATTGCATTATTTCTCTTTTAATTTCTAGTTTCTAAAAATGATTTTTAATATTTTTTATTTTATTATTTCATGTTTTCTATGAATTTTCTCTTTTCTGGCTATTTTTAATTCATTTTAAATAGTTTTCAATATTCAAAAAAATACAAAAATATTTTCTTAACCGCTTTGAATGATGATGGATCTATGAAAAATATTCTAATCAATTTATTAATTGATTTGATATTTATTTGATATTTTAATTCAATTAGGTTAATTTTTATGCATTTTAATTGATTAAAAATAGTTTCTGGTTTCTAAAAATGCTGAATTTTTTTGTCAAACCTTGTTTGACCTTGTTGAACTTAGGATGATCCATTTGGACTTTTTAAAGTTGATTTGAGATGGATTTGAAGTTTGACATTTAATTGTTTATTTTAATTCAAGTATTATTTTAATTTTGAAAAATACCAAAAAATATTTTATTTGTTTCTTGGCTTCTAAGTTTCATTTTGCTTCTGTTTACTAGTGTTTGACCTTGGTTTCATCTATCTTTGGTCAATGTGCTTTACTTACCTCATTTAAGTTCAATTAATGTATATTCTTATTCATCTTCTTCTTCATCTTTTTTTTCTTTTGATCAATGAATTAAAGATTGGTGGTTAGTCTTGATGTATATGAGGTTTAATCTTCCTTGATTCAAACCAGATTCATCTTGATCCAAAGATCAAGTGAATGGCTTTGCATTAAGGATAGGTTGCTTCTTAATAAAGCAAAAAACCTAAATCAATACAAGATCATTCTCATTTTCTTTTGGCATGGCAATTTATAGGAGTTTGGCTTACTAGTCAAGGTCTCTAAATTGTGTTTGTTGCTTATATTTTTATTGACCGGCCTCAAATAGGTGTGACTACTACATTAGTCCACATACGATTGCTTAACATAGCACTAAATTGCCTTATGGCACACTAACTCTAACTATTGACCACTAACTTTTTAATTCTTGCACTTTACATTAATGCAATTTAATATTCTTGTACATATTATCCATTTGCTTTTCCGCTTTGCTCACTTGAGCACATGTTTATGTTAATGCAATTTGCCTTTTACTCACTTGAGCACATAATTGTGTATATACTATTGTGCTTGTGTTTTGTTTTGATTGTTGTGAACCAAATGCAAATGGACAAAAGGACTTAGACTTTAGGACATTTCCTATGCAAATTGGAGTCAAAGAGAAACTAGGCCTCATGCATTTAGAGTGTTATAGATGTCAAAGAGCAACTAGGCCTCATGCCTTTAGAATGCTTAATGTTGAAGATTTTGAAAGGACCTAACCTCTAAACTCACTCTTGTCCATTTCTTTGTTTGCATTATAGAACTTTTTGATGTGTGTGTTCTTGTGCTAGGGATTCCAACTTGAGCCTGACTGAAGAACCATTGTCATGAGCTTCTAAAGTGAGAGACACAAAAGCCATTGGAAGATTCCTATGAGCTTTGTTTGATTGTGTGCTTGATTGCTTGAGTACTTGCTTATTTGCTTGCTTATTCCAAAGGATGGGAGCTACTTGGATCATCACTATGATCTCAAGAAGGGAACTCCATTTGTGGTTTTACTTCTCTTCCTTCATCTCTTGTATGATTAGGACTTAGCCATTCTTCTTCTTCCCTCCACTCTAACCCAAGCCAAAACTTTTGTGCAAACATTAACATTTGTTTTAAACATTAGAAACCTAAGCATTATGCTTTTGATTTTCCAAACTTTTTTTTATAACACTTATCTTGAATTGAATTCTTAAGTCAACTTTGACCATATTTTGTAAATACTTTTCATTGGTAAATACAACTCACTCAATTTTTTTTTGTGGTTTCTATGGCCACTCCTTACCAAAGATTTTTGTATAAACCATAGCTATTAGGTTTGAGTTATCCTTGAGGTTGATATAATATTCACCTATATCCTTAGTGATGAACAATGAGTCTTCCATGCTTATTATAGGGTTAATCCCTCACTAGCATGTTGAAGCTATCCTCACATGGTGGATTTGTGGTTTTGAGTTGAGTTTTCTCCTTTGGATAACAAAAGACCTTAAGGCTTTTGGTTCAATCAATCCACCAACTTCTTTTGAGATTTTTACCCCAAACTACGAGGTTTTGATCCTAATCTTTTTTAAGATGGTACGTAGGCAGTGGGTTTATCCATTCAAACACAAAATTGTAAATAATTTGTACGTTCTCCTCTCATCCCCCCAATCATGTTTGCACAAACAAATTTACACAAATATCAACCTACCTTACAACAATTATGAAAAGGGCTCCCTAGGAGTACCTAGGATGTTTTGGGTGCTTAAAACCTTCCCATTGCATAACCAACCCCCTTACCCCGATCTCTGATATTTTTATTAGTTTTTGATTTGATAAAACTTCTTGGTTTTTGTTCGCTTTCTAACCTTTCCTTTGGATAAATAGAAGTGCGGTGGCGACTCGAATTGTATGATTTACTTTTGATTTAGTCAATAAATCTAAAGGTAAAGAATACCCCGCTACAGAAAAGTGGCGACTCTGCTAGGGAAATTCTTCCATTTGCCTAGTGGGTTTTGCCTACTTTTCAAATTTTTGTTGTATTGTATTGTATATTATTTTGTGATATATTTTTGTGCAATTTAGGATTATTGTATTGTATGTAATGATTGAATTGCTTGATATATTAATTCCTTGTATGCTTGGTGATCTTTGTGAGATGAGTTCTATACCCGAACTCGAGTGCACTTAGGATAGGAGAATGGCATAGTCTTGTCGACTTGTGTGGAGTTATTCTTTAGAAAGTTGACTTGCAAGCCCATTCACTTGGTGGAGGTTATGTTGGGATCAATAATGTCACATGAGTAGTCGTGGTTAGGCATTACTCTTTCCAATATATGCCTTAGAAGCCAAGGACCTTAGTTTACCAAGCCCATCTTGGCCTATTTTTTAGGACGTAGTGCGAAGGTCGTTCAAGTGTAAGATTTGATACGATTGTTACGCGATACTACACCCATAAGAGTCTCTCATGAGAATATTTTTGGAATACGAGTAGTCGTTTATCCGATAATATCCGAAAGATGGGATGATGACTATGGGAACCTCTTGTAGAACATGATTGGCAGATTTAAACCCTAGTACACTCCCTTTGGGTGGTTCTTAACCAAGACTCCATGTTCGTGACTTGCAACAAACCCTTGATTCATGGTTGATCCGTTCTTGTATATCCTTAATATCAATGGAACTTGGGTGTTGATAAGGTGTAAACCATAATCCACCAAAATGGATGATTGATATTAAGGATGACCTGATCCATCCCATGACCTTTGTGTGGTGTGCTTTGCTTGATCCTTGAGTGTGATTGTTGCATCCATGCATTCATGCACCGATTTGCATCCATATCATCAATAATGAGAAAATTTTCAAGGAACTTAAGAGGTCTATTTACAAATTTTCAGACATGGATAAGCAAAGAAGGAATACAAAGAAGTACAGTTTCAGACAACCCGACTTGAAAGAGTCAAGGAGTTTGACATCCTATGTATTAGATCCCTTGGAGTTCAAGGCTCGTCATGGGAAGCTTCTGTCTATTCTTGCTACTCAAGTGGATGAAGGTCTGATGAGTGTATTGGTGCAGTTCTATGATCCCTTGTACCGTCGCTTCACATTTTCGGATTTCCAGATTTTGCCTACGCTTGAGGAGTATGCCTATCTGGTGGGTATACCTATCCTAGATCAGTTGTCGTTCAGTGGCTTGGAGAGGGTCCCTACTTCTCAAGAGATTGTTGATCTGTTGCATATAGATGAATCTCTGGTTGGTGCTCATATGACTACCAAAGGTGGAATTCAAGGTCTCCCTCCTGAGTTCCTCATTGCTCAAGCTATTTTGTATGGGAAGGCCATGAGTGAGGACGCCTTTGAAGCCATATTTGTACTTCTCATCTATGGGCTAGTGTTATTCCCCAATATCGACAAGTTTGTGGATGTGAACGCTATTAGGATTTTCTCTACTCTTAATCCCGTTCCTACTCTGTTGGGTGACACTTATTTCTCTTTGCGTATGAGGAATGCAAAGGGTGGTGGTATTATTGTGTGTTGTTTGCCTCTGTTGTACAAGTGGTTTATTTCGCACTTGCCACAGACGTTCGCCTTCAAGGAGAACAAAAGATGTCTACGGTGGTCTACGAGACTTATGTCTCTCACTAGTGATGATATCTTTTGGTACAACTGTGTATATGACGGTGTGCAGGTTATTGACTCTTGTGGTGAATTCCCAATGTGCCTCTTCTTGGTACATGTGGTGGGATTAACTACAACCCTGTTTTAGCACGTCGTCAACTTGGGTTCCCCTTAAAGGATAAACCTAATAAAATTCTGTTAGAAGGTGTGTTCTTTCAAGAGGGTGGTAACACCCCAAAATTTGCCCTCCTTATTCATGCATTCATTTTTAGGTCATTTAACATTTCATATTGCATTTCATCATGTCAATCGGGATTAGCTCCAAGAAGCTTGAACATCATCCAGGACACTTTGTGGGTTCTATTTAGATGATCAGTCAACACAAGGGAAATACTCGAGTTACTTCCAACAGGGGTCTATTCGTCAGTCAAAATGTTAATCTTGAAGGAGCAAAGGTTTGTTCATGAGCTGTCATGCTCGCTAGGCGAAGCCCACGTGTTATGCAAAAAAAAAAAATTAAATTAAATAAATAAATAAAATAAATAAAAGAAAAAATCTCATACTTGGACCTCTCTCATTTGAGCCCACAAAGCCATGAAAATCAGGTTATAAAAGAGGGAGAACAGACATAAAAAGGAAGAGAAGTGAAACACTCTGAGGTTTCCTTGGAACAAAACCCTGGACAAAACCTGAAGAGAAACCTAGACAGAGAGACTGAGAATTAATCTGCAGCAACCTCCAGGCAACTCTGAAAGGTTCATTCTGACTCACACACTATCAGCTCAAGCAAACCCTAACATTGGTTTGCAAATCCAGCCATGCTATTTGATTTCAACCGATTTCTCCAATCAGGTTTGCCCTATATCCATCATCTTTATGCCTTTAATTTGAATGCTCTAAATGTATGAGGTATTATGGT
This sequence comes from Lathyrus oleraceus, assembly GCF_024323335.1. Classification (NCBI taxonomy): domain Eukaryota; kingdom Viridiplantae; phylum Streptophyta; class Magnoliopsida; order Fabales; family Fabaceae; genus Lathyrus; species Lathyrus oleraceus. The sequence continues at coordinate 484,206,439 of NC_066585.1, read as the reverse complement.
TGAATTTGATACCCTTTTGATGCATGTGTTTGACAAGAGGTTTAGGCCTCCTACCCTTGGTTGCTTTTTGTGAGCTTTTTGTGAATTTTAATGGCATGATTCATGTGGTTACATTTTGATTTGGGGGCAACTCTTGGTTACCCTATTTTGTTTCTCTAACCCGTTTGTTGAGTTTTGTTTTGTGAGGGCTCATATGACTCTTGCAGAGATGGTTTGCCTGGTGTTCCACTTTATTTGTGGGATACCGCCTGGAGGTTTCATTCCGATTACCTGCACTAACTCACTTTGTTTGATGGTGTTAGCTTGGAAGGATCTCAGGGTTTCCTTGTTCCGTTAATTACTGTTACTTCGAATCTTTATCCGTGTGGTACTCTTACATTTTCCCGTATTTTTACCGCTTTCTTAGCTGGAAGACCTCGATAGGACGCAATGTTTTGTGTGTTTACTTTATGCAGGTTCCTTCGTCTAGGATTTTCCTTCTGCATGAGCATCCCTAACCCTACCAACTCATTGATTTTTCTTCTCCTAAGAACACGTTAACTCCTTCTACTACAGGCGAGTAAGTCTCCAAAGGTCGAGCATCCAGTAGATTGCGTAGTAACGTCGTTCGTCCAAAACCCAATCCATAACCCCGTAGTTAGCCGAACTACGACTTGCTCTGATTCTCATTCCAGATGAGATACGTAGGCATAAGACGCGATGTGTTAGCAAGCATAATTACCCTTAACCCCTAAGTAGCCGAGCTACGAAGACTCTGATTCTCATATTCAGATGAGATACGTATGCAGTGGATGCGACATCCGTGCGAGTCATTTTCTTTTGACCCTTTTGTTTTAGTAAATAACACATTAGATAAACCCACACCCTTTAGACAAGAACTATAAAAGTGGATCCCGTAGAGTACTACGGATGCGTAGGGGTGCTAATACCTTCCCTTCGCATAATCGACTCCCGAACCCAAGATTTGGTTGCGAGACCCTGTCTTGTCCTTTCCTTTTTCCAGGTTTACTTCGAGCGTTTCCTTTCCCTCCTTTGGGATAAATAACGCACGGTGGCGACTCTCCTGTCTTTCTTCGCCGGTTTTTTTTTTCGCATTCCATTTTTCAGGTTGCGACAACAGGCGACTCTGCTGGGGACACCGGTTTCCCTAAGCGAGTCCCTCCTAGCTTTTGTAGGTTGTTTGTTTATTGGGTGTTTATTATTTTGTACAGTTATTTATCTTTCAGCATTTACCTGCTTTATTGCATTGTGTACATATGACTGCCGTATCTACTGGTTCTGTTTGTGAGATGAGTTCTATACCCAGACTCGAGTGCAATTAAGATAGGAGAATGGCATAGTCTTGTTGACTTGTGTGGAGTTATTCCTTAGCAAGTTGACTTGCAAGCTCATTCACTTGGTGGAGGTCATGTTGGGATCAATAATGTCACACAAGTAAGTTGTGGTTAGACATTGCTTTTTCCAATATAGACCTTAGAAGCCAAGGACCTTAGTTTACCAAACCCATCTTGGCCTATTCGTAGGACGTAGTGCGAAAGTCGTTCAAGTGTAAGATTTGATAGGATTGTTACGCGATACTACACTCATAAGAGTCTCTCTTGAGAATATTTTTGGAATACGAGTAGTCGTTCCTCTGATAATATCCGAAAGATGGGATTATGACTATGGGAACCTTTTGTAGAACATGTTTGGCAGGTTTAAACCTTAGTACACTCCCTTTGGGTGGTTCTTAACCTAAACTCCATGCTCGTGACTTGCAACAAACCCTTGATTCATGGTTGATCCGTTCAAGTATCCTTAATATCAATGAAACTTGGGTGTTGATAAGGTGTAAACCATAATCCACAAAAAATGGATGGTTGATATTAAGGATAACATGATCCATCCCATGACCTTTGTTTGGTGTGCTTTGCTTGATCCTCTTAATTCCTCTCCAGGCAGTGCAACCTGACAGATGTTCAAGCGGATCTAGCAATTCTGATTGACATGCCATTGCATTGCATAACATCATCTGCATATTTGCATCCAACATCTCATGCTTATTCATTTGAAGGGTATTCCCTTTTTAAGGGGGGGCCTTAAAATCGAATAAGCAGTGCATCGCATACCATACATACTAACCCTTGTTTGTTTTATAGGTGTCACCGCAGTGTCTAATGTTTGTTCCCTGTTGCAGGCAGTTATTGGTCCCAAGCGAGTTCACAGGAACCCGACAAAGGAAAACCGTCCACGACTAGCAATGGCCCAGATACAGAAAGAACTGGCTGATATGCGTGAAAGCATGGATCAGTTCATGACATTGATGACTGGTATGGCAGAAGGCCAGGCGAAGCTGAAGGAATTGGTTGAGCAACCGAGGCCCGATCCAGGTGGAAATACCAAGTGCTGAGGGGAACCCTGGTAACCCTGGGAACACTGATAACCCTGTGAACACTAGAAACGTGGATAACGCAAATGTTGATGGAAACCCGGGTAATGTTGGCAACACGGGAAATGTTGGGAATGGTATTGGCGGAAGGTACAATGTGAATTAAGGGATTCAGATTAACGGGCGCCCCGTTACTAAAGATTGTCAGTATGATCAATTTTCTTTGCACGACGAGGCCCTCGAGACCACTCGCCGTATGGATGAGCTTGCTGAGAAGCTCAAATCTTTGGAGTCTCAAAATTCCTTAGGTTTTGATGTCACCAATCTTGGTCTGGTTCAGGGAGTAAGGATCCCTCACAAGTTCAAACCCCCTACTTTTGAGAAATACAACGGGGCTTCTTGCCCACACACTCATCTCCAATCTTATCTGGGAAGGTTGGGAGCTCACACTGAAGATGAAAAGTTGTGGATGTACTATTTTCAAGACAGTTTAACTGGAGCTTCTCGTGAATGGTATTCTCATTTGTCTCGTACTACCATCAAGAGCTGGAAAGACTTGGCAGAGGCTTTTGTCAAGAAATATCAATACAACTTGGACATGGCTCCAAATCGGACCTTGTTGCAAGGAATGTCTCAGACTGCCAAGGAAACCTTTAGAGAATATGCTCAGTGTTGGAGACAGATTGATGCATCCGTCCAACCCCCTATGTCTGAAAGGGAGATGGCGGACATGTTCATGAACACTCTTCAAGGCAATTATATCGATGGATTGGCTGGTTGCCCATCAATCAGCTTTGCAGAGATAGTGATTGCTGGAGAAAGGATCGAGAGTCTATTGAAGATGGGCCGAATTCAAGACAACAGTGCTTCCAACTCATCAGTTCCCAAGAAACCGTTTGCTGGTAACAGTCAACGAAGAAGAGAAGGTGAGACGAGCGTTGTATATGCCGGCAGAGGAAGGGGCAGAGGACGCCCTAATTATTATCAAGATCAAGTGGCCGCAGTCACTATTCCAACACTTGTTCCTCAATCGCAGTATCATCCGCAACAGCAACCCAAGTACAACAATCAACAACAAGGAGGTAATCCGGGTCAACAAAGACCCTATCAACAACGTCCAAGGCAGGCGGATCGGGTCATTGAGCCAATCCCAATGCCTTATTCTGTATTACTTCCCAAGCTGATTGACATGAATCTGGTTACATTGAGAACTCTGGCCCCATCGGTCGATCCCAACAATCTGCCTAGAGGTTATGATGTCAACGCCAGATGTGCTTTTCACTCCAACGCACCTGGCCATACTACAGATAATTGCAAGGCTCTCCAGCTAAAGGTACAAGATTTGAGAGATGCCCAGGCTATCAATTTTTCTCCAGTGCCTAATGTTATCCAAAACCCGATGCCAGCTCACAGCGGGCAGAGGATTATTGCTGTTGATAGTGGGGAAGCTTTGAATTTGGTTTCTGATGTGACTAAAGTGAAGACTTCGTTATCGGTGGTCAAAGACCGACTCTTGAAAGGACGGATTTTCACGTGTTGTGGGGAAGAGTGCAGAAATTGTCAAGACGCCGAGAACGGATGTGATAGTTTGAAAAGGGGTATTCAGCAACTGATAGATGAAGGTTGTCTTCAGTTCGATCAGACTCGTCTAGTGAAGAATGATGTGTCGACGGTAACGTTTTATTTCACTCCTGAAGAAATATATGTTCCCGAGAGACCTGCTCCGACAACAATAAATTTCCCAGAAAGTCCAGCACCAATTTACTCTGACAACCCTCTACCGACTTTGATTGGTCTGGTCACCATCACGGTACCATGACCTGTTCCGTATGAGAAAGACAGTGCTATCCCGTGGCACTATGAGGCTGATATCTACTGCCAGGGGCAGAAAGTTAACGAAGAATACATTGACATTGGTAGCTCCGCTGTAGACAATGTTGGAGGAATTGGTGGCTTCACTCGCAGTGGACGCCTATTTGCACCATCAACATTGCGCACGAATGCTGAAGTTGAGGCAGTTGCCAAGGCTAAAGGAAAACAGATATCCACCGAAGAGGTTACTACCGAGGAAGCTCTTCCTAAGACCGCATTCGAGAAGGAAGTGGATGAGTTTATGAGGATTATCAAGAAAAGTGACTACAAGGTAGTCGACTAGCTAAATCAGACACCCTCAAAGATCTCCATTCTCTCATTATTGATGTGCTCTGAGGCTCACAGAGCAGCCTTGTTGAAAGTACTGAATATGGCCTATGTTCCAACAAAGATAACTGTTGACCAGCTGGAGTCGGTAGTTTCAAATGTAAACGCTAGCCATGCGCTAGGTTTCACCGATTATGACCTAACATCTGAGGGCAGGAATCACAACAAAGCCTTGCATATCACAATGGAATGCAAAGGGACGGTGCTTTCCCATGTTTTGGTTGATACAGGTTCTTCTCTGAATGTTCTCCCAAAGAAAGCCTTAACGAAGTTGGATTGCGATGACGCCACCCTGAGGCCGAGTAATTTACTTGTAAGGGCTTTTGATGGCTCTAAGCGAGCTGTTTGTGGCGAAGTTGAGTTGCCAGTTAAGATTGGACCGCAGGTATTCAAGAGTACCTTTTATGTGATGGATATCCAACCTGCCTATAGTTGTCTGCTAGGTCGACCCTGGATTCATGCTGCCGGTGCTGTTACTTCTACTCTCCACCAGAAGCTCAAATATGGACTAGAAGGTCAGATCGTCACCGTCTGTGGTGAAAAGGATATTTTTGTTAGCCACCTGTCTACATTTAAGTATGTGGAGATGGATGGCGAGATGCATGAGATGTTGTGTCAGGGCTTCGAAGCCATAAACATCAAAGAGGTCGCGCCCGAAACTGTCTTTTCACCTGAGTCTAAGAAGGTCGGGACTTCTATGTCTTCATACAAGCAAGCTGTTGAAGTGGTTAAGGCTGGTAATGCCCAAGGCTGGGGCAAATTTGTGGAGCCAATCATAAAAGAAGACAAGTTTGGATTGGGGTATACTCCGGGGTCTCAGAAGAATGAAACCGGTACTTTTTCCAGCGGATGTTTGGTTTCTCCCCACACCGTCAATGCTACAGATTAAGACAAGGCTGACAGCGACTGTGACTTAGATAGCTGGATTCGCCCGTGTGTCCCAGGAGAAAAGCTCGACAATTGGTCGTCTGAAAAAGTCGTCTGGTTTACTCTACTGAAGGAGTAATTTTTATTGTTTTCCTTTTATCACATGCACAACAAAGTCTTACACTTTGACCAAGGTGTAATGACTCATCTGTAGGGCCATCCATTTAGTTAAATTTCGCAATTATTTTCATCATCAATAAAGGACAGCTTTTGCAAACAATTTTGTGTTCTCTTTCTTTGAATTATTTTTACTTTTACAAAAACGGCAATGTTTCTTTTTCATGTTTCTTTTTCGTTTTTCTTTCCAAAAAACACCTCGTAAAACTGATCACCCGGATCTCACTGCTAACGACACTGCTATGGCCAAGTATGACTTCGACAATCCTATCTATCAAGCCGAAGAAGGGGTTGAGGAAGGTTGTGAATTGCCGGAGGAGTTAGCCAGGTTGTTGAAACAGGAGGATCGAGCTATCACACCTTATCAGGAGGTGGTTGAGACCATCAACATTGGTACCGAAGACGACAAGAAAGAGATCAAGATCGGGGCCAGTCTACAGGCCGAGAGGAAAAGACCGTTGATCATGTACTTGACTATGTTAGAAAGGTCAATGGGTTGTGTGCTCGGTCAGCATGACGAATCAGGTCGAAAAGAGCATGCAATATACTACCTTAGGAAAAAGTTTACCGACTATGAACAAAGATACTCACTGCTCGAGAAAACTTGCCGCGCTTTGGCATGGGCTGCTCCCCGACTAAGACAGTATATGTTGACTCACACGACTCTATTGATATCAAAGATGGATCAAGTCAAGTATATTTTTGAAAAGCCAGCAGGGTTGCTAGGTGGCAAATGATGCTGACAGAGTATGACATCCAATACACTTCACAAAAAGCCATCAAAGGAAGTGTCTTGTTAGACTATCTTGCCGCGCAACCGATTGATGATTACCAACCTATGAGGTTCGACTTTCTTGATGAGGACATCATGTTTCTCAAATCGAAAGATTGCGAGGAACCACTCCTGGAGGAGGGGCCTGACCCTGAATCCAAATGGATTATGATGTTTGATGGGGCGGTCAACGTCAATGGTCGCGGAGTTGGTGCAGTGTTGATCACACCGGAGGGGGTTCATATGCCATTTTGTGCCAGAATAACTTTTCCCTGCACCAACAATGAAGCTGGACGAAGCAGAATGGGTCCGTTCTCGATACAATCAGCAAAGCCTAGTTGAGGAAAAGAAACTAGCAGCTATATGCCATGACCAGCTATATCAGAGACGGACGAAGATAGCGTTTGATCAGAAAGTGCGCCCTCGGGAGTATCGAGTCGGTGAATTGGTACTCAAAAGAATTCTTCCTCCCAACACAGATCACAGGGGCAAATGGACACTGAACAACGAGGGTCCATACGTGGTTAAAAGAGTTTTCTCTGGCGGAGCTCTGATGCTAACAACCATGGATGGCGAAGACTTCCCGTCCCCTGTCAACTCAGACGCAGTTAAAAAATACTTCGCATAAAATTGACCCGCTGGACAGTAAAAAGAAGAGTCCAGGCAAAAAAAGGGCATCCCGACGAACCAAAAAAAAGAATGAAGAGGTTCGGGAAAAAATTAGGGATATAAAAAAAAAATGTACACCCGGTGAGTCGAAAACCCAAAAGGGCGGCTCAGGCAAAAAAGGGTATCCCGGTGGATTTAAAACCCCAAAGGGCGGTCCACGCAAAAGTTAGGGAATAAGTGAATAACTGCGATCTGAGTTCATCCGTGTTATATCACCGTTTCATTCAAACCGGCAATCTTCGAAGGTAAAAGATCGACTAATCATCCACTTCAGAAAGTAAGATGAGCAGAGCGTCTTGAGGACATACGAGCCATAGCATAGTCGAAATTCGGTGGGACCCTGTTTCCACATTGCCATTAGGATAGTTTCTGTTGTTCAATTTATAACGATCACCACTTTCCAGGGATCAGCTTCCTGATGTACTCGCCTGTTCCTGGCACAAATTTTTCAACCAATAAAAGTCGAATAATTCAGTTAAAAAGCCTCTTTACTTTTCATTTATCAGTTTGTTTGCAAAATATGTCTGAATTCTTGAGGAAACATATTGCATCTGAATATAATGGTGGCTTTTGTAGATGATTTGCACAGGAAAACATTTAAAATTGCTTTGAATGTGCATAATCCCGGACGGTGAATTGAAACCGAGTAATTCCCCCAGGGCATACGTGTATTTTTGGTTGCAGGTCACAGGAACCGGATGCCAAGTCATGAATCCTCATCCCCAAGCGGTTGACAAAGTCTTTCCTCAGCAGAGCATGTTCCCCAGCAGAGTTGACAGTATCCAGACTGTATATCCCCAGCAGAGTTGACAGTATCCAGACTGTATATCCCCAGTAGAGTTGACAGTATCCAGACTGTATATCCCCAGTAGAGTTGACAATATCCAGACTGTATATCCCCAGCGGAGTCGACAGTGCCAGACTGTATCTTCCCAGCAACAGCGAAATAGTCGCATACCCAACAGACAAGAGGGTGGTGTTCCCAGTGTTCATCTCGTCCCCAACAAATTATTTTTTTTAACAAATTTGTTTTAATCCCCAGCCTGAGGACGATTAGCAAGTTCATATCCCCAGCAAAGGTCGATCCCTACGACATTTCCCCAGGAAGTGCTTTCCTCATAGACTCTCCTCGCAGAGCCTCGCCAAGCAAAGTTTCCATAGTTGATACTTCCCCAGCAAGGTCAACTTTTCAAAAAAGGCCGATTTATTTTCGGTGGCTCCCCGGTCCTGGCAGACGGATCGTTCCCCACAGAGCATTCAAGGATTGATACAGCGATCCGCTCCTTGCCAGAGTTGCTTCCCCAAGCAGATTTCTTTTTTCTTTTGCACCATGCATAACATTTGCATTTGCATTTGCATGCATATCAAACATACACATAAGCTGATAAACAGGTTCTTCAAAGCAGACTGAAAAATTACTTTACAACCAAAGTCATGAGATTCGGCCAGAGGATAAAGTGTGTGTGTGACCCAACATGAGGGTCATTTCGAAGATTCAGCCTGAGAATCGTTTTCCAGAGATCTAGCCTGAGGGTCATTTCGAAGATTCAGCCAGGGAGTCGACTACGAGCGTTATTTCCCCAGCAAGCCAGCTGGAGGAATAGATTGACAGCTCAATAGAAAATCAACCTACAAGAGGATCCAGCCCGCGGATCGCATTAAAAAAACAAAGTCTAATCGAAGAGTCGTTATAACATGTTCTAGCCTGAAGAATATGTACGAAGCCTAAAAGTGGGATATTCTCGAAGCTGCATATCTAACATGAAGACTGTAGATTTCGAAAGAGGGTCAACCAGCGCATGCCCAAGATGCGAGATCCTGATGATGGGAATTTATCATCAAAACAATCCAGATCTAGCCAGAAGATCAAAGTCAGGTCTAGCCCGAAGACCGAAAAATAGATAGATTCAGCCAGAGAATAAAAGAAAATAGATTCAGCCAGAGAATCGAAACAATTCAGATCTAGCCAGAAGATCGAAACAGATTCAGCCAGAGAATCGAAACAATTCAGATCTAGCCAGAAGATCGAAGTCATGTCTAGCCCGAAGACCGGAAATAGATTCAGCCAGAGAATCGAAACAATTCAGATCTAGCCAGAAGATCGAAGTAGATTCAGCCAGAGAATCAAAGAAAATAGATTCAACCAGAGAATCAAAACAAAGGAGATCTAGCCAGAAGATCGAAGAAGTTCTAGCCAGAAGATCGAAGACAGGTCTAGCCCGAAGACCGGAAATAGATTCAGCCAGAGAATCGAAACAATTCAGATCTAGCCAGAAGATCGAAGTAGATTCAGCCAGAGAATCAAAGAAAATAGATTCAGCCAGAGAATCGAAACAAAAGAGATCTAGCCAGAAGATCGAAGAAGATCTAGACAGAAGATCAAAGAAGATCTAGCCAGAAGATTGAAACCGTATCCAGCCCGAGGATCAAAATTAACATCCAACCAGAGGACTAAATTGAGTATAGATTCAGCCAAAGGATCGAAACTCCAGATTAAGTCAACCAGCGCGGTGTAATTCAGCATTTTTGTGGTGTTCTCGGAGCGTAAAGCTTCGGTCTGTCTTTGGTATTCAATCACAGCTCACCCTGTTTGTCTGATAAGATGTTCGCTTTCATCCTGCTCGGGTTAGCTGATGATTGAATAGGGGCAGCTGTAACACCCCAAAATTTGCCCTCCTCATTCATGCATTCATTTTTAGGTCATTTAACATTTCATATTGCATTTCATCATGTCAATCGGGATTAGCTCCAAGAAGCTTGAACATCATCCAGGACACTTTGTGGGTTCTATTTAGATGATCATTCAACACAAGGGAAAGACTTGAGTTACTTCCAACAGGGGTCTATTCGTCAGTCAAAACGTTAATCTGGAAGGAACAAAGGTTTGTTCACGAGCTGTCATGCTCGCTAGGCGAAGCCCACGTGTTATGCAAAAAAAAAAAACCAAAAAAAAAAAACCAAAAAAAGAAAACCAAAAACGAAAAAAAAAAATTTAATAAATAAATAAATAAAATAAAAAATATCAGACTTGGACCTCTCTCATTTGAGCCCACAAAGCCATGAAAATCAGGTTATAAAAGAGGGAGAACAGACAGAAAAAGGAAGAGAAGCAAAACACTCTGAGGTTTCCTTATAACAAAACCCTTGACAAAACCTGAAGAGAAACCTAGACAGAGAGAGTGAGAATTAATCTGCAGCATCCTCCAGGCAACTCTGAAAGATTCATTCTGACTCACGCACTTTCAGCTCAAGCAAACCCTAACATTGGTTTGCAAATCCAGCCGTGCTATTTGATTTCAACCGATTTCTCCAATAAGGTTTGCCCTATATCCATCATCTTTATGCCTTTAATTTGAATGCTCTAAATGTATGAGGTATTATGGTTGAATTTGATACCCTTTTGATGCATGTGTTTGACAAGAGGTTTAGGCCTCCTACCCTTGGTTGCTTTTTGTGAGCTTTTTGTGAATTTTAATGGCATGATTCATGTGGTTACATTTTGATTTGGGGCAACTCTTGGTTACCCTATTTTGTTTCTCTAACCCGTTTGTTGAGTTTTGTTTTGTGAGGGCTCATATGACTCTTGCAGAGATGGTTTGCCTGGTGTTCCACTTTATTTGTGGGATACCGCCTGGAGGTTTCATTCCGATTACCTGTACTGACTCACTTTCTTTGATGGTGTTAGCTTGGGAGGATCTCAGGGTTTCCTTGTTCCGTTAATTACTGTTACTTCGAATCTTTATCCGTGTGGTACTCTTACATTTTCCCGTATTTTTACCGCTTTCTTAGGTGGAAGACCTCGATAGGACGCAATGTTTTATGTGTTTACTTTATGCAGGTTCCTTCGTCTAGGATTTCCCTTCTGCATGAGCATCCCTAACCCTACCAACTCATTGATTTTTCTTCTCCTAAGAACATGTTAACTCCTTCTACTACAGGCGAGTAAGTCTCCAAAGGTCGAGCATCCGGTAGATTGCGTAGTAACGTCGTTCGTCCAAAACCCAATCCATAACCCCGTAGTTAGCCAAACTATGGCTTGCTCTGATTCTCATTCCAAATGAGATACGTAGGCATAAGACGCGGTGTCTTCGCGAGCACAATTACCCTTAACCCCTAGGTAGCCGAGCTACCAAGACTCTGATTCTCATATTCATATGAGATACGTATGCAGTGGATGCGACATCCGTGCGAGTCATTTTCTTTTGACCCTTTTTTTAAGTAAATAATACATTAGATAAACCAACACCCTTTAGACAAGAACTACAAAAATGGATCCCGTAGAGTACTACAGATGCGTAGGGGTGCTAATACCTTCCCTTCGCATAATCGACTCCCGAACCCAAGATTTGGTTGCGAGACCCTGTCTTGTCCTTTCCTTTTTCCAGGTTTACTTCGAGCGTTTCCTTTCCCTCCTTTGGGATAAATAACGCACGGTGGCGACTCTCTTGTCTTTCTTCGCCGGTTGTTTTTTTTTCGCATTCCATTTTTCAGGTTGCGACAAGGGTAAAGATCCCCAAGGCTTGAAGGGAAGGATGGTTCACGCTTGGCGCAAGATTCATAGGAAGGGAAGGAAAGAGCTTGGTCCGAAGAACTGTATTGCTTTGGAAACCTATACCTCTTGGGTTAGTGTCGCAACCTGAAAAATACAGTGCGCGAAAAAACAACCGGTGAAAGAAAATGACAGAAGAGTCGCCACCGTGCGTTATTCATCCCAAAGGAGGGAAAGGAAACGCTCGAAGTAATCCTGAAAAAGGAAAGGACAAGACGGGGTCTTGCAACCAAATCTTGGGTTCGGGAGTCGGTTATGCAAAGGGAAGGTATTAGCACCCCTACGCATCTGTAGTACTCTACGGGATCCACTTATGTAGTTCTTGTCTAAAAGGTGTGAGTTTATCTTGTGCTGTTTACCAAAAAAAAAGGGTTAAATGAAAATGACTCACGCGGATGTCGCATCCACTGCATACATATCTCATCTGAATATGAGAATCAGAGTCTTCGTAGCTCGGCTGACCTATGGGTTAGGGGGATGTGTGCTCGCTAAGACATCGCGTCTTATGCCTATGTATCTCATCTGGCCTGAGAATCAGAGCAAAACGTAGTTCGGCTAACTATGGGGTTATGGATTGGGTTTTGGACGAACGACGTCACTACGCAATCTACCGGATGCTCGACCTTTGGAGACTTACTCGCCTGTAGTAGGAGTTAACGTGTTGCTTTGGGTTTTAGGGTTTGGGATGCTCAAGGGCTAAAAGGCAGTCCTTGACGAAGGAACCGCGCTACCTGCAGGGATACGAACACATACAAAACAAACATGTATAAAGTAAATGTGCCAACAAGGGGCCCAGAAGTAAATAAACAAAAGAAAACAAATGCCTCCTATCGAGGTCTTCCAGCTAAGAAAGCGATAAAATGCGGAAAAGAGGTAAAAGTACCACACGGATAAAGATCCGAAGTAACAACAATTAAAGGAGTAAGAAACCCAGGGATCTCCCAAGCTAATGCCATCAAAGAAAGGTGAGTCAGTACAGGTAATCGGAATGAACCTCCAGGGGGTATCCCACAAATAAAGTGGGAAACCACGCAAGTTATCCCTGTAAAAGTCATGTGCCTTCACAAAAACTCAACAAAAGGGTTAGTGAAACAAGATAGGGTAACCAAGAGTTGCCCCCAAATCAAAATGCAACCACATGAATCATGCCCTTTCAATTCACAAAAAGCTCACAAAAAGCAACCAGGGGTAGGAGGCCTAAACCTCTGGTTAAACATATGCATCAAAAGGGTATCAAATTCACCCATAATACCTCATACATTCAGAAAATTCAAATTGAAAGCATAGAGATGATGGATATAGGGCAAACCTCACTTGAGAGCTTGATTGAAATTGAGTTGAACCCTTGAGGTTTACAAAACAATCTTTAGGGTTTATGTGAGGCAGAAGTGATTCTGTGCAGTTGAGTTCCCTTCAGGGTTTGGAGGCTGCTCTGAGTTCTCTGTCAGGTTTCTCTCCAGGTTTTGTCCAGGGTTTTGTTTCAAGGAAACCTCAAAGTATTTTACTTCTCTTCCTTTTTCTATCTGATCTCCCTCTTTTATAACCTGATTTTCATGGCTTTGTGGGCTCAAATGAGAGAGGTCCAAGTCCAAGTTTTTCTATTATATTTTATTTTTTATTTTATTTTTATATTTTTTATTTTTTTATTTTTTTTTGTAAAAAATTAATTAATTAATTTTTTTTTTTTGTTTTTTTCGTTTTTTTTTTCGTTTTTCTTTTTTTTCGTTTTTTTTTTTAAGTTTCTTGGATCTAATTCTGATTGACATGATGAAATGCAATATGAAATGCTAAATGAATGCATGAATGAGGAGGGCAAATTTTGGGGTGTTACAGCTGCCCCTATTCAATCATCAGCTAACCCGAGTAGGATGAAAGCGAACAGCTTATCAGACAAACGGGGTGAGCTGTGATTGAATACCAAAGACCGACCGGAAATTTGCGCTCCGAGAACACCACAAAAACGCGGAAATACACCGCGCTGTTTATTTTTCTTCCGATCCTCTGGCTGGATCTGAATCAGTCTTCTGGCTTAATCTGGAGTTTCGATCCTCTGGCTGGACCTATACTCAATTTAGTCCTCTGGTTGGATATTAATTTTGATCCTCGGGCTGGATACGATTTTGATCTTCTGGCTAGATCTTCTTCGATCTTCTGGCTAGATCTCCTTCGTTTCAATTCTCTGGCTGAATCTATTTCCTTTGATTCTCTGGCTGAATCTACTTCGATCTTCTGGCTAGATCTGAATTGTTGCGATTTTCGATCTTCTGGCTAGATCTTCTTTGTTTCGATTCTCTGGCAGAATCTACTTCGATCTTCTGGCTAGATCTGGATTGTTTTGATGATAAATTCCCATCATTAGGATCCCGCATCTGAGGCATGCGCTGGTTGACCCTCTTTTGAAATCTACACCCAACCTTCATATTAGATATGCAGCTTCGAGAATATTCCACTTTTGGGCTTCGTACATATTCTTCGGGCTAGAACATGTTGTAACGACTCCTCAATTAGACTTGGGCTTGCTGGGGAAATAAAGCTTGTAGGCGACTTCACTGGGGAATCTTCAAATTGAGCCTTAGGCCGGCTTACTGGAACACGACTCTCAAGCTGAATCTTCGAAATGACCCTCAGGCTGGATCACTGGAACACGATTCTCAGGCTGAATCTTCAAAATGAGCCTCAGGCCGGATCACTGGAAAACGATTCTCAGACTGAATCTTCAAAATGAACCTCAGGCCAAATCACTGGAAAACGATTCTCAGGCTGAATCTTCGAAATGACCCTCAGGCTGGATCACTGGAAAACGATTCTCAGGCTGAATCTTCAAAACGACCCTCAGGCTGGATCACTCACGCTTGATCCTCTGGATGGATCTCATGACCTTGGTTGTAAAGTAATTCTTCAGTCTGCTTGGAAGAACCTGTTTATCAGCTTATGTTTATGCTTGATATGATATGCATGCAAATGCAAATGTTATGCATGGTGTAAAAAGAAATCTGCTTGGGGAAGCAAACTCCGGTAGGGAACAGATCGTTGTATCATTCCTTGAATGCTCTGTGGGGAATGATCCGTCTGCCGGGACCAATGAGCCACCCAAAATAAATTGGCTGCTTGAAAAGTTGACCTTGCGGGGGGAGTATCAACTATGGAAACTTTGTTCGGCGAGGCTCTGTGAGGAGAGTCTGTGGGGAAAACACTTCCTGGGGAAATGTCGTAGGAAACGACCTTTGTTGGGGATATGAACTTGCTAATCGCCCTCAAGCTGGGGATTAACCAATCTGTTAAAAATAAACTGCTGGGGAATGAGATGAACATTGGGAACACCACCCTCTCATCTGTTGGTTATGCAACCACTCCGCTGTTGCTAGGAAGATACATTCTGACACTGTCAACTCCGTTGGGGATATATAGTCTGAATACTGTCAACTCTGCTGGGGAACATGCTTTGCTGAGGAGAGACTTTGTCAACCGCTTGGGGACGAGGATTCATGACTTGGCATCCGGTTCCTGTGACCTGCAACTAAAAATACACGTATGCCTCAGGGGAATTACTCGGTTTGAATTCACCGTCCGGGATTAAGCACATTCAAAGCAATTTTAAATGTTTTCCTGTGCAAATCATCTGCAAAAGCCACCATTATGTTCATATGCAATATGTTTTATCAAAAATTCGGACATTTTTGCAAACAAATTGATAAATGAAAAATAAAGAGGCTCTTTAACTGAATTATTCGACTCTTACTGGGGAGAAAATTTGTGTCAGGAATAGGCGAGGGTATCAGGAAGTTGATCCCTGAAAAGAGGTGATCGCTATAAAAAGAGAACTATCCTAATGGCAATGGGGATACGGGGTCCCACCGAGTTTCGAAGTGGATGATTAGTCGATCTTTAACCTTCAGAGATTTTCGGATTGAATGAAACGGTGATATAACACTGATGAACTCAGATCACAGTCATTCGCTTATTCCCTAACTTTTGCCTGGATCGCCCCCTTTTCGGGTTTTCAATCCACCGGGATACCCATTTTTGCCTGAGCCGCCCTTTTGGGTTTTCGACTCACCGGGCGTACTCTTTTTTTATATCCCTAATTTTTGCCCGAACCTCTTTATTGTTTTTTTTTGGTTCGTCAGGATGCCCTTTTTTTGCCTGGACTATTCTTTTTATCGTCCAGCGGGTCTATTTTATGCGAAGTATTTTTTTTAACTGCGTCTGAGTTAATAGGGGACGGGAATCCTTCGCCATCCATGGTTGTTAGCATCAAAGCTCCGCCATAGAAAATCCTTTTAACCACGTACGGACCCTCATAGTTCGGTGTCCATTTGCCCCTGTGATTTGTGTTGGGAGGAAGAAATCTTTTGAGTACCAATTCACCGACTTGATACCCCGAGGGCGCACTTTCTAACCAAATGCTTTCTTCATTCGTCTCTGACCGAGATACATCAATTCTGAGTACATAGTTCCAGCATCAGCTAATTGGTTTTCTTCAAAAGAAAGTCAACAATCTTCTCGTGTAGTCTCTGTAAGGAGCCAGATGAGGCTGAGGTGTATACCATTTCCCGTTGGTTTGATTGATGACCAAAGCTGAATCCCCGTATACATCCAGGGTTTTAATCTGTATATTGACGGCTTCCTCAAGTCTTAGGATACAAGCTTCGTATTCGGCTTCATTGTTGGTGCAGGGAAAAGTTATTCTGGCACCAAATGGCATATGAACCCCCTTCCGGTGTGATCAACACTACACCAACTCCGCGACCATTGACGTGGACCGCCCCATCAAACATCATAACCCATTTGGATTCAGGGTCAGGCCCCTCCTCCGGGAGTGGTTCCTCTCAATCTTTTGATTT
Organism: Lathyrus oleraceus; assembly: GCF_024323335.1. Classification (NCBI taxonomy): domain Eukaryota; kingdom Viridiplantae; phylum Streptophyta; class Magnoliopsida; order Fabales; family Fabaceae; genus Lathyrus; species Lathyrus oleraceus. Next base: position 484,189,994 of record NC_066585.1, on the reverse strand, counting down.
GAGAAACATGATGTCCTCATCAGGAAAGTCAAACCTCATAGGTTGGTATTCATCAATCGGTTGCTCTGCAAGATAGTCTGACAAGACACTTCCCTTGATGGCTTTTTGTGAAGTGTATTGGATGTCATACTCTGTCAATATCATTTGTCACCTAGTAACCTATCCGGTAAGTGCTGGCTTTTCAAAAATATACTTGACTGGATCCATTTTTGATATCAATAGAGTCGTGTGAGTCAACATATACTGTCTTAGTCGGCGAGCAGCCCATGCCAAAGCGCGGCAAGTTTTCTCGAGCAATGAGTATCTTTGTTCACAGTCGGTAAACTTTTGCTAAGGTAGTATATTGCATGCTCTTTTCGACCTGACTCGTCATGCTGACCGAGCACACAACCCATTGACCTTTCTAACACAGTCAAGTACATGATCAACGGTCTTTCCTCTCGGCCTGTAGACTTGCCCCGATCTTGATCTCTTTCTTGTCGTCTGCGGTACCGATGTTGACGGTCTCAATCACCTCCTGATAAGGTGTAATAGCTCGGTCCTCCTGTTTCAACAATCTGGCTAACCCTTCAGGCAATTCACAATCTTCCTCAACCCCTTCTTCGGCTTAATAGATAGGATTGTCGAAGTCATACTTGGCCATAGCAGTGTCGTTAGCAGTGAGATCCGGGTGGTCAACTCTGCATGATGGAGGATCATGCTTTACCTTAAAATGAAAGATTTTTTTTTGGAAAGAAAGAAAAAACGAAAAAAGAAACATTGCCATTTTTTTTTGTAAAAGTAAAAAAAACTGAAAGAAAGAGAACACAAAATTGTTTGCAAAAGCCGTCCTTTATTGATGATAAAAATAATTGCAAAATGTAACTAAATGGATGGCCCTACAAATGAGCCGTTACACCTTGGGCAAAGTGTAAGACTTTATTATGCATGTAATAAAGGAAAACAATAAAAATCACTCTTTCAGTAGAGTAACCCGGACGATTTTTTCAGACGACCAATTGTCGAGCTTTTCTCCCGGGACACACGGGCGAATCCAACTATCTAAGTCACAGTCGCTGTCAGCCTTGTCTTCATCTGCAACATTGACGATGTGGGGAGAAACCAAACCCCCGCTGGAGAGAGTACCGGTTTCATTCTTCTGAGATCCCGGAGCATACCCCAATCCAAACTTGTCTTCTTTGATGACTGGCTCCACAAATTTTCCCCAGCCTTGGGCATTACCAGCTTTAACCACTTCGACAGCTTGCTTGTATGAAGAGATAGAAGTCCCGACCTTCTCAAACTCAGGTGAAAAGACAGCTTCGGGCGCGACCTCATTGATGTTTATGACTTCGAAGCCCTGACACAGCATCTCGTGCATCTCGCCGTCCATCTCTACATACTTAAATGTAGACAGGTGGCTAACAAAAATATCCTCTTCACCACAGACAGTGACGACCTGACCTTCTAGTTCATATTTGAGCTTCTGGTGGAGGGTAGAAGTAACAGCACCGGCAACATGAATCCAAGGCCGACCTAGCAGACAGCTATAGGCAGGCTGGATATCCATCACATAAAAGGTACTCTTGAATACCTGCGGTCCAATCTTAACTGGCAACTCAACTTCGCCAAAGACAGCTCTCTTAGAGCCATCAAAAGCCCTCACAACTAAGTTACTTGGCCTCAGGATGGTGTCATCGCAATCCAACTTCGTTAAGGCTTTCTTTGGAAGAACATTCAGAGAAGAGTCTGTATCAACCAAAACATGGGAAAGCATCACCCCTTTGCACTCCATTGTGATATGCAAGGCTTTGTTGTGATTCCTGCCCTCAGATGTCAGGTCATTATCGGTGAAACCTAGCCCCCGGCTAGCATTTACATTGGAAACTACCGACTCCAGTTGGTTAACAGTTATCTCCGGTGGAACATAGGCCATATTCAGTACTTTCAACAAGGCTACTCTGTGCGCCTCAGAGCACAGCAACAGTGAGAGAATGGAGATCTTTGAAGGTGTCTGATTTAGCTGGTCGACTACCTTGTAGTCACTTTTCTTGATAATCCTCATAAACTCATCCACTTCCTTCTCGAATGCGGTCTTAGGAGGATCTTCCTCAGTAGTAACCTCTTCGGCGGCCATCTATTTCCCTTTAGCCTTGGCAGCTGCCTCGGCTTCAGTATTTGTGCGTAATGTTGATGGTGCAAATAGGCGTCCACTGCGAGTGAAGCCACCAACCCCTCCAACATTGTCTACAGCGGAGCTACCAATGTCAATGTCTTCTTCGTTAACTTTCTGCCCCTGGCAGTAGATATCAGCCCCATTGTGCCACGGGATAGCACTGTCTTTCTCATACGGAACGGGTCCTGGTATTGTGATGGTGATCGGACCAACCAAAGTCGGTTGAGGGCTGTCAGGGTAAACTGCAACTGGTGCTGAACTTTCGATGTTCACTGCTGCTGGTTCTGTACTTTCTTGGGAAAAAATTGTTGTCGGAGCGAGTCTCTCAGGAACATATATTTCTTCAGGAGTGAAATAAAACGTCACCGTCGATACATCATTCTTCACTGGACGGGCCTGATCAAACTGAAGACAACCTTCATCTATCAGTTGCTGAATACCCCTTCTCAAACTGTCACATCCGTTTTCGGCAGCTTGACAATTTCTGCACTCTTCCCCACAGCCCGGGAAAATCTTTCCTTTCAGAAGTCGGTCTTTAACCACCGATAGCGAAGTCTTCACCTTAGTCACATCAGAAACCAAATTCAAAGTTTCCCCACTATCAACAACATTAATCCTCTGCTCGCCGTGAGCCGGCATCGGGTTCTGGATAACATTAGGCACCAGAGCAAAATTGATAGCTTGGGCATCTCTCAAATCTTGTACCTTTAACTGGAGAGCCTTGCAATTATCTGTAGTATGGCCAGGTGCGTTGGAGTGAAAAGCACATTTGGCGTTGACATCATAACCTCTAGGCAAATTATTGGGATCGATTGGTGGGGCCAGAGTTCTCAACGTAACCAGATTCATGTCAATCAGATTGGGAAGTAATACTGAATAAGGCATTGGGATTGGCTCGATGACCCGGTCCGTCTGCCTTGGACGTTGTTGATAGTGTCTCTGCTGACCCGGATTACCTCCTTGTTGTTGATTGTTGTACCTGCGTTGTTGTTGCGGATGATATTGCGGTTGAGGAACAGGTGTTGGAATAGTGACTGCGGCCACTTGATCTTGATAATAATTAGGGCGTCCTCTACCCCTGCCTCTGCCGGCATACACAATGCTTGCCTCGCCTTCTTTTCTTCACTGACCGTTACCAGCAAACGGTCTCTTGGGACCTGATGAGTTGGAAGCACTATTGTCTTGAATTCGGCCCATCTTCAACAGACTCTCGATTCTTTCTCCAGCAATTACTATCTCTGCAAAGCTGATTGACGGGCAAGCAGCCAATCTCTCAATATAATTGCCTTGAAGAGTTTTCATGAACATGTCCGCCATCTCCCTTTCAGACATAGGGGGTTGGACAGACGCAACAATCTGTCTCCAACGCTGAGCATACTCTCTAAAGGTTTCCTTGGCAGTCTGAGACATACCTTGCAACAAGGTCCGATTTGGAGCCATGTCCAAGTTGTATTGATATTGCTTGACAAAAGCCTCTGCCAAGTCTTTCCAGCTCTTAATGGTAGTATGAGACAAATGAGAATACCATTCACGAGAAGCTCCAGTTAGACTGTCTTCGAAATAGTACATCCACAGCTTTTCATCTTCCGTGTGAGCTCCCAACCTTCCCGGATAAGATTGGAGATGAGTGCGTGGGCAAGAAGCCCCGTCGTATTTCTCAAAAGTAGGGGTTTTGAACTTGTGAGGAATCCTTACTCCCTGAACCAGACCAAGATTTGTGACATCAAAGCCTAAGGAATTTTGAGACTCCAAAGATTTGAGCTTCTCAGCAAGCTAATCCATACGGCGAGTGGTCTCGAGGGCCTCGTCGTGCAAAGAAAATTGATCATACTGATAATCTTCAGTAACGGGGCGCCCGTTAATCCGAATTCCTTGATTCACATTGTACCTTCCGCCAATACCATTTCCAACATTCCTTGTGTTGCCAACATTATCCGGGTTTCCATCAGCATTTGCGTTACCCGCGTTACCAGTGTTCACAGGGTCATCAGCGTTCCCAGGGTTACCAGGGTTTCCCTCAGCATTTGGTATCTCCACCTCCGGATCGGGTCTCGGTTGCTCAACCAATTCCCTCAGCTTTTCCTGGCCTTCTGCCATACCAGTCATCAATGTCATGAACTGATCCATCCTTTCACGCATATCAGCCAACTCTTTCTGTACTTGGTCCATCGCTAGCTGTGGACGATTTTCCTTTGTCGGGTACCTGTGGACTCGCTTGGGACCAATTACTGCCTGATACAGGGAATAAACATTAGACACTGCGGTGACACCAGCAAAACAGACAAGGGTTAATATGCATGGTATGCGATGCACTGCTTGTTCAGTTTTAAGGCACCCCCGTTTTGAAAGGGAATACCCTACAAATGAATAAGCATGAGATGTTGGATGCAAATATGCAGATGATGTTATGCAATGCAAAGGCATGTCAATCAGAATTGATGGATCTGCTTGAACATCTGTCAGGTTGCACTGCTTGGAGAGAAATTCACTGAGGAATATAATACAAGACCAAAACTCTGCTCCAGAAAACCGGGTTGGTTGGAGGTTAAGGTTTCTTGAATTTAGCCCGCCCCTCACTGGTAGGTTCTAAGAACAGAAGTTCGTCAGCTTCAGCCCTTCAGTCGCGAATAATACGTTTACCATTGAAGGTTTGGTATTATTACGGGACAAAAAACCTCCATTGACTCCCCTCAACAGGATATCCTAATAGCAAGTTCCCAGTCTCGGGATCCTCGGATTGAGCAGCGAGAATGCGCCCACCAGAGCTAACATAATCACGTCTCGGAGGAGAGGCCTCGACTGAGTTCTCGGGAAATGGTCACCAGAGTCGACGATTTCTAGAGGAACATCCTGCCGTTACGGAACACCCGTAAGACATAATATATCCAAAAGAAACCTCGTCTGGGTGTGGTTCTTCACGAACGACTTAACGTAGCAACACGCCACGCAAGCCTCATGATTATCCACTCTAAAACCTGTGTGTACACTCAAGCCTGGGTAATGGGCTTATCTCTCATAGAACACCCCATCCCAACAAACAAACAAACAGATCCAACAAGTACAACAGATGCATGCAAGCAGGTAAGCAAATAAATGTACAAAACCATGAACACCCAATAAACAAGAAATCACACAATCTAGGAGGGACTCGCTTAGGGAAGATGGACCAGCAAGAGGTCAACTTCTTAGTGTCCCCAGCAGAGTCGCCAACTGTCGCAACCTGAAAAATACAGTGCGCGAAAAAACAACCAGCGAAAGAAAATGACAGAAGAGTCGCCACCGTGTGTTATTCATCCCAAAGGAGGGAAAGGAAACGCTCGAAGTAAACCTGAAAAAGGAAAGGACAAGACGGGGTCTTGCAACCAAATCTTGGGTTCGGGAGTCGGTTATACGAAGGGAAGGTATTAGCACCCCTACGCATCCGTAGTACTCTACGGGATCCACTTGTGTAGTTCTTGTCTAAAGGGTGTGAGTTTATCTTGTGCTGTTTACCAAAAAAAAAATAGGGTTAAATGAAAATGACTCGCGCGGATATCGCATCCACTGCATACGTATCTCATCTGAATATGAGAATCAGAGTCTTCGTAGCTCGGCTGACCTATGGGTTGGGGGGATGTGTGCTCGCTAAGACATCGCGTCTTATGCCTATGTATCTCATCTGGCCTGAGAATCAGAGCAAAACGTAGTTCGGCTAACTATGGGGTTATGGATTGGGTTTTGGACGAACGACGTCACTACGCAATCTACCGGATGCTCGACCTTTGGAGACTTACTCGCCTGTAGTAGAAGGAGTTAACGTGTTGCTTTGGGTTTTAGGGTTTGGGATGCTCAAGGGCAAAAAGGCAGTCCTTGACAAAGGAACCGCGCTACCTACAGGGATACGAACACATACAAAACAAACATGTATAAAGTAAATGTGCCAACAAGGGGCTCAGAAGTAAATAAACAAAAGAAAACAAATGCCTCCTATCGAGGTCTTCCAGCTAAGAAAGCGATAAAATGCGGAAAAGAGGTAAAAGTACCACACGGATAAAGATCCGAAGTAACAGTAATTAAAGGAGTAAGAAACCCAGGGATCTCCCTTGCGCTTCTTCGTAGTCTAGATGAATGATTACCCAATAACCGGTAATTGTCCATCTTTCCCCAGCGGAAGTTGTTGTGGCCTTCTACCCTCATACCAGTAGTTATAAGTCCTACCTTTGTGGTTTTCTACCCTCATACCGGTAGTTGTAAACCCTATTTTTTATCCCCTTACAGAGTTAACCCTTGATTTTATTTATCCTAACCGATGACGGTTACCCTCTTCTTTGGTTTTCTACCCAGTAACTGGTAGATGTAATCCCCTCTTCGTTGGTTATCGTTATCCAACTTTCGATAATAATATTCCTTCACCTTTTGAGTATATCTCCCAGTAACCGGTGATATATCTCTTGGATGGTTGCTCTGATAAAGCAATTTATCCCCAGCCAGTCATCTTTCATTTACCCGCGTTTGGTAATGATCGTTTCCCCCCTTTTTGTTTGGTCATCATTTTATACCCAGTAATTGGTATCTCAATCTCCTTTCTTTTCGGTCGATTTATCCTTTATTAGCCCAGTAACCGGTTGTGGATAATTTTCCATGCGAGTATGTTATCTACGTTCTAACGGTAATAGATAATATATCTCATGCACTCTTCAGTCAAAGTCTTTGTCTTCCCTAGTCGAGTAAGATTCGTATTTCCTTATGGAATCGAATGTCCATCCTGTAATCGAGTTTGCTTCTTCAGCCCTCCTTTCGGATGATGAGTGTTTTGGAAATATTCCCCAATTCGCGCCTGGTCGGTCACCTATTATATACCCAGTAACCGGTATCCCTGGTGTTCCTTCCGTTTTGCTCCCTATTATGACCTTTTGTCCCATGTGGAGTCAGATATTCCTGAGTTGAAATATAACTTTTTAGGTCTTCCTCAGATGTTTTGGATGATTGATATCTCTCACCCTTATACCGGTCTTAGATATTCATTCTCCTCAAGCGTGTTGTTCTCTCACCCTTATATCGGTGTTTTGATCACATGTCTCCTTGAGCATATTACCCATTAACCGATAATACCTCATTTTGTTGTTTCCTCAGCTGGGTCCTTTTTGGACATTCCCAGCCTGAGTCCGTTTGGTAGATTTCCCCCATCGGTGTCCGGATTTTTATCCGAGGTATCCTTTACGGATAGTTTTCCTATATTTGCATATTCCCCAATACATGCACCCTTACGTCAGCTCGAGTCTTTCCATTGATTTATTTTCATGGAATCCTTCGTGTCTCTTAGCATGTTTCAGGTCGTGAGCTTCTCACGCATTTTTATCCTTGCTACTCCCCAGTGAGTTCCCAGAGCCTCTATCCCATTTATGAGTATATCACTGGTATGGATTTTCAGTTTCTCCTGATTTCTTTTATCCTTTGTGGACATATATCCCCACAAAGTATTAACTTTTGCATACATACATTCGCCTCATGAGGTCTCTTAGGGACCAAAATTCGTCTCTTTGTTTTTATTTAAGCCCATTCTACCTCGTCGAGACGAAGATTTTAACCTTCATATCTCCGATTAGAATGACCTTAAATAGGGGCATCTATAAGACCCTAATTTTGACCCTAAGATCCCTCATGGCATCATAACATTGCACATTGCATTTGCCTTAAGGATCATAGCATCTTGGCTCCTTAACCCTTGGGTTGGGACTTGTGAGTTGGTTTGAGACCACCAAGCATGCTTGAATTGTATATTATCGCTTTTCTTATTTTTTTTACTAACCAAAAGCACAAAAATATGTCACTAACATCTTTTGTTTTGTAGCTTGAGCAATCATAATATCCAAGGCTCCTAGGAGACCATATGCTCATTGATATGGTTAGGTGAAGATGAAAGCAAGCATGACAATGGTTCACAAAGCTCTCAATCATCATATATTAATTTGTCAATTTGATCAAAGCAAACCAAAAGGCTTGAGGATTGTTTCCTAAGGAAACCCTAATTCATTTCTACATCAACTGTGCCTTACTCATGAAGCAACCTCAACCCATGATCAAATACAATCAAGGGAAGTCATTTCATTCATCATTTCATGCATATTTGAGCTTATTTGAGTGTTCTCAATCATCAATTCATCAAGATTTGAGGTATGGACTTGAGAAGTTGATCAGTCAATGCATCTGACTATTTTGAAATACACTGAGACCTAACTTTTAATATTTTTGGCAAATGGAGATGACCCCAAGAGAAAAAATGTTCTTAAGAACCATATGAACAACTTTCATGTTCATCAAAATTTATTTGAAGCTTGGAAGGTCATCATCCATTTCAAACTATTATTGGTCATTTTTACTGAAACCCTAATTTTGGGTCAACTTCCCAAGGACATAACTCACTCATTTTTTATGATTTTGAAGTGGGATTAAATGAATTGGAAATTTTAGGATGTCTACTTTATTTGTTATGTTGAACAAATTTTCATAATCCTAAAATAAATACATGTGATAATGCAAAACATTATAGGTCACTTTGGACCAAAGGCATTGAAATGTGAAAAAGTCCAACTTCAAGTGCCCATAACTTTCTCTTCAAAACTGCAAATGATGAAAATTTGAGTCCAAATTTATTCCCTTGAAAAGATCTACAACTTTGATGTTTAAGGTTTTTCTATTTGAAGCTTGCATCACTGAAACAGAAGGGCTTGAAGTTTGTCATTTTTGGAAATTTTCACATGCACATGTTTTGCACCTTGAACTTTATGACCAATTTTCACCAATTTCCCATTTCCAAATGAAGTTTTGTCAAACATAACAAATGATCCTCATATCAAGATCTTTCCAACCATTACCCACAAGACCATGTTTCATTTTTGGAAGTGGCATTTTCGAAGAGGAGAAAGTTTTGGTGCATTTTTAGAAACCATGTCAAATATGTGTACACAAGCCAATTGCATCAATTTTGCACGTCCATTTCAATTTAGTGTGATATCAACATTCATTTGCAATAAGATTTGGACCCTCCATGCGCCTGTACAGGCCCATGCATGGAGGCCCTCTTCATTCATGCACACACAATGCTCATGCTTACCTTTGCCAATTTCTATAAATAAGAGTGCTAGGCTTCATAATTAAACAACCTGAAGGCGCCTGTTATGCTGCAAGAATCACCCCCTAACCATACCTAAAGGAATTCACTCTTTCAATCCAAAATTTCAAATCTGATTTTCAACTACATTGGTTGATTATCAGACTCAAAATTCCTTGGCCTTGCTTCATCTTCATCTCTAGATCACACTGCAATCAATAGCTGTGAAGAATTATGCTCAATAGATCCACACTTCCAAGGCTGATGTTCAAACTTTTCTTCTTCGAAACACACTGATTATAGCTTGTTTCTTGCATTTATTGGTTTGGCTGAAATCCTCTCATCAGAGGCAATTGAACTGTGCTTTTAATTTTGAAAATTCATTGAGTTCAAGTTGAACACCATCATTTTCTACCTCTGATTTCTCTTCTCATGGAGATCTAGAGTGAAAATAAATGGCACAGGGGTGATGTACATCACCCCAGCTTTCCATTTCTATATAGATCGTTTCATTTGGTGGAGATTGCCATGTTTGCAACTCTCACCGACGCTGATGAGCTCGCCGGAGAAGACGGTGGTGTACACCATCGTCCCAGCTCTAGATCAAACCACAGCCCTTGGATCTAATCTCCAGATCTAATATGGTCCTTCCTTTTTTATGACTTTTTTTAATACCACATGTTTCTCATTGACCTTGGACTTTGGTGGACGCGCGCATGTGGATCGTTTGATATGCCAGGTCAATTAATGAAATTGATCCAACGCATGTGGTTTTTCCTATTTTCTGATTTAATCCATTTTATTTCTTTTATTTCATTTTACTTCAAAAAATCATATCTCTCTCATTTTAATTCCAAAAAATATGGGACCAATTCCATTATTTCTCTTTTAATTTCTAGTTTCTAAAAATGATTTTTAATATTTTTTATTTTATAATTTGATGTTTTTTGTGAATTTTCTCTTTTCTGGCTATTTTTAATTCATTTTAAATAGTTTTCAATATTCAAAAAAATACAAAAATATTTTCTTCACCTCTTTGAATGATGATGGATCTATGAAAAATATTCTCATTAATTTATTAATTTATTTGAGATTTTAATTCAATTAGGTTATTTTTTATGCATTTTAATTGATTAAAAATAGTTTCTTGTTTCTAAAAATGCTGAATTTTTTTGTCAAACCTTGTTTGACCTTGTTGAACTTAGGATGATCCATTTGGACTTTTTAAAGTTGATTTGAGATGTATTTGAAGTTTGACATTTAATTGTTTATTTTAATTCAAGTATTATTTTAATTTTGAAAAATACCAAAAAATATTTTATTTGTTTCTTGGCTTCTAAGTTTCATTTTGCTTCTATTTACTAGTGTTTGACCTTGGTTTCATCTATCTTTGATCAATGTGCTTTGCTTACCTCATTTAAGTTCAATTAATGTATATTCTTATTCATCTTCTTCTTCATCTTTTTTTTTTGATCAATGAGTTAAAGATTGGTGGTTAGCCTTGATGTATAGGAGGTTTAATCTTCCTTGATTCAAATCTGATTCATCTTGATCCAAAGATCAAGTGAATGGCTTTGCATTAAGGATAAGTTGCTTCTTAATCAAGCAAAAAACCTAAATCAATACAAGATCATTTTCATTTTCTTTTGGCATGGGAATTTGTAGGAGCTTGGCTTACTAGTCAAGGTCTCTAAATTGTGTTTGTTGCCTATATTTTTATTGACCGGCCTCAGATAGGTGTGACTACTAAATTAGTCCACTTACGATTACTTAACATAGCGCTAAATTGCCTTATGGCACACTACCTCTAACTATTGACCACTAACTTTTTAATTCTTGCACTTTACATTAATGCAATTTAATATTCTTGAACATATTATCCATTTGCTTTTCCCCTTTGCTCACTTGAGCACATGTTTATGTTAGTGCAATTTTCCTTTTGCTCACTTGAGCACATAATTGTGTATATACTATTCTGCTTGTGTTTTGTTTTGATTGTTGTGAACCAAATGCAAATGGATAAAAGCACTTAGACTTTAGGACATTCCCTATGCAAATTGGAGTCAAAGAGCAACTAGGCCTCATGCCTTTAGAGTGCTATAAATGTCAAGAGCAACTAGGCCTCATCCTTTAGAATGCTTAATGTTGAAGATTTTGAAAGGACCTAACCTCTAAACTCACTCTTGTCCATTTCTTTGTTTGCATTATAGAACTTTTTGATGTGTGTGTTCTTGTGCTAGGGATTCCAACTTGAGCCTAATTGAAGAACCATTGTCATGAACTTCTAAAGTGAGAGACACAAAAGCCATTGGAAGATTCCTAGGAGCTTTGTTTGATTGTGTGCTTGATTGCTTGAGTACTTGCTTATTTGCTTGCTTATTCCAAAGGATGGGAGCTACTTGGATCATCACTATGATCTCAAGAAGGGAACTCCATTTGTGGTTTTACTTCTCTTCCTTCATCTCTTGTATGATTAGGACTTAGCCATTCTTCTTCTTCCCTCCATTCTAACCCAAGCCAAAACTTTTGTGCAAACATTAACATTTGTTTTCAACATTAGAAACCTAAGCATTATGCTTTTGATTTTCCAAACTTCTTTTTATAACACGTATCATGAATTGACTTCTTAAGTTAACTTTGACCATATTTTGTAAATACTTTTCATTGGTAAATACAACTCACTCAATTGTTTTTTGTGGTTTCTATGGCCACTCCTTACCAAAGCTTTTTGTATAAACCATAGCTATTAGGTTTGAGTTATCCTTGAGGTTGATATAATACTCACCTATATCCTTAGTGATGGACAATGAGTCTTCCATGCTTATTATAAGGTTAATCCCTCACTAGCATGTTGAAGCTATCCTCACATGGTGGATTTGTGGTTTTAGGTTGAGTTTTCTCCCTTGGATAACAAAAGACCTTAAGGATTTTGGATCAATCAATCCACCAACTTCTTTTGAGTTTTTTAATCTGAACTACGAGGTTTTGATCCTAATCTTTTTTAAGATGGTATGTAGGCAGTGGGTTTATCCATTCAAACACAATATTGAAAATAGTTTATACGTTCTTCTCTCATCCCCCCAATCATGTATGCACAAACAATTTTTCACAAATATCAACCTACCTTACAACAATTGTGAAAAGGGCTCCCTAGGAGTACCTAGGATATTTTGGGTGCTTAAAAAGCTTTCTGGAAATCTTTGGTCCAATCACAAGACTGATCTTTCCGAAAAAGCTTGAATATAGGCGCACATGTGGCAGTCATGTGTGAAATGAATCTTGAGATATAATTCAAGCGGCCGAGAAAACCTCTGACTTGCTTCTCAGTTTTGGGCATAAGCATCTCTTGTATTACTTTGACCTTGGCAGGGTCAAACTCAATACCCTTCTCGTTGACAATAAAGCCCAACAACTTACTAGAACTAACACCAAAAGTACACTTATTGGGATTCAAGCGGAGTTTATACTTCCTCGAATGCTGGAATAACTTCAATAAATGCTCAATATGTTCCTCTTCATCAATTGATTTAGCAATCATGTCATCAACATAAACTTCAATCTCTTTATGCATTATATCATGAAAAAGAGTAGTCATTGTTGTTTGGTAAACTGCACCAGCATTCTTTCAACCGAAAGGCATCACTCTATAACAGAATGTTCCCCGGGGTGTAATGAATGTGGTCTTCTCCATATCTCAGGGTTCCATCTTGATCTGATTATATCCGGAAAATCCATCCATAAACGAAAAGACTCTGAATTTAGCAGTATTGTCTACCAACATATCAATGTGTGGCAGAGGGAATTCATCTTTCGAACTGGCTTTATTAAAATCTCTGTAGTCAACACACATGCGGACTTTTCCATCTTTCTTTGGAACAGGCACAATGTTGGCCACCCATTGCGGATACTCAACGGTCACAAGGAAACCGACATCAATCTGCTTCTGCACTTCTTTTTTGATCTTCATTGCCATATCAGGATGTGTTCTCCCCCACTTCCGCTTGACTGGCGGGCATTTTGGCTTCAACACCAATCTATGCTCCACAATCTCAGAATCCAAACCATGCATATCTTGATAGGACCAAGCAAATACATCTGAATACTCTCGAAGAAGATCAATCAACCCCTTCTTGACATCTGGGCACAGTCGAGACCCAATCTTGACTTCCTTCACATCATCCTCGGAACCCAAGTTGAATAGCTTAATCTGCTCTTCAAACGACTGAATGGTCTTTTCATCATGCTCAAGAAGATGAGACAATTCATCACTCACTTCTTCATCACTTTCCTCATCGGCTTCAAACACAGGTAATTTAAAATTTGGAGAAGCAGAAGGATCATTGTATTCAGTGGGGGTTAGAAACCAACCTGCATAATGATTTAATACTTTGATTTTAGAGAAGTGAATTAGGGACCAAATATTATGCAAATGGACAATTATATTGTTTATTTATGGTTTTTGTGATTACCATTTTCAGAATAAAGCAAAAAGTAAAAACAAAAGATCATAGAAGTGGATGAATAAAATTAATTTTATTAATGATCAATTTGAAAATGCCCAACAATGTTCACTTCTCCCTTAAGCATAGGAGAAGGATTTTGAAAACATATAAAAGCAATTACTTAGATCGATGCAAAATAACAGGAACATCAACAGCAGTCCAATTGTTGCAAGCCTTTCCATGCGTCACAAAATTGGTGCAGTTTTCCTCTTCATCATCCTCTAGCACAACAGCTAAGGGTTGTTCGTTGCCATGAATGAACCCTCCGCTACGGAAGCTGAGTTGCATATCTTCAGACCTAACAGTTGATGAACCTCGCTGAAAACCCAGACCGGTTCTGCCTTTGTTGTCGGAGACCTCTACCACGCGCCCCCACTAATCAACATTGCCTTCTTCAACAATCTTCCTTGCATCTTTCAACGAGGACATAGGTGCCCCAACTCTCTTTTCAACAGCAATAGATAAGGCTTAGAATGGAGTACAAACCTCATCCTTAGCTTCAACGTAAGAGAAATATGACAGGTGGCTAACCAACAGTGCCTTCTCCCCTCCAACAATAACAAGTTTCCCATTCTTTACAAATTTCAGCTTCTGATGTAGTATGGAGGTAACAGCTCCCGCCTCGTGGATCCATGGCCTTCCAAATAGACAACTGTAGGCCGGGTGGATATCCATTACTTTAAAAGTAATCTAAAAATCACTCGGACCTATCTTGACTGGAAGGTCCACTTCACCAATAACTATTTTGCGTGAACTGTCAAAATCTTTGACAATTACACCGCTATACCTCATGGGCGCTCCTTGATATGACAACTTTGACAGAGTTGACTTTGGCAGCACATTCAATGATGACCCGGTGTCAACTAGCACATTAGAGAAGGCATCACCTTTGCAATTCATAGAGATATGCAAAGCCAAGTTATGATTCCTACCCTTCTCAGGGAGTTCTTCATCACAGAATCTGAGATTGTTTCAGGAAGTGTTGTTAGCCACAATATGATCGAATTGATCCACCGTAACATCATGTTCCAGAAATGCTTTCTCTAGAACTCTTTGTAGTGCTTTTCTGTGTGCTTCTAAATTCATAAGCAGAGACAGTACTGAAATCTTTGAAGGGATTTGGAGCAGCTGCTCCACCACATTGAACTCGCTCTTTTTGATCAAACGAAATACCTCATCATCATCATTAGCCTTCAAATTGTTGGATTCACCAAACTGGCCTTTTAAAGCACTAACCGGATCTACAGCAGGCACTTCCACTTTCATACTAACAGTTGATTCTTCTTTATCTTTTGGGAACACCGGCCCAAACAGACGACCACTTCGGGTCACTTTGGTAACATCAACAATGCTCACTACAGAGCTGGTCATAGGCAACGAGACCTCTTGACCATCCTTCATCATTGTTGCATTGTACTGATACGAAACAGCTTTATCGGATGAATATGGGACTGGGCCCGCTAACCGTATGGCCAACGGCGATACCGATCTGTTGCTGACATTGTTACTCTTACTGTTATCGTATTGAATCACAACTCTCTCGGGGTTCTTGAAAACGGGCACTATGATATTCACATCGTCATCTACATGACGTGATTGAACAACTTGAATCATGCCTTCATCCATCAACCGCTGGATGTCCCTTTTCACAACCTCACAACCCCTCGGGTTGACACTGCAGATAGCACAACCATCATGGTCATGCTCACAATCACTTACCATACAAATGTCCTTATGCATTGTTACTAGAGACCTTCTAATGAAACAGACATCAAACACCTTAAACTCTCCAGGACAGCCATCTACCATATTAACAGAAGAATTCCCATGAGCGGGCAATGGATTTGCTTTCACGTTGGGTGCACGATCCTCAAAGGACGCCATTCAACTCTTTATCATCTTTTGAACTTCAAACTTGAGCGGATAACAATTCTCAATGTCATGTTCGGGTGCTCCTTGGTGAAAAGCACAACGGAGTTCAGGCTTGTACCACCATGGAAGTGGTTCTGGAATTTATGAAGGGTTTCTCGGTTGGAGTAGGTTCTTTAGAACCAAAGATGGGTAAAGTTCTGCATACGTTATAGGAATTGGGTCAAAAGAGACCTTCTTCCTCTCAAAGTTTTGTTGATGGTGATTGTTGGTATTGTTGTTGTTGTAGGTGTTTGTTAGTTGCTGCGGTTGTTGCAGTTGACGTTGTTGTTGTTGAATTGGTACTGATTGGTTTGCTGAAAATATCGGAATGACTGATGATACTTAATGATGATGTTAACGGGATGGTTGATTCTTCCTGATCTGAGGCCTCCTCTGCCTCCCATTAGTTATTGCATTAGCTTCACTATCTTTCTTTTTCCCAAAATTGTTGCCATATCTCTTACTTGATGATACTTCCTCCTTTGACAAACGTCCTTCACGGACACCTTCTTCAAGCCTCATCCCCATATTTACCATTTCGGCAAAGTCACTGGGGACACTGGAAATCATACGTTCATAATAAAATGAACTCAGGGTCTTCAAAAAGATTTTTGCCATCTGTAGCGGGGTATTCATTACCTTATGGTTTATTGACTAAACCAAAAGTAAACATACAATTCGAGTCGCCACCGCACATTTATTTGTCCAAAGGAAAGGCTAAAAAGTGAACAAAATCCAAGTAAGAAGTTTTATCAAATCAAAAACTAATAAAAATGTCAGAGATCTAGGTAAGGGGGTTGGTTATGAAATGGGAAGGTTTTACGCACACAAATATCCTTAGTACTATAAGGGAACCTCTTTTGGAAAATATGTGTTGTAGGTTGGTATTTATGAAAATATATGCAAAAATTGGGGGGATGAGAAGAGAATATATTATATTTACAATTTTGTTGTTTGAATGGATGAACCCATTGCCTACGTACCATCACAAAGATAGGATCAAAAGCTCGTAGTTCGGGGTAAAAATCACAAAAGATTGGTGAATTGATTTGATCAAAAGCCTTCAGGTCTTTTGTTATCAAAGCGAGAAAACTCAACCTAAACCAACAATCCATCATGTGAAGAGAGCTTCAACATACTAGTGAGGGGTTAACCCTATAATAAGTTTGGAAGACTTATAGTCCAATCACTAAGGATAAGGTGAGGTTTACATCAACCACTATGATAACTCAAACCTATGGCTAATGTTTATGAGAAAGTTTTGACAAAGGTGGCCATTGGAACCACAAAATCAACTTGAAGTGAGTTGTATTTGCAAGTTAGAGTTATTTACAAAATGAAGTCAAAATTGGATTAGGATTCATTCACAATGAGTATTAATGAAAAGATTTTGAAAAGTCAAAGGCATAAGGCCTAGGTTTCTAATTTGAAAATAATGTCAAAGTTTGCACAAAAAGAGTTTGGCTTGGGTTAGAGTAAGGAGAAGAAGAGAAGGGTTAGTCCTAAAGCATACAAAGATAAGAGAAGGAGATAAAACCCTTGGAGTTCCTTTTCTTGAAATCATAGAAATGATTCAAGATGCTCCTTTCCTTTGGACTTAGCAAACAACAAGTAATCACACAATATTTGGCTTCAAGCTCCTAGGATCTCCACTTGGCTTGTCTCTCTTAAATTGGCTACTCATGACAAAGGTCCTTCTTACTATCTCAAGATGGAATCCCTATCACACAAGAACAAACATCAAAAAGTTCACAACACAATAAAGGGAAATGAACAAAGAATGAGTTTGGAAAGGAAGTCCTTTGAAGTCAACTTTGAAATTTAGAATTCTAAAGGCATGAGGCCTAGTTGCTCTTCAACCAATTTATCATTCTAAAGTCATGAGGCCTAGTTGCTCTTGAACTCCTTTAAGCATAGGTATTGTCCTAATTCTAAGTCTTTTCTCCTTTTTGCATCGGGTTCACACAAACAAAAGCAAAACCAACACAAGACAACAATATATTTATATATAATAATGAGCTCAAATGAGAAAAAGGAAAATGGCATATACATAAAATATGTTCTCAAATGAGCAAAGGGAAAAGCAATATGAATAAATGAGCAAGAAACTAAATTGCTTTAAAGTAAATTGCAAGAAATTAAATGCTTGAATTAAAAGTTAGTAGTTAGTAGTTATGTTATTTGGTCATAAGACAATTTAGCGCTATGTTAAGTAACCTATCTTGGACACAAAGCAACTCACTTGATCTTGGATCAAGTTGAATTTGATTTGGATCAAAGAAGGTTAAACCTCTCATATATCAAGACCAACCATAAGACATTAACTCATTGGTCAAAATAAAAAGAAATAAGATGAAGATGAAATGAAATGGACAAAGTAATAAAGTGCCAAATACAATTGGTCAAAAGTGAATCAAATCATCATCAACCAATGTGAAACAGAAGAGAAATGAAGATTAGAAGTCAACAAGTCAAACATATTTTTTTGGTATTTTTGGAATTAAAATAAATGCAAAATTAAAATGGACAAAATATGGTCAAACCTCAAATTCATTTCAAATCAACTTAACCAAGTCTAATTAAATTCTCATAGGTCTAACATGGTCAAACATGGTTTTGACAAAAAAATTCAACAATCTTTGAAATCAGAAACTATTTTAAAACAATTAAAAACAATAAAAATAACACAATATGAATTAAAATCTCAAATAAATCTCAAATCAATTAACAAATTGATGAGACTATTTTTCATTGACTTATTATGATCCATATGTGTTAAGAAATGTGTTGTCATTTGATTTGTTTCATTAATTGACATGGCACTATCACACGGTCAGAGGCGCGGTCACACCATAATCTTTGGTCAAGCGCATCACACAATGTATTAAAATAAGTCAAACAAATGCAAGGCCACAATTATAACATTTCCACAAGATATGATGGCCCTGGTGCTCCCACGTGGGGATGGTGGTGGAAACCACCATCTTCTCCGGCCAACTAACTGGTTCCGGCCACCACGCGCAGGTTTTTAAAAGTTAATGAAAATGAAAAAGTAGGTTATCAAAATGAAGCTAGGGTGATGTACATCACCCCTGTAACATTGGATCTTCCTCAATGTTTCTATTTAGAGAGAAATCAGAGGTTGAAGATCATGGTGTTTGATCTGAAATGTCATAATTCATGAAATTAAGACCACCACTGGCCCGCCTCTTGCTCGAGGACTTCAGAAAACAGTTCAAACTCAAGTAATTCACATTGTATAGCAAGATCCATATCAAAATAGTTTGATGATATACCTCTGAAATGCAGCTTTGAACAACACAATCTCTCCAAGCTTTTGATCCAAATTTGATATGGAGATGTAATGATGATGCAAGGCTAAGGAATTAAGACTTCAAGATCAACTAAGGATATTGAAATTCAAGCTTGAAATTGAGAAATGAAAACTGAAATTCCTTTGAGTGAGGGTGAGGTTTCAATCCAGCAGAGTTTCAGATCTCCTTCAGGTTTAAATTTGAATGAGCTAGCACTTCTATTTATAGCTAAGCTTGATGCAATGGGGTGCTTTGCTCGTGTGCATGGAACTTGGACTCTTCATGCATGGGCCTGTACAGGCGCGTGCAAAGCCCAAAAATGGATGAAAATGCAAGTTGAACTAAAATGCAAATGGTTTGGACGTGTAATTGGAGCTGCATTGGCTTGTGCATGAAGTTATGATGTGAATTGCATACTTGAACCTAAACATTCATCTCTTCGAAACTCCCACATGGAAAATCTAAAAATGGTCATGTGAGTAATGGTTGAAAAGTTCTTGACATAAGGAACAAAATTTATAGTGGGAAAAAATCCATTTGGAGTTTGGAAATATATGAAAACTGGCTTGGAATTTAGGGGTACAAAACATGTCTAGGTTCCCTTTGAAATTTTTTGCCAAAACCAAGCAACTTCAAGCCCTTCTGTTTTAATGATGCAAGCCTCAAATAGAAAAACCTCCAACATAAAAGTTGTATATATCTTCAATATAATCAATGTAGACTAAAATTTTGCATCATTTGGATTTGGTCCTTGGGAGTTGGACATTTTTCAAATTCAATGGTTTTGGTCCAAAGTGACCTATAATGTTTTGTATTATCACATGTGTTTCTTTTAGGATTATGAAATTTTATCCAACATAACATTTGAATTATACATCTTAAGCTTTCCAATGCAATTGGTCTCACCTCAAAATCATAAAAAATAAAGAAGTTACGTCCTTGGGAAGTTGACCCAAAATTAGGGTTTCTGTCAAAATGACCTATAATGTTTTGAAATGAATGATGACCTTCCAAGTTTCAAATGGATTTTGTATGAACATGAAACTTGTTCATATGGTTCTTAAGAACATTTTGGATTTGGGGGTCATCTTCATTTGACAAACACATCAAAAGTTGGGTCTCAGGGATCCTAAGTTTAGTCAGATGACTTGACTGATCAACTTCTCAAGGCCAAACTTTAAATCTTGATGAATGAATGATTGAGGATACTCACATAGGCGCATATATGTATAAAATGATGAATGAAAGAACTTCCCTTGATTAAATTTGATCATAGGTTGAGGTTGCTTCATGAGCAAGGCACAGTCAAAACACAATTGAATTAGGGTTTCCTTTGGAAACAATCCTCAAGTCCTTTGGGTTATCTTGATCAAATTGGCAAATTGAGATACTTGGGATACATATATGATGATTAGGAGCATTTTGGACCATTAACATGCTTGCTTTCATCTTCATCTAGCCACTTCATTGAGCTTACGAGCCTCCTAGGAGCATTGGAGCATATGATTACTTGAGCTTCAAAAGTTAGTGACATATTTTTGTGTTTTTGGTTAGTAAATAAAATAAGAAAAGCAATAATATACAATTCAAGCATGCTTGGTGGTCTCAAACCACTCACACAAGTCCCACCCCTAGGTTTAAGGAGCCACACATGCTATGATCCTTGAGGCAATGCAATGAGCAAATGATATGATGCCATGAGGGATCTTAGGGTTAAAATTAGGGTCTTACATATTCCCCTATTTAAGGTCATTCTAGCCGGAGATATGAAGGTTAAAATCTTTGTCTCGACGAGGTAGAATGGGCTTAAATAATAACAAAGATACGAATTTTGGTCCCTAAGAGATCTCATGATGCAAATGTATGCATGCAAAAATAAAATCTTCATGGTGAATACTTGCCACGAAGGAAAATAAATCGGGTGAAACTGAAAAAATCCATAGGAGTAACACGCTCACTAGGGAGATAGAGATTCTGGGGAAAATAGGGTAAAATGCGTGAGCAGGTCACGACTTGAAAACTCGCTGGGAGACACGAAGGGATTCCATGAAAATGAATCGATGGAAAAACTCGAGCTGACGCAAAGATGCATGTATTAGGGCATATGCCAATACAGAAAACTATCCACAAAGGATACTTCGGATAAAAATTCGGACTCAGATGGGGATGTCCACAAAGGACTTAGCTGAGGAAGAAACGACGAAATATTACCGGCTACTGGGTAATAAACTTGAAGAGAGACATGTTATCAACACCGGTTACTGGATGAGAGAACAACACGCTTAGGGAGAAAGAATATCTAAGACCGGTATAAGGGTGAGAGATATCAATCATCCGAAACATCTGAGGAGGACCTAAAAGGAACATCTCAACTTAGGGACTCTGACTCCACAGGGGACAAAAATTCATAATAGGGAGCAGAAGGAAGGAACACCAGGGATACCGGTTACTGGGCATATAATCGTTGACCAACCAGGCGTGAATTGGGAACATATCCAAGACACTCATCATCCGAAAGGAGGGCTGAAAAAGCAAACTCAATTTACAGGATGGGCATTTGATTCCATAAGGAAATATGAATCTTACTCGACTGGGGAAGAACAAAAGCTTCGACTGAAGAGCGCATGAGATATATTATCTATTACCTTCATAACGTAGATAACATACTCACATGGAAGATTATCCACAACCGGTTACTGGGTTAATAAAGGATAAATCGACCGAAAAGAAAGGACATCGGGATACCGGATACTGGGTATAAAATGATGACCAATCAGAAGGAGAAACAATCATTACCAAACAAGGGTAAATGAAAGATGACTCGGCGGGGGATAAATTGCTTGATACGAACAATTTATCCAAGAGATATATCACCGATTACTAGGTGGTATACTCAGAAAATGAAGGAATATCAATACCGAATATTGGATAAAGATAACCAACAAAGAGGGGATTACATCTACCGGCTAATGGGTAGAAAACCACAGAAAATAGGACTTACAACTACCGGTTACTGGGTAGAAGGCCACAGAGTCCGCTGGGGAAAAGGATGAACAATTACTGGTTACTAAGCAATTGAACAACTAAACCCCAGGAAACTGCTGGGAAATAACAAGAGCGGAGTCAGTCTAGGAACAAACTAGAAAGACACAATCAAACAAGACTCAACCCGATGAGGATATATCTCAGGGGAGTAATTCCATCCTGATACATAGCTGGGGAGGAAACTGAAACAATAATCATCCATGAGGACATAACTCAGTGGGGAATATAGAAGGAAAGATAAACACTTTCTGCTTAAAGGGCTGACTCTATATGAAGAGATCAGACACAAACATCTGCTTGGGGGAGAATATTTCACCAATAGGAGTAGATAACAAGCAAAGATATATGGCAAAGAATGTATTATGAGTATCTGAATGTTGTGATTATGCATGTATATGCGTGGTTTATGTATGATTAATGCTGACAAACAGACATATCTAACACAAACAGGTCCGAGAATCAATGGACGAACATCCGGTATAACATCTCAAAAGAGAAAGGCCAGGCCCACAGGAGAGATTAATTCTGGTGGGGATGCACCTAATACCAGGAGACATAAACCACCGATGGGGATAGGCAAAGTCTCAGATGGGGAACATGCCGAGATATCAAAAAGATCAGTCATAGAAGAACTATATTAGGGATCTTATCATGGGATGATGTGAGATTCCGTGGGGAACAACCACCAAAAAGATACACATCAATCAAACATTACCTTCTAACCGCTGGAGAAACCAACTCTGCTAAGGGATGAAAGAACCATTGCTCCGCTGGGGAAGGAAATAACACATCTTCCTCATTATCGTCCAATACTGGAAGAAATCTTCAACCATGGAGGGGATACGAATGTTAAGCTAGGATCAGGAAACTCCACTGGGAATGGACTGTAAGCGACCATACTGGGGATAGTCTGTTGACAAGCAACCCTACTAGGGATATGAGCTGTAGACAAACTCAAAGGAGACAGCCCTGGCTGAGGGAATCAAAAATGAATCCTTCATCAACACGTGCCATGCTGGGGCGAAAAAGGGGAACAAACCCTTCACCAACTACCCAAGACAACTACTGCTGAGGAGACAACCTATCCGGAAAGGCAGCTATACAGAGAACACATGCTTACTCCGCCAAGGACTTCTACTTACTAGGGAAAGACAAACTTTCTCGTGAATAGATAGCATATCAACTTTTATCAATCTATAAGGGATTTTAGGTCAGTCCACACAAGGGAAGACAACCATATAACTGATAAAACACAAATGCTAGCGCATGACGTAGAGGTATACATATCTCTAAAAGATTGAGGCCAAAACTTCAGACTCTCTGGGGAGTTGATGATACATCAACCTTTTCTGCGCTCGCTAGGGAGACAACTTGAAAGCTGATGAAGAGGATATAAACATGCCAGAGATATGAACAAATGTCTTACCTTTTGGAGATCGTACTATCCTTGGGAGAGCACTGAAGACGTCCAACTATCCTTTTAGTCTTTGTGAATGTTCACTTTCTTTAAAATATTTTATAAAAAACTTTATTTGTTTTAAAACGATGATATTTATCAATTAAAACATGCAAACATTTGTTAAACAGAACCAAATAAGAGTGCCAAGAATTGGATAAAGGCTCAAATTTATTTGATAGAATGGTAGTCCACAAATGGCAAGACTGCATGGATCTTTACAAAAATTTGAAATTGGTGATATATATTGGAAAAAAGGCTACATTGAACATAATGACCATTTCTCCACCAACTCTGAATCCCATGTATTTGAAGCTTCAGTTGACGGTGACTAAGCGAGAATCTTTGACAGACGACAATTGTATAACAAAGTCTTGTCAGGATGCAGTTACTTGCCAAATCCCAAATATTTGCCTAGATTGCCCCAGGGTGAATTACTCAATCTAGCGGGATATATATTCATTTTTTCATGTCTCTAAATTTTGCCTGGACCGCCCTTTCAGGTTTTCAATCCACCGAGACGCTCATTTTTGCCTAAGCTGCCCTTTCGGGTTTTTAACTTAGCGAGCTATTCTATTTTTATTTTAGGCGAAGTATTTCTTGACTGCATCTTAATTCACAGGATGAGTGAAATCCTCCTCATCCATAGTTGTAAGCATCAAAGCACCGCCTAAAAAGGCTCTCTTAACAACATATGGACCTTCATAGTTTGGAGTCCACTTGCCCTTGGAATCGGGCGCGAAAGACAAGACATTCTTGAGCACGAGGTCACCTTCTCGGAACACACGAGGCTTGACCTTCTTATCAAAGGCTTTCTTCATCCTTTTCTGATATAACTGACAATGACACATGGCAGTTAATCTCTTCTCTTCAATAAAGTTCAATTGGTCATAACGACTTTGAACCCATTCAACTTCAGTAAACTTGGCCTCCATCAAGACTCTCATTGATGGGATCTCAACCTCCACGAGTAGCACATCCTCTATGCCATATACAAGAGAGAAAGGGGTTGCCCCTGTTGAAGTGCGGACGCATGTACGATAGCCATGCAAAGCAAATGGCAGCATCTCATGCCAATCTTTGTAGGTAACAACCATCTTCTGGATAATCTTCTTGATATTCTTGTTAGCAGCCTCAACAGCCCCATTCATCTTGGGTCTATACGGAAAATAATTATGATGTGCAATCTTGAACTCGCTGCACAGATCTTTCATCATCTTGTTGTTCAAGTTAGATCCATTATCAATAATGATCTTATTTGGCACACCATATCGGTATATGAGTTGATTCTTGATAAACTTCACAACCACCTCCTTGGTCACATTTGCATATGATGTCGCTTCAATCCACTTGGTGAAGTAATCAATAGCTACGAGAATAAAACAGTGACCGTTAGACGCCTTTGGTTCTATCATACCAATCATGTCAAATCCCCACATGGAGAAAGGCCATGGTGAGGAAAAAACATTCAGAAGTGTCGGGGAAATATGAATCTTATCCGCATAAATCTGACACTTGTGGCATTTTTTCACATATTTGCAGCAGTCAGACTCCATCGTCAGCCAATAGTAGCCTGCTCTCAACATCTTCTTTGCCATGGCATGTCCGTTGGAATGAATACCAAATGAACCCTCATGGACTTCATTCATCAACAGGTTTGCTTCGTGTCTATCCACGCATCTGAGCAAAACCATGTAAAAATTCCTCTAGTAAAGCACATCACCATTAAGGTAGAAAATGCCTGATAATCTCCTCAAAGTCTTCCTGTCTTTAACAGATGCCCCAGGCGGGTAAGTCTGACTTTGGAGAAAGCACTTGATATCATAATACCATGGCTTATCATCTTTCACTTCTTCAACAGCAAACACATGAGTTGGTCTATCCAAGCGCATCACAGTAATATTAGGGAATTCATTCTAATATTTCACCATAATCATCGAAGCAAGCGTATCAAGAGCATCTGCCATCCGATTCTCATCTCGAGGAATATGATGGAAGTCGACCTCAGCAAAGAAAGTTGAAATCCTCCTCGCATAATCTCTGTATGGGATGAGGCCAGGCTGATTCGTCTCCCATTCACCCTTAATCTGATTAACGACAAGGGCCGAATCGCCATAAACATCAAGATGTTTGATCCTAAGATCAATACATTCTTCTAAACCCATAATACAGGCCTCATATTCCTCCATATTATTTGTGCATTTGAAAGTTAGCCTTGCTGTAAAAGGAAAATGTGTGCCCTAGGGAGTAATAATCACTGCCCCAATACCATTTCCATATTGATTAACAGCACCATCGAACACCATACTCCATCGGGAACCAGGATTTGGCCCTTCATCGAGCGTAGGCTCATCGCAATCTTTCATCTTCAAATACAAAATCTCCTCATCTGGGAAGTCGTACTGAACAGACTGATAATCTTCAATCGGTTGATCTGCCAAATGGTCAGCCAAGATACTACCTTTAATAGCTTTTTGAGTTCGATACTCAATATCATACTCAGATAACAACATCTGCCAACGGGAAATCCTCCCAGTTAAAGCAGGCTTTTCAAAGATATACTTGATTGGATCCATTTTGGATATCAACCAAGTCGTATGATTCAACATATACTGGTGTAAGCGCTTAGCGGCCCAAGCTAAAGCACAACATGTCTTCTCAAGTGTTGAGTACCGAGACTCACAATCAGTGAACTTCTTACTCAAGTAATATATGGCATACTCCTTCTTCCCTGATTCATCTTGCTGACCCAATACACAACCCATGGAGTCATCAAGCACTGTCAAATACATAATCAATGGTCTCCCTTCCACAGGCGAAGACAAAATCGGAGGCTCAGACAGATATTCTTTGATACTTTCAAAATCTTTATGGAAATCCTCGGTCCAATCATGTCGCTGATCTTTCTGTAGGAGCTTGAATATATGCGCACATGTGGAAGTCATGTGGGATATAAATCTCGAAATGTAATTCAAGCGGCCAAGAAAACCTCGGACTTGCTTCTCAGTTTTGAGCACAGGCATCTCTTGTATTGCTTTGACCTTGGCATGATCAACTTCAATACCTCTTTCACTGATGATAAAGCCCAATAACTTGCCGGAACGGACTCCAAATGTACACTTGTTCGGATTCAGGCGGAGTTTGTACTTCCTCAAACGCTGGAAAAGCTTCAACAAGTGTTCTACATGTTCAACTTCCATTTTCGACTTCGGAATCATATCATTAACATACACCTCGATCTCCTTGTGCATCATATCATGAAACAAGGTAGTCATAGCACGTTGATACGTGGCTCTGGCGTTCTTCAAACCTAAGGGCATCACTCGATAACAGAATGTTCCCTAAGGTGTGGTGAATGTTGTCTTCTCCATATCCTCGGGTGCTATTTTAATATGGTTATAACCGGAAAATCCATCCATAAAAGAGAAGACATTGAATTTAGTTGTATTATCTACCAACATATCAATATTTGGTAGAGGAAAATCATCTTTCGGACTAGCTTTATTCAAGTCACGGTAGTCCACTCACATTCGGACTTTTCCATCTGTCTTAGGCACAGGCACAATATTGGCCACCCATTGAGAATATGAAGAAGTCACCAGAAACCCCACATCAATTTGCTTCTGAACTTCTTCTTTAATCTTCACTGCCATATCGAGATGAGTTCTTCTGAGCTTCTGCTTCACAGGCACACACGCAAGCTTCAACGACAAGAAATGTTACACAATATCAGTATCTAGACCAGGCATGTCTTCGTACGACCAGGCAAAGACGTCGACATATTCTCGTAGCAACTCAATCAACCCCTTCTTCATAGATTCTTCAAGCAGTGCCCCAACCTTCACTTCACGAATACAATCCTCAGACTCCAAGTTGACTGTTTCCAGATTCTCAAGATGTGGCTGAA
The DNA here is from genome assembly GCF_024323335.1 of Lathyrus oleraceus. Taxonomy (NCBI): domain Eukaryota; kingdom Viridiplantae; phylum Streptophyta; class Magnoliopsida; order Fabales; family Fabaceae; genus Lathyrus; species Lathyrus oleraceus. Next base: position 484,162,614 of record NC_066585.1, on the reverse strand, counting down.
TGATCTTCTCCTCGTGCTCAAGTAGACAGGTAATCTCATCAGGAATCTCTTCAACATCATCTTCTTCTGCCTCAAATACAGGGAACTCAAAGTTGGGAGATGGTGTTGGATCATTATGTTCAATGGGTTTGATCAACCTACATAATGATTTTGAGTATAAAAGAGATTTCAGAATTCAAACAAGGCAAATCATTATGCAGATGAAAAGATTGATTTTATTCTCTTTTTAGGGTTTTATGGTGATCACCAATTTCATGCAAAAGGCAAAAAGGAAAAATAATTTGAAAAAAACAAACATTTAACATGTGATTATTGAATGAATATCATTGTATTAGTCAAATATGTGCCAACAATGTCATCAATTCTCCCTTTGGCATGAGAGAAGGGTTTTCAAACAAAATGAACATATTACGTTGACTTATGGATAACTGTTGCAACATCAACAGCGACCCAATTATTGCAGATTCCTCCGGGGATGACAAAGTTGCCAAGATCTGCCTCTTCATCATCTTCCACTATGGCAGCAGCCTCTTGATCTTCAACAGTGTGGATGAAACTTCCACTCTGGAACAGCCCACGGTCATTAGAAACACCGGAAGAGTACCCTATGCTAGCTCGGGATTTATTATCTTCCAACTTGATCATTCGCCCCAGACCAATAGTTGCACCATGCTCTATGGTCAACTTTGCATCGTCGTAGGAGACAAATGAAGAAAGTTCTTTCTTTGAAGGCTCAGCAATAGATAAGGCCTGGAACGGAGTCCCAACCTCATCCTCAGCATCAATATAGGAGAAGGAAGATAAGTGGCTGACAAAGAGAGCCTTCTCTCCCCCTATCAACACCAACTTCTTATTCTTGACGAATTTTAACTCCTGGTGTAGGATGGATGTCACGGCTCCTGCCTCGTGAATCCATGGTCTGTCAAGCAAACAACTGTAAGACAGATGGATATCCATGACCTGGAAAGTGATCTGGAAATCAGTAGGTCCAATCTTGATCGCGAGTTCTACTTCACTGATCACGGTTTTGCGCGATACATCAAACGCCTTGACAACCACTCCACTCTGCCTCATGGGAGGCCCCTGGTAAGAAAGTTTGGCCATAGTGGATTTTGGCAACACATTAAGCGATGATCCTGTGTCTACCAACACATTGGACAAGGCATCATCCTTACAGTTCATTGAAATGTGTAGAGCCAAATTATGGTCTTTTCCCTCCTCGGGAAGATCAACATCACAGAAGCTCAAATTGTTGCAGGTGGTTATGTTTGCAACAATGCTATCAAACTGTTCTATTGTGACATCGTGGTCCACGTATTCCACGTCCAACACCCTCTACAAAGCTTCGCGGTGTGGCTCAGAATTCATCAGCAAAGATATGACAGATATCTTTGATGGAGTTTGTAGCAGCTGATCAACAACATTGTATTCACTCCTCTTGATGAGCCTCAGCATCCCATCACAATCCTCTTTCAATATGCCAGACTGCCCAACCAGCACAGGAGCGTTATCATTTTTGACTACAACAGGGTCAACAACAGGAATATTCGAAGAAGAAGTCCCCACGGGACCGGCAGGATTAACAGCAGATGTTCTTCTCACGACATCTTCATGGGGTTTCGGCTGCCGAGAAAACACGACCACTACGGGTCACACCATTGACGTCAGAAATGCTCACTACGGAAGTTGAGGGCAACGACACCTCCTTTTCAACTTCTAGCATTACAACATTGTACCTGTAGGGAACAACTTTGTCTGATGAATACGGGACAGGACCCGCTGGCTTGATCACAAGAGCTGGTGATACCTTCTTCTTGCTGCCATCATATTTGACGACAACAGGCTCTGGAAGTTTAAACACTGGGGTGATAACATCAACTTCGTCCTCATTACGATTCTGAAGTATCTCAATCATACCCTAATCCTGAATTTCTTGGATGTCCTTTCTAACTTGTCGACATCCTCTTTCATTGATAGTGCACACCTGGCACCTATCATTGTCATGCTCGTAATGGTTGTGTTCACACAACAGCTTATGCACCTCAACCAAAGATTGCCTTATGTCATGGACATATAGGACTTCATATTTGCCAGGGCAACCCGGGACCATATTAACAGCAGCTTTCCCATGCTCGGGCAATGGGTTCTTCTTAACGTTAGGACCTACGTCCTCGAAAAACAATATACCGCTTCTCACAAGGTCTTGCACCTTGGTCTTTAACAGGTAACAGTTTTCCACGTCATGTCCGGGAGCACCAGAATGATATACATAGTGAAGTTCAGGCTTATACCACCACTGAGGATTAGTTGGTACGGCGGGAGGGTCTCGTGGAGTGATCAGCTTTCTATCGATAAAAGAAGGATAGAGTTCAGCATAAGTCATCGGAATCGGGTCAAAAGTTACCCTCTTCCTCTTGTAGTTGTTGGTGCTAGTGTTATTGTTGTTACGAGGCTGGTAGGCCTGTTGTAGTGGACGATGTTGTTGTTGATCATGTTGAACTTCTCTAAAGGCAGGTACTATATGAGCCACCTGGTGTTGGTTAATGGCAGGACGCACGTTCTTCCTCTTTACAGAGGGCCTTCTTTTGATGTGAGAGGACACAACATGTGTCTCTCCCTCTTTCTTCTTGGCAAAGTCCCCATATCGCTTTGCTGAAGAACTGTCTTCCCTGGATAAACGTCCCTCGCGGACCCCTTCTTCCAGTCTCATAACCATATTCACCATTTCGGTGAAGTCTGAGGGAGCACTGGAAATCATCTTTTCATAGTAGAAAGAGCTCAAAGTCTTCAGAAAGATCTTTGTCATCTCCTTCTCTTCCAAGGGTGGCACTTTCTGAGCTACCAACTCGCGCCATCTCAGGGCTTATTCTTTGAAGGTCTCCTTGTCCTTCTGCGACATTGCCCTCAACTGGTCCCTATCAGGAGCCATATCCACATTATATTTGTATTGCTTGATGAAGGCCTCGCCCAGATCGTTGAAAGAGCGAATATTCGAACTCTCCAAACCCATGTACCACCGGAGCGCAGCACCAGATAAGCTATCCTTGAAGTAGTGGATAAGCAGTTGATCATTGTCTGTTTGTGTTGACATCTTGCGAGCATACATCACAAGATCGCTGAGCGAGCAAGTGTTTCCCTTGTATTTCTCAAAGTCAAGCACTTTGAATTTAATAGGGATCTTCACGTTGGGCACAAGGCACAACTCAGCAGCACTTTTACCAAAGAGGTCCTTACCCCTCGGAGTCTTTAGTTCCTTGCGCAGCTCAAGGAATTGGTCTTTCATCTCGTCCATCTTTTCATAAACATTTGGGCCCTCAGAGGGCTCAGAATGATAGATGGTTTCTTCAACTCTTGGTAAGGCGTGCACAACGGAAGGTGGCACAGGAAGGACCGGGCTAGATGCCGGCAGAGAAGCGAGAGTAGGAGCAAAACCCTCAGGCACAAAATTGGCAGGCATTCCCCACGAGAACCCGGTTGGGGTAGATGTGGCGAAGTGGGCTGTTGCAGCAGGCACAATCGAGGTAGCAACCTCAGAAATAACAGTCCTCTGGGGAGGAGTTGCAGGAGTATGCGAAGCTTGGCTCTGAGCGGCCAGCACTGACTCCATCATGGCAGTCAGCCTAGCGATCTCCTCTTTCATATCCCGATTCTCTTGCTCTATGTGTTCTATGATCCTCGGAATATTAGCTCTTATGTTATACCGGTGCGTCAGCTTGTCTTCAAAATAAATGAAGAGCAAAGAGTTAGACCACTGAACAAGATGCTCAGAACAAAACCTGCTTATGCATATGATGCATGCAATGTTTATGCATATGATTTATTTTTATTTGAGGAACTTAATAGAGATCTATTTGCAAATATTTGGAAATATTAATCTTTTAAGACATATATGGAATGCACATAGCAATAATATTTGGAAATTTCTTACACCAATGAAGTAGTATAGTTTTGGTAACCAAATACCATACAAGAGGAAAGGAGAATAGACATCCTATGGAGCCCTAGAAACAATCATCCAAAGTTCTCGAGATCGGAAGACAAGCGGCACGAAGCCTCTTCACCTCTCTCTCATAAGCTGCCTCCATATCGGCCTTCTCCTTGGCGAGTCGATCATACTTCCTCTTCCAAAACCTGGATGGTTGAGGAAGAAGAGAAGTAACCACATCATCAAGCTCATCAATGATTTGATGCTCCAGAAATTCTATCACTGCATCCTTATCTCTGAGCTGCTGAAGAAGTTCTTCTCACTCACAAATCCATGCACGCGGCCGGTCTTCATCTCTCAACTCCTCTACTCCTTGGTTGAAGGCCCAACCATAACCATAGGGGTAGGTCTGGGATAATCATACGTCATGCGGTACTCAAGAGCTCTCTTCCTTACCCAAGAGGTGTAGGGTTCCAAAGCAATGCAATTCTTTGGACCAAGCTCCTTCCTTCCCTTCCTTTTAACCTTGCGCCAGGCGCGAACCATTCTGCCCTTCAAGTTCTAGGGATCTTTACCCTCTTGAAAGAACAATCCTTCCAACAAGATGTTGTTGGGTTTATCCTTTAAGGGGAACCCAAGCTGACGGGGAGCCAAAATAGGGTTGTAGTTAATTCCACCACATGTACCAAGAAGAGGCACATTGGAGAATTCACCATAAGAGTCAATAATCTAGATACCATCATACACACGGTTATACCAAAAGATATCATCATTAGTGAGAGACATAAGTCTCGTAGACCACCGTTAACATCCCTTGTTCTCCTTGAAGGCGAGCGTCTGAGGCAAGTGAGAAATAAATCATTTGTAAAACAGAGGCAAACAACACACAATGGATCCACAACCCTTTGCATTCCTCATATGCAAAGAGAAATAAGTGTCACCCAACAGAGTCAGAACGAGATTAAGAGTAGAGAAAATCCTAATAGCGTTCACATCCACAAAGTTGTCGATGTTGGGAAATAACACTAGTCTATAGATGAGAAGAACAAATACGGCTTCAAAGGCGTCCTCACTCATGGCCTTCCAAAAACAAAGTAGCTTGGGCAATGAGAAAATCAGATGGGAGACCTTGAATTCAACATTTGGTAGTCATATTAGCACCAATGTCAGATACATCTATGTGAAGCATATCGGCAATCTCTTGGGAAGAAGGAACCCTCTCCAAAACATTGAATAGCAACTGATCCAAGATAGGTACACCCACATGATAGGCATACTCCTCAAGTGTAGGCAAGAGCTGGAAATCCAGAAAAGTGAAGCACCGATACAGAGGATCATAGAACTTCACTAACACACTCATTAGACCTTCATCCACCTTGGTAGAAAGAATAGACAAAAGCTTCCCATGACGAGCTTTGAACTCCAAAGGTTCTAATACATAAGATGTCAAACTCCTTAACTCTTTCAACTCGGGTTGTTTGAAACTGTACTTCTTCGTATTCCTTCTTTGCTTATCCATGTCTAAAAATTTGGAAATAGACCTCTTAAGTTCCTTGAAAATTCTTTATTGTTGATGATATGGATGTGAATGAATGCATGAATACATGGGTGCAACAATCACACTCAAGGATCAAGCAAGTCACGCCACACAAAGGTCACGGGATGGCTCAAGTCATCATCAATATCAATCATCCATTTTGGTGGATTATGGTTTACAACTTATCAACACCCAAGTTCCATAGATATTGAGAATATACGAGAACGGATCAACCACGAATCAAGGGTTTGTTGTGAGTCACGAGCATGGAGTCTCGGTTAAGAACCACCCAAAGGGAGTGTACTATGGTTAAACCTGACAATCATGTTCTAACAAAGGTCCCCATAGTCATCATCTCGTCTTTCGGATATTATCGGATAAAACGACTACTCGTATTCCAAAAATATTCTCAAGAGAGACTCTTATGAGTGTAGTATCGCGTAACAATCGTATCAAATCTTACACTTGAACGACCTTCGCACTATGTTCTAAAATAGGCCAAGATGGGCTAGGTATCTAAAGTCCTTGGCTTCTAAGGTTTATATTGGAAAGAGTAATGCCTAACCACGACTACTCGTGTGACATTATTGATCCCAACAAGACCTCCACCAAGTGAATGGGCTTGCAAGTCAACTTGCTAGGGAATAACTCCACACAAGTCAACAAGACTATGCCATTCTCCTATCATAAGTGCACTCGAGTTCGGGTATAGAACTCATCTCATAAGAAAGCACCAAGCACACAAGCAATGAATATATCAAGAAATTCATACATTACAAACAATACAGTCATCCCAAATTTGCACAAAAAATATGTCACAAATAAACATACATATACAACACATATAACCAAAAAGTAGCCTAAACCCACTAGGAAGGTCCCCAGCAGAGTCGCCACTTTTCTGTAGCGGGGTATTCATTACCTTATGGTTTATTGACTAAACCAAAAGTAAACATACAATTCGAGTCGCCACCTCACTTTTATTTGTCCAAAGGAAAGGCCAAAAAGCGAACAAAAGCCAAGTAAGAAGTTTTATCAAATCAAAAACTAATAAAAATGTCAGAGATCTAGGTAAGGGGGTTGGTTATGAAATGGGAAGGTTTTACGCACCCAAAACATCCTTAGTACTCTAAGGGAACCTCTTTTTGCAAATATGTGTTATAGGTTTGTATTTGTGAAAATATGTGCAAAGATTGGGGGGATGAGAAGAGAATAGATTATATTTACAATTTTGTTGTTTGAATGGATGAACCCATTGCCTATGTACCATCACAAAGATAGCATCAAAACCTCATAGTTCGGGGTAAAAATCACAAAGATTGGTGAATTGATTTGATCAAAAGCCTTCAGGTATTTTGTTATCAAAGGGAGAAAACTCAACCTAAACCAACAATCCATCATGTGAAGAGAGCTTCAACATACTAGTAAGGGGTTAACCCTATAATAAGTATGGAAGACTTATAGTCCAATCACTAAGGATAAGGTGAGGTTTACATCAACCACTATGATAACTCAAACCTATGGCTAATGTTTATGAGAAAGTTTTGACAAAGGTGGCCATTGGAACCACAAAATCAACTTGAAGTGAGTTGTATTTACAAGTTAGAGTTATTTACAAAATGAAGTCAAAATTGGATTAGGATTCATTCACAATGAGTGTTAATGAAAAGATTTTGAAAAGTCAAAGGCATAAGGCCTAGGTTTCTAATTTGAAAATAATGTCAAAGTTTGGACAAAAAGAGTTTGGCTTGGGTTAGAGTGAGGAGAAGAAGAGAAGGGCTAGTCCTAAAGCATACAAAGATAAGAGAAGAAGATAAAACCCTTGGATTTCCTTTTCTTGAAATCATAGAGATGATTCAAGATTCTCCTTTCCTTTGGACTTAGCAAACAACAAGTAATCACACAATATTTGGATTCACGCTCCTAGGATCTCCACTTGGCTTGTCGCTCTTAACTTGGCTACTCATGACAATGGTCCTTCTTACTATCTCAAGATGGAATCCCTATCACACAAGAACAAACATCAAAAAGTTCACAACACAATAAAGGGAAATGGACAAAGAATGAGTTTGGAAAGGAAGTCCTTTGAAGTCAACTTTCAAATTTAGCATTCTAAAGGCATGAGGCCTAGTTGCTCTTGAACTCCTTTAAGCATAAGTATTGTCCTAATTCTAAGTCTTTTCTCCTTTTTGCATTGGGTTCACACAAACAAAAGCAAAACCAACACAAGACAACAATATATTTATATATAATAATGAGCTCAAATTAGCAAAAGGAAAATGGCATATACATAAAATATGTGCTCAAATGAGCAAAGGGAAAAGAAATATGAATAAATGAGCAAGAAAGTAAATTGCATTAAAGTAAATTGCAAGAAATTAAATGCTTGAATTAAAAGTTATTAGTTAGTAGTTATGTTAATTGGTCATAAGATAATTTAGCGATATGTTAAGCAATCGTAGGTGGACTAATGTAGTAGTCACACCTATCTGAGGCCGGTCAATAAAACTATAGGCAAATAAACACAAGTTAGAGATCATGACTAGCAAGCCAGGCTCCTACAACTTGCCATTCCAAAAGAAAAGACGAAGGCCTTGTATGGACTTTAGGTTTTTTGCTTGACCAAGAAGCAACCTATCTTGGACACAAAGAAACTCACTTGATCTTGGATCAAGTTGAATTTGATTTGGATCAAAGAAGGTTAAACCTCTCATATATCAAGACCAACCATAAGACATTAACTCATTGGCCAAAATAAAAAGAAATAAGATGAAGATGAAATGAAATGGACAAAGAAATAAAGTGCCAAATACAATTGGTCAAAAGTGAATCAAATCATCATCAACCAATGTTAAACAGAAGAGAAATAAAGATTAGAAGTCAACAAGTCAAACATATTTTTTTGGTATTTTTGGAATTAAAATAAATGCAAAATTAAAATGGACAAAATATGGTCAAACATCAAATTCAATTCAAATCAACTTAACCAAGTTTAATTAAATTCTCATAGGTCTAACATGGTCAAACAAGGTTTTGACAAATTATTTCAACAATTTTTTAAATCAGAAACTATTTTAAAATAATTAAAAACAATAAAAATAACACAATATGAATTAAAATCCCAAATAAATCTCAAATCAATTAACAAATTGATGAGACTATTTTTCATTGACTTATCATGATCCATATGTGTTAAGAAAATAATTTTGGATTTTTCAGATATCAAAAAGTATATAAATGAATTAAAAACTATTAAAACCTAAATAATTCACAAAAAATATTAAATGAAGTCACAAAAATAATTAAAAATCAAAATATGAAACTAGATTTTTCAAGAAAATTTTTGGTGTTGGTCTCATATTTTTGTGACTTCAAATAAAATATTTATGAATTTTTTAAAATAAAAGGAATTAAATGAAATTAATCAGAAAATAGAGAAACTGCAAAAATGTGTTGCCATTGGATTTGTTTCACTAATTGACGTGGCACTATCACACGGTCCAAAGGCGTGGTCACACCGTGATCTTTGGTCAAGCGCATCACACAATGTATTAAAATAAGTCAAAGAAATGCAAGGCCACGATTAGAACATTTCCACAAGATATGATGGCTTTGGTGCTCCCAAGTGGGGATGGTGGTGGAAACCACCATCTTCTCCGGCCAGCTAACTGGTTCCGGCCACCACGCGCAGATTTTCAAAAGTTAATGAAAATGAAAAAGTAGGTTATCAAAATGAAGCTAGGGTGATGTACATCACCCCTGTAACCTTGGATCTTCCTTAATGTTTCTATTTAGAGAGAAATCAGAGGTTGAAGATCATAGTGTTTGATCTGAAATGTCACAATTCATGAAATTAAGACCACCACTGGCCTTCCTCATGCTCGAGGACTTCAGAAAACAGTTCAAACTCAAGTAATTCACATTGTATAGCAAGATCCAGATCAAAATAGTTTGATGATATACCTCTGAAATACAGCTTTGAACAACACGATCTCTCCAAGCTTTTGATCCAAATTTGATATGGAGATGTAATGATGATGCAAGGCTAAGGAATTAAGACATTAAGATCAACTATGGATGTTGAAATTCAAGCTTGAAATTGAGAAATGAAAACTGAAATTCCTTTGAGTGAGGGTGAGGTTTCAATCCAGCAGAGTTTCGGATCTCCTTCAGGTTCAAATTTGAATGAGCTAGCACTTCTATTTATAGCTGAGCTTGATGCAATGGGGTGCTTTGCTCGTGTACATGGAACTTGGACTCTTCATGCATGGGCCTGTATAGGCGCGTGCAAAGCCCAAAAATGGATGAAAGTGCAAGCTGAACTAAAATGCAAATGGTTTGGACGTGTAATTGGAGCTGCATTAGCTTGTGCATGAAGTTATGATGTGAATTGTATAATTGAACCTAAACATTCATCTCTTTGAAACTCCCACATGGTAAATCCAAAAATGGTCATGTGAGTAATGGTTGGAAAGCTCTTGACATAAGGAACAAAATTTATGTTGGGCAAAAATCAATTTGGATTTTGGAAATTTATGAAAACTGGCTTTGAAGTTAGGGGTACAAAACATGTCTAGGTTCCCTTTGAAATTTTTTGCCAACACCAAGCAACTTCAAGCCCTTCGGTTTTAATGATGCAAGCCTCAAATGGAAAAATCTCCAACATCATAGTTATATATCTCTTCAAGATAATCAATTTTGACTCAAATTTTGCATCATTTGTATTTTGTATTAGAAAGTTATGGGCACTTGAAGTTGGACATTTTTCAAATTCAATGGTTTTGGTCCAAAGTGACCTATAATATTTTGTATTATCAGATGTGTTTATTTTAGGATTATGAAATTTTGTCCAACACAAAATTTGAAGTAGACATCTTAAGATTTCCAATTCAATTGGTCTCACCTCGAAGTCATAAAAAATAAAGCAGTTAGGTCCTTGGGAATTGGACCCAAAATTAGGGTTTCAGTCAAAATGACCTATAATATTTTGAAATGAATGATGACCTTCCAAGCTCCAAATGGATTTGGTATGAACATGAAAGTTGTTCACATGGTTCTTAAGAACATTTTGGCTCCGGGGGTCATCTTCATTTGACAAACACATCAAAAGTTGGGTCTCAGGGATCCTAAGTTTAGTCAGATGACTTGACTGATCAACTTCTCAAGGACAAACTTTAAAGCTTGATGAATGAATGATTGAGGATACTCACATAGGCTCATATATGCATAAAATGATGAATGAAATAACTTCCCTTGATTAAATTTGATCATAGGTTGAGGTTGCTTCATGAGCAAGGCACAGTCAAAGCACAGTTGAATTAGGGTGAAAATTAGGGTCTTACAGATTCCCCTATTTAAGGTCATTCTAGCCGGAGATATGAAGGTTAAAATCTTCGTCTCGACGAGGTAGAAGGGGCTTAAATAATAACAAAGAGATGAATTTTGGTCCCTAAGAGACCTCATGATGCAAATGTATGCATGCAAAAATAAAATCTTCATGGTGAATACTTGCCACGAAGGAAAAGAAATCGGGAGAAACTGAAAAAATCCATAGGAGTAACACGCTCACTAGGGAGATAGATATTCTGGGGAAAATAGGGTAAAATGCATGAGTAGGTCACGACTTGAAAACTCACTAGGAGACACGAAGGGATTCCATGAAAATGAAACGATGGAAAAACTCGAGCTGACATAAGATACATTTATTGGGGCATATGCCAATACAGCAAAACTATCCACAAAGGATACTTCGTATAAAAATCCAAACTCAGATGAGGATGTCCACAAAGGACTTGGTTGAGGAAGAAACGACGAAATATTACCGGCTATTGGGTAATAAACACGAAGAGAGAGATGTTATCAAAACCGGTTACTGGGTGAGAGAACAACATTCTCAGGGAGAAAGAATATCTAAGACCGGTATAAGGGTGAGAGATATCAATCATCCGAAACATCTGAGGAGGACCTAAAAGGCACATCTCAACTTAGGGACTCTGACTCCACAAGGGACAAAAAGTCATAATAGGGAGCAGAAGGAAGGAAACCAGGGATACCGGTAACTAGGCATATAATAGGTGACCAACCAGGCGTGAATTGGGAACATATCCAAGACACTCATCATCCGAAAGGAGGGCTGAAAAAGCAAACTCAATTTACAGGATGGACATTCGATTCCATAAGGAAATACGAATCTTACTCGAATGGGGAAGAACAAAGGCTTCGACTGAAGAGCGCATGAGATATATTATCTATTACCTTCATAACGTAGAAAACATACTCGCATGGAAGATTATCCACAACCAGTTACTGGGTTAATAAAGGATAAATCGACCGAAAAGAAAGGAGATCGGGATACCGGATACTGGGTATAAAATGATGACCAATCAGAAGGAGGAACAATCATTACCAAACTAAGGTAAATGAAAGATGACTCGGTGGGGGATAAATTGCTTGATACGAACTATTTATCCAAGAGATATATCACCGGTTACTGGGTGGTATACTCAGAAAATGAAGGAATATTAATACCGAATATTGGATAAAGATAAACAACAAATAGGGGATTACATCTACCGGCTACTGGGTAGAAAACCACAGAAAATAGGATTTACAACTACCAGTTACTGGGTAGAAGGCCACAGAGTCCGCTAGGGAAAAGGATGAACAATTACTGGTTACTAAGCAATTGAACAACTAAACCACAGGAAACTGCAGGGAAATAACAAGAGCGGAGTCAGTCTAGGAACAAACTAGAAAGACACAATCAAAGAAGAGTCAACCTGATAAGGATATATCTCAGGGGAGGGATTCCATCCCGATACATAGTTGGGGAGGAAAATGAAACAATAATCATCCACGAGGACATAACTCAGTGGGGAATATAGAAGGAAAGATAGACACTTTCTGCTTAAAGGGTTGACTCTATATGAAGAGATCAGACACAAACATCTGCTTCGGGGAGTATATTTCACCAATAGGAGTAGATAACAAGCAAAGATATATGGCAAAGAATGCATTATGAGTATCTGAATGTTGTGATTATGCATGTATATGCGTGGTTTATGTATGATTATTGCTGACAAACAGACATATCTAACACAAACAGGTCCGAGAATCAATGGACGGACATCCAAGATAACATCTCAAAAGAGAAAGGCCAGGCCCATAGGAGATATTAATTCTGGTGGGGATGCACCAAATACCAGGAGACATAGACCACCGTTGGGGATAGGCAAAGTCTCAGATGGGGAACATGCCGAGATATCAATAAGATCTGTCATAGAAAAACTCTGTTGGGGATCTTATCATGGGATGATGTGAGATTCCGTGGGGAACAACCACCAAAAAGATACACATCAATCAAACATTCCCTTCTAACCGCTGGAGAAACCAACTCTGCTAAGGGAAGAAAGAACCATTGCTCCGCTGGGGAAGGAAATAACACATCTTCCTCATTACCGTCCAATCTTGGAAGAAATCTTCAACCATGGAGGGGATATGAATGTTAAGCTGGGATCAGGAAACTCCACTGGGAATGGACTGTAAGCGACCATACTTGGGATAGTCTGCTGACAAGCAACCCTACTGGGGATACGAGCTGTAGACAAATTCAAAGGAGACAGCCCTGGCTGAGGGAATCAGAAATGAATCCTTCAACAACACGTGCCATGCTGGGGCGAAAAAGGGGAACAAACCCTTCACCAACTACCCTAGACAACTACTGCTGAGGAGACAACCTATCCAGAAAGGCGGCTATGGAGAGAACACATGCTTACTCCGCCGAGGACTTCTACTCACTTGGGAAAGACAAACTTTCTCGTGAATAGATAGCATATCGACTTTTATCAATCTATATGGGATTTTAGGTCAGTCCACACAAGGGACGACAACCATATAATTGATAAAACACAAATGCTAGCGCATGACGTAGAGGTATACACATCGCTAAAAGATTGAGGCTAAAACTTCAGACTC